>NC_143202.1:25487500-25792500 GCF_051530095.1 Phoenix dactylifera | reverse complement strand
TATGGGTCGGACTTTCTTTTTAATAGGTGAGTCCAACATGTGAAATTTTTAATAATGGGGTTAAAGAGTGCGGAGATAGAATTTGAACTCAGAACTTCTGCTCTGATACCATGTTAAAATTACCACTTGTCCCAAAAACTTAAGTTTATAGAATGAGGTAAATTTATTCATATATTTTTATAGAAACTAATTTGTATGGAAAATTTCAAGAGTCAATATCATTGGCCATTAAGCAAGAATTAAAGTAGGTTTCAATCCTCATGCTATCAAAACCTGGAAAGTTTATGCGAAAACTTTCAATGTCCATATAAAACTAGTTTTCTTATGGATCCAATAAGAAATAAAAAGTAAAGAATGCATACATTATTAGCTTATGATCATGGTGGACCAATCTTAATTAATGTCATCAAAAACTTCTCGGTAAATTCTTGCTATATAGATGCTGCTTCTCAGTAAAACTCTAATGTCATAAAAAGACTTCGATTAACTAAGAAAGTCTAGGGCTGAACTTGAACTCTGGTGGGTTAGATGGCCATTCGTTATCATCTTGGAGAACAAACACATCCTCCCAATCCACCTCGTCCAACAGCTTAACAGTGCCCTCCTCTGTTTCTTGGTTGACCAATCCGTTCAGCAGTTGGACTGGTTTGGATTCCTTGAAGCCTTCCTCTCTCAACTTATAGCATTCAGAGCACACCTTCTTCACACGTTCGAGAAGGTCCACTGGAATCCCATGGTTCAGCAGCTGCAAATATACAAAGACCGATGAGAACGAAGGACAAACATATAGTTCGCTAAAACCATCAAAAAAATCAGTGAGAAAATTATACATGGGCTCGCAGGTTTGATTAACCAACCTGAAAGAATCCCCACTCTTCACATCCATTAGCGATCTTAGCCAGAGTTTCAGCTGTCTCCTTGCCTTCCAACTTCGAGAAATCGATGACCGGAATCGCCATGTCTAATAGTGAGAGATGAGAAGCTCTATGGCAAGTTATAGTAAGTCTCTCTCTTCAGCAATGAATGACTAGAACTGGAGGCAAGCTTGGCCTTTTATAGTGCTCCAGTTTGGACGTCGACTATTAATTTAACCTGAGGGAAGTCATATCTATATTAAACAAAGCAAGCAATCCTTTGGACGGTGTACTTGTTCTCATTTGTTATATATATATATACATATATATTTAATTAAGTCATAAAACAATAAGTTTCAAAGAGTTTTAGGTAACTCTCCTTCTTCAATCCATAGGGTGCCTCCAAAGTGACTGGCCACATACGAAACTACTCAATCCGCGGCTTTATTTGTCTTTCCAAAAATAGCGTGTCTGAAAGGCCACACCACCACTCATCATAGTCCGAATATTTCGAAGCAAGGGGTAGCCTCTTTTGCCGCCGCTGGAGCCACCCTGCCTTTCAGAATTAGTTAAGCTCAGGTTTTTTTTTATGTTAGTATTTATATGAACACCATACTAAGATTGGAAAAGTTGGCACACACTACATCTAAGGATAGATTTAGCTAAGACATAGGTATCAATCATTAGGAAGTACAGATCTCTAGCTTCAGTGTTGGCAGTTAGGCCACTTGGTTGGGCATCTCTCTGCCGACATCCCCCCCTTAGGCGCTGACATCTTTACATTATCTCTTAGCACCAAGTTGTCCCCCCCTCCTTTAACCCCTTCCGACTTCTTCCACATGGGAATGTAACATGCTATTTATTTGGTATGACTTAGGCACCAAAAAGAATAATAACCCTTCATCTCAGCCGTGGTCCTTGGCTAATCCAATCTATAGAATACTGAGACGACTTTAATAATGGATTAAAGAATAAAATATCAAGTCTTCCTCTAGACCTAATTAACTTCTTGTTAGTTTATTTGTCACCATTCCTTTATAGTTCTCTCTCCTGATTCATTTTTTCCATACATGGCTGTACATTTCTACCAGTCCAAGCTCCTCCTTCCCCAACATATGTAATCTTATATATTTATCATACCATATATGTCATCGTCGATGTATACTTTCATGTATACATATACATACATATGCATGCATCACAAGGAGGTGTTCGGACATCGACCACCTCTCCATGATATATGCATGATATCTGTATGTTATAGAAAAATGTAAGATCATTGATTTATTTTAAACTCAAACAAAAGAGAATGAGGAAGAAGAGAAGATAGTTGCATGATGCTTGATGAAGCATGATATTCACACAAGAAAACCCAAGAATTTGATCACACATTGAACAGCCAATAACCTCTTTCATTAATAACATCCTCCCATCTAGAACGCCCTCGCATTAATACCGATGATTTGAAATTATCAATTCCCAAATAAATAAAGAAGAAGAATCTTGCACAGCAATTCCATGCCTTGATTGAATTATCCTTTGCGGTCAATCTTGAAGCAATGGTTGATTAAAAAGAAAAAGAATGACACATCAAGTTAATTTTAGCTAAGGCCACGAAATTATACTTGTAATACTACCTCATGTTACATTATGTTCTACAAACTTAAATTGCAACCATCTAATCCTGACCAAACGCTTAGGTGGTCACAAATGGGACCCAATGCCCATAAGGAGTGGTTAGTACTTCATCTATGATTGGTGTAATGGTGGTTCATTGGGGAATGTGAAAGAAGAAGAAGTCAGAAAAGATAAATAGAACGAAATTGCTTTAGTAAAAGCCCGGGGACCAAGGAGACGTGGGGCTGAAAGCTTGGAGGCGGTCAGTATCCATCCCCCCATGCCATGGATTCCGGAAATTGGCGAGCGATTCATTGGTCCCCCGCGGCTCTTTCTCCCACGCGGACCGGACGGGTTGCGGTTAAGTCTTTAAAACGCCCACATGGGCTGGGAGAAGGAGAGATCAAGTAGGAGGCTATTATTACGCTGTCAACAAATGCCTAAGTTCAGCCTTCTGCCACTGGCTTTCTTATGAATTCGTCAATGTTGGGTGAGGGAGACACCTTGGATTGGGATGGGGAGAAAGGACTCTGGTTGAATTAGCTTTGCCCGTTAAGATTTGGCAATCTAAATATTAGAATGAGTACTAAGAATAATGTGAGGTGTGAGTAGGGATGCAAAATCAGTCGGATCGGGCCGGGCCATCAGTGATTCGATCCAACCAGATTTCTTGTTCAGATTCTAATTTTGCACGCAGACTCGATTCAAATTCATGTTGGATCGGATTGGGTCGGATCGAGTCCACCACTATAAATTTTAACCCAACGGATCATTCGAGTCGGATTGGGTCCATGTATAACCCAGATCCAACACAAAAATTCGAGCCTGATTCGGGTCCGCATCGGGTTCGGTTCGAATCTGGGTTGGGTCCGATTCAGGTCAACCCATCAATGACTTCAGAACTTGTGTTTTACACCTCCGCGGCCTGCATGTCACTGTCTCAAATAATTTTACAGATTCAGGTCGGGTCAAGTCGTAGGATTGAAAATCCAAAATTATCCAAATTTCAAATGGATCGGATCAGATCGGATCTGAATTCAATAAATCCAAACCGGACCCAAAAAATAGAACGGGTCCAATTATAGGACCTGATCCGCCCCATGGGTCCTCCAAAATAGGTTAGGTCTGGTATAAGTAGGTCGGGTCGGATCACGGGTCAATCGGACTTATTTGCAGCCTTAGGTGTGAGGTTGTGACACCCTGACGCCAATGATTAAATTGTCTCAACCAACTTAGAATAAGAATGCTATGGTTACACTAATTCAGAAGCACTGTATCTAGGGGTGTCACATCCACATGAGGTTGGGCTCGGGTTTAGATACATGCATACCTGAAAACCAATCCAACATATATATATATATATATATATATATATATATATATATATATATATATATATATATATATATATATATATATATATATGTGTGTGTGTGTGTGTGTGTGTGTGTGTGTGTGTGTGTGTGTGTGTGTATATATATACATGTGTATATATATATGTGTATATATATATGTGTATATATATATGTATATATATATATATATGTATATATATATATATGTGTGTGTCTATATATATGTATATGTATATATATATGTGTATATATATATATGTATATATAAATATACATGCACGCATGCACATATGTGTACGTATGTATTTGCATGTGCATATATACAGAACAATTTTACTTTGTTCCAATAAATTTTGTAGCAGCTTATGATTGGACTACTCAAAACCAAACTTGATTATCTAAAGAAAAACTCATGGCTTGGAACAAGTTTTTACCGTTGTTCTATATTAATATTTTCTTCATGGTTCACTGTTTATGAGATAGCATTTTGGATATATTATGAAGAAAAAGTTCCAATATATAATAAAATAACTTACTACATATGTGATTACTACACAACTCAATCCAATATCCGAATCTTTTTGGGTCTGATGTTGGTTATGAATATAGAGTTTTAATTGGGTTTGCATTTCGATTTGGACCTAACATATGTAATTTGGGTTTAGGTATGGATATGGTCAAATCCCACATGAACTCAACCTGTTAACTCCTCTAACTGTATTTTTAAGTAAAAATCATCTGCACATTCTGTGCATATTGTCCCCTGCTAAGCTGTGGGTGTTCGAGTAAATTTGATGGATGCCTCATTATAAAAATGAAAAAACTTATAATTCACATGCAGGAGCGACCTAATGTATTTGGGAGCCTAAGACTATTTTGTCTTTGAGGCCCTCCCTGTAGTAGGCCGGCCTAAGGTGAACTCATAGGGGAACATTTTTTCTTTCCATTTTATCATTGCAGTGGGCCTTCTTTGGGCAGAGGCCTTAGGCCATCGACTCAATTGCCTAAGGATTGGGCTGGCCCTGTTCACATATGGATGGTTCTTGTCCGCACCCATAAATATATGAAGTATGCATTTAGAGTGGAATTATTCTGGCTGTGGTACACAAACATGTGATTTGTCTCATTCCTATGTTAAGTAATGAGAGAGATCATTCCTAATTGCGAGAAGAGAATACTTTATTATCTATTTATAATAACCCAGGACCTCATCCAAAATTGCCAGTTAGAAGGTATTATTTGGGTTCCTTGATCTTGTATAAGTACTCAAGATCTACCCAGCGAATAACCGATGTGGAACTAAACACACGCCCACATGGGTCCTCACATACTTCCTCCATTTTAAGTCCTGATGTCCTCGTCAAGTTAAGGATTCAAATCTATTCAAATTTAATCACAAAGACCATAATCGGCCTGTGGTCAGCCCCAATAGAACCATGTTGCAGTGTCCCCTAGTCCACATAGGTTATAGGCTGGGTCCGCTCTTATGCCATTTGTAACAATTCAGGACCTTACCCAAAATGGCTAGTCCGATGTATTATTTGGATTCCTTGATCTTGTATAAGTACCCAAGATCTTCTCGGCAAATAACCAATGTGGGACTAAACACATGTCCACACGGTTCCTCATATATGTGACGATCCGTGCGAGCGTGTGTTTAGTCTCACATCGATTATTCATTGGGTAGATCTTGAGTACTTATACAGGATCAAGAAACTCAAATAATACCTTTCGACTAGTTTTTTTGGATAAAATTCTGAGCTGTGACATAAACCACATTATGGATAATAAAAATAACCTAAATTTTGCATCAATAAAGTTATAAAAGTTTCGTAAAATCACACTTGATAGGTGCTAAACCGATTCGTCCGGGAACGCTCAGCAATTGACTTTCTTCTCGACCTATTAAACACATCCCCAATATAGGATGTTATTGCTCCATAGGAGGCAAGTCTTCCAAGCTTGCAATCTTTCCCCCAAATAATAATAATAAATATGTATTCCATAAAAAATAATAAATATATATTCCATAAAAAAGGGAAAGTTATAAGAAGATGAATAAATATTTTTTGATAAAATATATTTTTTTTCAAGAGCAACAATATATGACTACCTAGCTAGCAGCACGGAGCCACTGGATCCATCCTTGTGACTTGTGTGATCTTTTTGACGTGCATTTGTGGTTTCAACAACTTGATCTTCAATGTCCTAATAATAGCTCATAGCCTTGGTTATGTCTTCCTCTAACCAAGGCGCCATGCCGCCATGGCTTAGCTCACCTCCTACCCTCTCCGTTCCCCTTTGCCTTCTTTAACTGTCAGCAAACAATATTTCTTGCTAGGTGGGGGCTTTGTCATCTGGGATCCGAGCTCTAGGGTAGTGGCAGAAGGTGGCTGTCAGTTATTCGATATTTTGGTTCTCGATGCGGAGTTGAGGGCTGCCTAGAAGGGCATTTGACATGTGCGGCGAGTGCTATAGGCTAGCTCAATTATCCTGGAGGGTGACTTGGCCACGGTGATTAGGTGAATCCAGAAAATTCGAGGGGTGCCAGTTTGGATCACCCCTTGCTTCGAGATATCTGAATGATGGTGAGGGATAGAGGGGCCTTTCAGACCAAGCATGTATTTAGAGAGGTTAATAGTGCTGTGGATTAGGTGGTTGTTTATGTGGCTAGCCATGCCGGAAGCACCATGTGGTCCGAAGAGGGGAGTTGCCTCGGGCACTTCGCGATTTATTGTTTTCAAATTTTATTGGGTGTATTCATACTTGTGATGTATGAAATATCTACTTTAGTAAAAAAAAAAAAACAATGTTTCGTACTAAAAATTGACAGCTGTGTTAGTTTGCACCTCCTTGCAATGTTTTCTGAAAATCTATAACAACCAAGTTAAATTTAACAAATTCTAAACCATTAGTGCATCTATGAACAGCCATTGCTTGCTATGTAATAAATATTAATACAAGAAAAAAAATAAAAGCTTGCTACACTAAGATACTAATGCAGGATAAAGGTAAAAAGACCATGGGATTAAAAAAAAATCATCTCTTGTAAAATGTAACAAGATCTTATCTTTGTATGCATATATGAATATGTTAAGGAACAAATAAGATCTACTGAACAACCAACCTTCACTATTTGACGCCAATTTTAAAATATATTTTATAATTAGACTAGATTTTAACATGATATAAAAATGCCTTGCTATTTTAAATTTTCATAAAAAATTAACAATAGAAGCTCATAATTTGGCTGCAATCAAGCAAACCATTTGATATATGGGTCACCAAATTCACTGGCAATTGTGATGTAATTGTAAGCTTGCAGTATTGGTATATGGTTAAAATAAGAGAAGTTAATTACATGATGATACAATCACATGGATTCGCACATAATACTTCGAACAAATTCTCTGAGAAAAATAGACAAAGCCATATGTTTTTACAGAAAATCACTATTATTTTTTTGATCGAGAAATGGATAAACTATTATACGATAGAAATAATATTTTACTTAATTATTTAGTTGTTCCAAGAATACTTTAATATCTGTCGACCAATAAAACTAAATTAGACTGATAAAGAGTTGCTTTATGCATTTGCATGAGATAACCTTCTCCTTTTCTTTGCATATAAGTGACTACAAGTACCAGTTTTCCAACAACATAGTCCAAGTAGTGTGCCAATAGATGGGCATTTATAATCATCAATCAAATGGCATTATGGCTTACATCGAAAACCAATCCCAAGTTTCCGAGATCGATCCATACCTCTGATTTTTAATCATTATATCACAACCATATCTTACTCGACATGCTTATATGAATCCAACCCTCCACCCTTTTTATATGTACTCAAATCTTAAATATAATTATAAATTATAAAATCCTATATCAATGATCATGACCTATACTTAAAGTTCATAGATATTCAAAATTTCAAAATTCAATTTAATTTTCTAATATAGAAAACTCTTCTCACACACATAAATTCTTGTGCACTCTCCTCACGTGCGAACATGATGGTCCTCTATTAGCAGTGGTTTTCAAATTTTAAGGAACACCTTTAACTAAAACTTCAAAAGAAATATATTATAATTTTTTTTTTTACTTTCTGGTTATAAGAAGAATCCAAGGGCAAAAGAAAGGAAAACCGGTATAGAGTTCTCGGGAGAGCAAAGTTTTTTCCTAATATGGTTCCAATAGGCGTGTGGTTAGCCTTTCAGGCAGGTTTCCTCGTTGCTGACCCTTTTTTCTGGTTTTCTTTTCACAAGATTACTATAAATAGAGCACTGAATTACACGTGTTCCGTTCCTCCCCCGAGAAAATTAACACTAAAATAAAATAATAAAATAAACCCCCCTCTTCGCCTATTCCTTCTCCCAGACCGAGCCGGATTCCAACTCCTTCCCTGAAACCGTCAACAAACTCTCTCCCTGTCCCCCCCCCCATCTCTCCCTCTCTCTCTCTCTCTCCCATCGTGGAGACGCCAAGAGCTTATATGCTTCGAACCCAGCGAGCGGCGTTGGTGGCGGAGAAGAAGAAGCCGAAGCGGCGGCCGATCAGAGCCCTCCCCGGGTCCTCCTCTCCGTACCTTTTTCTCCCCCTTTTTTAAATATATTTTTGTCGATTTGATCGATTTTTTTCTCTCCAAAGTTCGTCCGGATCGTTTGCTTCTTTCGTCCGTGGGTGGGTGTTAGGGTTTTCTTTTTCTTTTTCTCGGGTTTTCTTGGTTTGTTTTAGTTGAAGTTTTCTCGGGGGTGGACGATCCGTTTGGATTTCTTGGTTGTTTTTTGTTCGCTTTCTTGGGTTATTGGGGGTGGTTGAGGGAAAAGGATTGGATTTTTCCGTCGAGATGCATTGATTTCTTGCCTCTTTTTTGTTTTATTGCTCCGGTTGGTGGTTCTTTTGGGGTTTAATTTGAGGATGGTTTAGGTTTTCTAGGAATGGGGGAGGCGGAAAGGAATCGTTGGGGAGATCGGGAGGTCGGAGAGGAGTCCATGTGCGGATTGCTGCCGGCTGTCGGAGGACTGGGGGAGGTTCTTGGGAGCCCTCAGGACGGTTGTGATTGTTTGTTGTTAGATAGGACTGAAGGAGAGGAATGTGAGCCCCGGCCAGCCCCGGAGAAGGTTGGTGAGCCCTTGGATGGCAATGGTGCTACTGGTGATCAGGCATTGGATGGGTTTCATGATGCTGGTCATGTGGGTCTGGAGAATGATTATCTGGTGGCTGGTCGGACAGATGTCTCGGATGTAAAAGAGGGAGCTTGCTCTCCTACTTGCAATGATAGTGTGGCTTCTGCGCATTTTGAGAATGGTGCAAGGGCGTTGGTTGAGGAGGAGGAGGAGGAGGTGGTGGAAGATGGTTGTGGGCATTTTGTGGGGGCTGAGGAAGAAAGTGGGTTTGTCGTTTTACAAGAAGAACCCGTGGTGGGAACTCCCAAGACGGTTAATAAGGAAGATTGCAGCGCTGGTCATGCGTGTGTTGAGAATGGTCTCCAAATGAGCAATGATTTGGAAGTTAGGGAACTGGAGGAGAGAGCTTCCTCTCCTCCTTGTGATGGCTATCGCGTTATGGTGGATAGCAACAATAGCTTGGGAGTATCAGTTAAGGAGGTAGACAAGGTGGGGGAAGGTTGTAGGGGGGTTGTGGAGGCTAAGGAAGAGAGCAGGCACCTTGTCTTAGAAGAGGGGCCCTCCCAGGAGACTTCCAAGATGGTTTTTAGGGAAAAGTTCAGCACTCATCATACACTTGTTGAAATTGGTCACCTTGTGCAAAGTGATGCAAATATTACCGAACAGGTGGAGCCAGGCTTCTCTCCTACTTGTGATGGCCATGGTACTTCTGACGATATTGGGAATTGCTCTGAGGTATTAGTTAAGGAGAACAAGGAGGTGAATGACGGTTGTGGGAGGTTGGGGGCTGAGGAAGAGAGGAGGCATCTTTCCGCAGAACAGAGACCTTCAGTTCAGACTCCGAAGATGGTTAATGGAGAAGAGAATGAAGACTTTCCAGGTCTGTCACCGCTGAGAACATTGGAGGGAGATGGTTCTCGGAATTCTCCTGGAATTGCGATTGGATTAGAAGGTGGATACATTGCTGGATTGTTTGATGACATTAAAGACTGCAGCAGATGTGATGATGCCCTTCTTGTTTCTTCTGAGCTGACAGCAGATTTCTCCTTGATAAAAACAAGTGAGGACACCACTAAACATGTAGGTAGGTTTTGCTGTCCTCATCTTTCTAGGGATTGCTTGGATACTTCAACAAACTGCAATATCATGATTTGCGCAAATGATGGAGGCGGTGAGGAGAATCAGCTGTTAAGCCCACAATCTGGTTATTGTCTGAGCATGGAGTTTAAGGGAGCACAGAAGGAGCAGCACGAATCTGAATCTGAATCTTGCAGTCCTTCAGATGGAATTATTATTCCCCAGAGAGGCAGTTGCCAGAACTTAATGCAGGGTTCACCTGATGAAGTGGGATCTTGCTCTGTTGTGGAAGGATCATCCTCTCAGCAATCATATCATCCATTTACTGCTGCAGAAAATCATCCTTCAGATTACTCATTGGGGCCAGAATTCATAGGGAACGATTCTGATGCTTGCAACATAACATCAACTTGCTGTAATAATGGAAAATATCCTTGTGGACAGTTGAGTGACAGAGGTATGGTCAATCCAAAACCTGTTCCATTAATTGTCTTCAGGCGTACAAACCCTAAACGTGCTGCTTCCTTGAGGAATAACCTTAGTGAAGAGAGGCTGGATCCATTAAGTAGAAATAGAAATAATGCAAGGAAAAGCAGGAAAGCAATTGACACTAGCACATCAATTTCAAGCAGCACTTTTAATATCTTAAACAAAGTAACAAGGAAAAGAAGCTGCTTTGACAGACTGGTACGACATTCTGTCTGGGGGAAGGCTGAAAACATTTTAAGGATATTCAAGCAAAATGGTGAGCTTGGAAGATCTGATTCTGATCGAACTCAAATTCAGAACAAAAGGTCAAGGAAAGGGAGGCATGGGGCAGGTAGAAAGCTACAAAATACAACTCAGAAAGATGGGAGTTTTAGATTGTCAAAAACCAAATGTGCTGTTCCAACCAATTTTATGCATATAAAGGATCAGATGTATGTGCAACCTACGTTTCCTGCTCTGGTTTATTCACAAGCTTCAGCAGAAACCAATAATATGTGCCTGCCATTAAATTCCTGTACCAATTCTGGTATTTCCAGTAAAGTTGACGTTGAACACAAAGTGGCAGAAGATAGGCATGTGATGGGACTCAAGTCACTTCAACGAGATGGACAGCTTGGAGACAAGGATGTGGAAAGTACTTTGACTCACGAAACATCTGTTGGTAAAATGCTGGGTGAGTGCCCTGGGGTTTCATCTCGAGTAGGGTCTGAGACATTGGTGGAAGCCATCAACAAGAGGCACTCATTAGATCCAGGATCATCACCAGACTCTGATGTTTATAACCCTGTTGTGGATATTGGTGTTGTGGTTAGTGAGGCTGCCTTGTCAACAAGCCCAGATGCTGGAGTGGTTCCAAGCATACTTGTTCCTGTACCTGTGGTTCAAGATGACCTGCATGCTGCTGCTTTGACTGACTTCAAAACTATTCTGAGTCCTGTATCTTGTCTGTCTATACAGCCAAAGGCCAATACTAAGAAAGGAAAGAAAGGAAAGAAAGGGAAGAAAGGTCTTGAAGCCAATGTTACAACATGCACCATATCAGAACATCCTATTATTGAAGAAAAGTTGCTTGGTCTAGAAAGCCTGAACAATGCTAGTGTGCCTTTAAAGTTCAGTAGGCGTAAATGTAAAAAGCAAAGTGGCCCTGATGAAGGAACTCCTGTATGTTCTAAGTCCATCAAGAAATCTGCTAGAAAAGCTTCAAAAGATAAGACCTTTCCTGTGGATTCTGCGGTGCTTGGAATGGTTGAACGTGAGAGGTTTGAAGAACATATGAAAAAGGAAGTGGGTTACAAGATGTGGCCATTGCCTGGGTTTGATATTGGGGATAGAAAGTCAGAAGGTGGAACATTGGGGGCCTCACTGCTGACTGATAAAATTAAAGGGCATAAACTTCCTAGAAGTACCAATTCCAGGGTGAGTAAGGGCAGTTCGGGTAAAACTATGGCAACAAGGTGCAAGAGAAAGGATGTTCATGGTCCGAAGAAGAATAGTGCAAGGAAGTCAGCCAATAAGAGCAGAAGCAAGGAGAAAAGTCAAACACTTGATTCTTGCTTAGAAGAAAGTCGGAGCGTGGGCTTGTCTTCAAGGGCAGCTAATAAGTTTTCACTGACTGTATCAACTGAACTAAGCTGTGAGTTCATCCTTGAACAATACTCTTTCCTTCTCTCACCGAGTTGATTATTATTTCGAATATATGACTATTTGCATATCCTTTTTCCTTTGCTTCCTGAATATCATGGTATATATGATTTAAATTTACTCATTTCATTGCATAGGTAAATATAGTGCTGGAAGAGAAGCTGTTTCCAAAAATGTGTCAGACTCTGGTATGGCACCTGCAGGTGATGAACTGGCATCAAATGAAGCTTCTGCATTAGAGGGCCAGGCTTTACCACCACGTGTTGCATGGGTGTGCTGTGATGATTGCCACAAGTGGCGCTGCATATCAGCTGCACTTGCAGATATTATAGATGAAACAAATTGCAGATGGTAAAAACTTTATTGTGATAGTAATTTCATATTTATATTCCTAAAAATTATGCTTTTTTTGATCTCTCTCTTGTGGGGTTACTGATCCTTGTTGATGAAAACTGTAATCCTAATGCATGTACATGCAAAAATTGAGAAAGTTTCTGGGCATGATTAATATGTACAGAATGAACCATCAACTCGAACATTTTCTTTATTTATTTCCTTTTTTTTTTGTTATTTGTGCATTATTACCGTTTTAATCCATTGTTTGTTTGCTTAGTGGCATTTGGTGCATATACATACATATTTACATGCATAAAGTATTAAAAAGTGATATTTTGTATTGGTGCATGGAAGCTCAATTTGTTTTGATTTCATGTTGCTGTATGACATGTTTGGTTATAATTGTTTGTTCTACCACATCTTTTGAGACTGAAAGTTTTTGGCTTAGATTCCTTTAAGCCTTAGCTTTTCATTTGTTCACTTACGTCTACCACTCTTATTCTAAAGGACTTGTAAGGACAACACAGACAAGGCATTTGCTGACTGCTCAATACTGCAAGAGAAGACAAATGCAGAAATTAATGCAGAGTTGGAGATTTCAGATGCTTCTTGTGATGAAAATTTTTCCAACATACAACCTAGTTCTAAGGGAACTGGAATTTCAAAATTAACAGGTATAGGATTTCGTATCACATCTCATAATGCTCATGTTGCACAAATTTAAACTCTTGTTGCAGTCTAAAAAATATGCAGATTTTTTTGGGGTGTGTTTAGATGTTTATTCCTTTTTTTGTGCTTCTCTTTGTTGTTGTTGCAGCTTCACAACAAGCCTCTTGGACGCTTATCAAGTCTAACTTGTTTTTGCATCGTAAACGTAAAACTCAGACCATTGATGAGGTTTGGCTTGTCTCATTTTTTGTTTGATGTAGACCTATGATAGAAACATGATATTCCTTACATGCCTATCTGTTTATTCACTGCTGCTGCTTTTTGCTCTCTGTAAATCTATAAAGAAAGAACGATTCTGTCTCATGAATGCTTTGTGATAAAAATGGTTTTCAGCATTTACACGGTAGTCCTACAGACAATCTACCTTCATGGTAGGCTTTTGATTTGGCTATCAAGCCTTGTGAGTTGTGACTAACACCCCTAGGTCTGCTGCTATGATGCCAATCCCTTGTATCAACTCAAAGTTTGTTTTCAACAGCGAGTCATGTAAATACACTGCCAAAGTACCACCTTGGTACTTTCAAAGAAAGGATTAAGGTACTGCATTATGGGGCCAGTACATACTGTCTGTACCAGCCCATATTGACCCCATATTGGTATAGGCTTCTGGTAGTTCTGGCTGATGGGTCAGTATGGGACCATACCATGGTACGTATCATTACCAAACAGTCACCATTATGGGCCTTTACCAAACCATGGTCTTTAAAACCTCTCTTCAGAGTTGGAATAGGAGACAAAAATAGTGAGTTGGAAGCCAATATTTAGATATATATTTTATTTTATTTTATTTTATTTTATTTTTTTTTTGGGGGGTGGGGGGGGGTGGGGGTGGGGTGGGATTCAATTTTTGGAGAAGCCATGCTTGAAGGTTATTGTATTTTCCACAATTACTTAAAATGAATACTGCTCTTAAATTTGAGATGGCTATAAAATACCTGTGGTATATACTAATTTGGAGTTAAATGCTTTTTCATTAGAATCGTACATTGGTTTCTTCAAGGAAACAAAAATAGAAAACTGTCAAAATAAGTCCCATATGTTCCTGTGATGCTTTGAGAAATAATCTAGTACTTTTGCTGATGGATTGGGGTGGCACATATGTGAGGATCTTCTTGCGTATGAATAATATGATTGTAATAAAAATTGAGTTTGCCATATAAGTGATGAGATATCATGCTGTTGAGTTTCCCCCCTTTATTTAATTTGGAAAAAAATTTGGGAAGAACTATGGATTGGTAAAAGTAGAGTCAAGGGAGAGACCAGAGAGAGAGAGAGAGAGGGAGAGGAGCTTGGAAGTTAGATTTGCGTATAGATTTGACCTATGTTCTGATCTAGATACAGTGAATAACAAAGAAATAGGAAGAAGGTCAAATATGAAGAGAAAGTAAGAGGAGGACTAGTCTCAGTGTTAGTAATCATCTTTAAGAGGTGTATGGGAGGAAGGGGTTGGAGAAGATGTAAATAGAGAGGAGGGGTGGGGGGCAAACTAGAACCTGAGAATTTCATTCAAACAATTTCACTTATTATTCTTTCTGAATTCCTTGCAATTAAAATTGTTTGAGGACCTTAAATTTTGTAGGTGCTACAAATTAGTTGATTTTTAAGCTAAAAAGCTAAATTTGTTGTGTTCCATCTATTTTAAGATAAATTGGTCTGAGATCAGCCTTGGTAAGCTCATATAAGGACATGTGGTGATTGATGTATCATTTATCTCCCCATCACCAGTAGGTATCACTATCAATGACGAATATTTGATATTGCACTTTTTTTTGTTAGGTGTCTTTTGGATATTGGATATTGCATTTCGCACATGTAACTTGAATGAGAACTTGGACATGAATGTTGGAATCATTTATATGTGGTAACTGGCAAGGTTCTAATAAGAGACCATGATATGCAAGCAGCTAGGGCTTTGCATTGTGCATATGGAGGACGCAAGCACACAAGCGAGCTTGTATGCAGTTGGATTGTTAAAAATAAAAACACATAACAAGACATTCATGAAAATAGACAATAGACAAAAATAAGCTAAAAATTACAATTAGATAAGTAAAAAGAAATATTAGATATGTTCTTTTGCTTATATGAGAGACTACTTTAGTTTAGTTGAGTAACAATATCTCCTAATGAACTATTCTCAAATTTCTAGTATGCTCATTCAACAGATACATTTACGAATTATCAGATGAAAAATCATCAAAATATAAGCCAAAAAGATGCATGCCGGATCGAAATACATAACTAATAAACAAAACTAGTAGTAATTAAGTTATCAATCTTCAAAAAGTCACTAAAGTCAATCTTCTTTTTGGAGTGACATATTTAATTATAATCTGTCATTATTGCAGTCCATATGCAATCAGGCTGCAAAACATGCTGCCTTGGCCTATGCAGGCACCTGTAGCTCATTATGCAGCCTGGATGCATATGGATTCTGCATTGGTTAAATGTGCCACATCCACTTATGTTAATTGTTAGTCCAAATCTTATGTAAAACCAAATTAGGTGATCAAAATCCAAAATTTGCTCCTTTCATCCAGTTACTTTATGTTGCCTGCCATTTTGTCCGCTTCCTCTCATTCTGTTTTCACTTAATTATTCCTTTTCTGTTCTTCTGTTAACTTTTCTTGATAAATTTGGGTTCTTTGACATTTATTTTATTCTTTTCCTGTAACAGATCATGGTTTGTCAGTGCAAACCTCCTTTAGATGGCAGTTTGGGTTGTGGAGATGCATGTTTGAACCGGATGCTTAACATAGAGTGTGTCAAAGGAACCTGCCCACGTGGGGATCTTTGTTCAAATCAGCAGGTTTGTAGTTCTTAGCCATTCTTTGATTCCCGACCATTTTGCTTTCTTATGCTCTATCCGCTTCTAACAAAAAAGGATTTTGAGAACAGTTCCAGCAACGCAAATATGCCAAATTTAAGTGCTTTCGTTGTGGAAAGAAAGGCTATGGCTTACAGCTGCTTGAAGATGTATCTCAAGGGCAATTTCTTATTGAATATGTTGGGGAGGTAATCTTGGATTTTTTTCACCTTTTTCTTTAAATTCATGCTCCCTAATTTTTCTACTGACAGTGTAACCTGGAAATTCTCATTCTGTGTGAGAAAGTTATGTGAAAGCGTTTAAATAATCTCTGGGTTATTTCTTCCATTTGTCATTGATATCACAACTTACAAGCAAGTTTGTATGTTATTTAACCTTTTTTACTTTCTTGATAGCAACTACATTATTAGGATATCATACTTTGCCATTTCAGGTGCTTGATTTAGCTTCATATGAAGCTCGTCAAAGATACTATGCTTCCAGAGGTCAGAAGCATTTCTACTTCATGACATTGAATGGTGGTGAGGTTTGGCCTATTCAAGCCTACCTTTGCTTTTATATTATTCTATTTTTTGCTTATTATTCATTTCATTTTTTATGGAGTATTAGGGTTTGAGTTGTTTCTGCATAGGAGTAAAAGTCATCATCTTTAAAAGAAAATGAATTGCATATACTTTTTCAAAACTTGCACATGACATGAAATTGGGATTCATTTCTTAGTTTAGCTTCTTCATTACTACTGGCTGTCAACCTGATGTCATCCACCAGCTTTTTCTATACATTGTTGATCCATTTCCTAACAGGTTTCGATTTTCGGATGAAGTGGGCATTTAACATTATTGAAGTCATATTTATAGTTAATCTTACTTTTATTAGAATTCTTGAAGTAGATCACCGGGCCTTTATAATAAGGTGAGGCTTGTTGATTTTAGTTCAGGTGAAATTTGGGAATTAAAATTTTGCTACCTTCAGCTTTAAGTACCTAAGAAAAGGATATATACCATAGCTTGCTTGAGGCAAGTAAATTTAATGAGCTCCATCAGAAGTCACAGTTCATGCAGCAAGTTTAGCTCTAATTAGATGGCTTTGCAAAACTAAATTGCATAAATGGTTGATGTGTTTTCAAAATTATAAGTGCATATAGAGGTGACAACATTGTTTATAGGTCAAATTAGCTAGAACTAAATTGGCTATTATTTGCTACACTATAGCACAGCGGTGGAGCCGGGAGGGTGCATAACTATTAGGGGAATTTAATAGCTGGTCATTAATCATTGAATCTAAATTGAAATATATATACAATAATTTTAAAGTCCAATTAAAAGGTATGCTGATCTGTTTTCCCCCCCCTACCGTACAATTTTTAAGTTGAAATTATATGGCCTTTCCCTTTTATGGTGGGCACTTCTATAATGCGATTTTAATCTAGTAAGTGAATCCTTGTATCCTAACAATGCAAATATACTAAATATTATTAAATTGTCAAAACTTGTTAGTTTATATCTGTTTGTTAATTTATTCACTTGCCTTGTAATTTAG
The DNA here is from genome assembly GCF_051530095.1 of Phoenix dactylifera. Taxonomy (NCBI): domain Eukaryota; kingdom Viridiplantae; phylum Streptophyta; class Magnoliopsida; order Arecales; family Arecaceae; genus Phoenix; species Phoenix dactylifera. The sequence continues at coordinate 25,774,905 of NC_143202.1, read as the reverse complement.
AAGTTTCTGTTTTGAATGACAAGTAGATTATAAAAAAAAAAAAATTCACATCGTGAAATTTATCTACACATGAACTTTCTTTAAATGCCTAAACTTCTAAAAATGAATGGGTATTACTATTCATGCGTCTTCACAAATAAATAATTTATATGAAAAATAACATACGACCATATGACAATGAATGTAGATAGAAGAAAATAAACCTACGACATAATAAAATGAGACTTGCAAACACGGTTTGTGGCAGTTAGTCCACAAGCTGCTTGTAAAATTGTATTGGTAGCAATGATGCATGAGGAGAGAGGGGAAAGGAAGCAGAGGTAGGGAGACTAGGGCTTGCTGCTATAGGCTCTGATGTTTTCTGGGGTACCAGACTTGTGGAGAGAAAAGAGGTTGTCTTTTAAGCCAACTACGTGTGTGTGTGTGTGAGAGAGGATTTGATTGCTAAAGGGTTGTGGCGTACTCGACGAAGTGGCACATGAAACCAGGGATGGGAAGCAACAGCATTTCCACGTATAGAGTATCTCGTAACCCTCATCTCTCTATTTTTAATAACGTTAAGTATTTTCATTGAGGTTTGATGGGTTATGGAACAATAAGATGGGCAGGTTCAGGGCCCATGGGCTTGGGCATGGGTTGGTCCAGGCGGGCAGGGAGGGGGAGGGGTGTTATGAGAGAAAGCTTTGATAAGCAAGGCCATCCACCAATCAGAAATTTGATAATGTCCATATTTCCACCTTGAATACAATATCCAATTTTCTGTCCACAGCATTTCCTTTCCAGGACTGGACTTGGGGAACATTGAGGTGTTGCCTATTTTTTCTTGACTTTGACTGGAACCCTTTGGAAAAGTTAGATCTAGATCTTGGACTACATCTGATATGCCAATTTAGGTTGTGTTGTAATTGGTCTGGTATGGGGAAAGAAAACAGTCTGCCTCACCACTCATCACCAGTAGCAAGGTAAACCCATACCACAAGGAAATCCATGTCTGTGTTACCCTCTAGAAGTCCCATGTGAAAGATTTCCAGTCCACCCTGCCTCTTGTCTTAGCTATTATTTGGAGTTTTCCATGTTCTGGAGAATATTTACTATAGAGCCCCCTTTTTCTAGTGTTCTTGCTTTTCTTAATTTCATATTACTAGTGAAACAATTATCTAACTTCCATAGATACTTATTTCTCAGTTAGGTTCTGGTCTGGTGAGGTCGTTGTGGGATGTTACAGGACATCTAGAAAATCTTCCTACTTGTAGATTTGGTGCCCACTATAATGGTTGTCGAATTTAGCAAATAATATTGATTTGCATCGAGACTCTACCTTCCATTCATTTGGTTTGTGCAGCGCAAATATCTAAATAAAGTTTGCATCCACGAATGTATCTAGTCATGCATGTTTGCGGAGCATATTAAATTGGTGATTAGTGCTTATATGTAGTTCCACAATTTTAGAACATTTCACACTTGTTAACAACTAACAATTTTCCATGCAATGTTAAGTTGTAGCAGCATAACGTGAATGATTTATGATGAATGATATAAAGGTTTTGGAATATTTTGTTGTCGGTTCACTATTCAAATGAACTAAAAGTATAGCTATCGTAATACATGACACAATATTTTGCACTCCTCATCTTTATATTGTTCATTTGAAACAATTATTTTTTAATTGTTCTACAAAATTAAGTACTTCTTTGTTTGCAAAACATGCTTGTCTTTTAAAATCAAGCTTATCTTTGCATGTGTCACTTTTGATTTTCTTTCAAATGACTAGTCTTACTTTCACTTAATTCAGGTAATAGATGCATGTGCTAAAGGAAACTTGGGGCGCTTCATCAATCATAGCTGCAATCCTAATTGTCGCACTGAAAAGGTGATTGTTTTGTTTACACTTGACCTCTTAATTTGCACAAACACAGAATTTATGTTTCTTGATTACTTTGGCTGTGGTTTGGATAAGTGCTGTCCATAATATCTGCATTTTTGTGTGGGTTTTATGTACTAAATTGAAGTTGCCAATGTTGGCATTTCCAAATTTTTCTCTTCTGTTGCTTGTTGATAACTTTGTCCTCATGGTAGCATAGTTGCTTTTAATGCTTTAGAAAATGTGTTGAAATGCCTATGAGGATCACTTTGGTCTAAGCTGTTATAGTCAAGTTTTTTGGTCTAAGCTCTTTGATTTTCTTTGTTTCTTGCTTCTTTTGAGCGCTAGTGATATAAGTTTACTTCGTCATCTACCCATCCACTTACAAGAAATTCTTGAATCAAATGGATTGAGTTCTTAATCATTAACATCTAAAATTTGTTTACAGAAAAACATATTGTGCCATTAAGCATTAGGTCTTCTATCTACCAAGAACCAATGCTTTTTTTTTAAAAAAATTCTATTTGAATTTCTTTTCAAGCCATATAGTTTTATTGTGGGATAATTTCGAACATAATTATGAAATTGTTAATGATTAACAACTGTATATTTGGAATGTAGTATGCTCATATGTGAATTTTTATATTGGCAGCTTTTTTTGATTCCTAGATGCTAACTTTTAATCTTATGTCCATAAATCATCATATTGCTAATTATAACTGGTACTAGTTTTTTATTTTTCGATGTTTAACTTGACTAATAGCTCTACTTTTATTATTAAATCACTATGATCTTCATTTTTTCCTTTTAATTTTGTGGAAGCAGTGGATGGTAAATGGAGAAGTTTGTATTGGACTATTTGCGATAAGGGACATTAAGAAGGTAATGGCTCAACTGCTTTGTGCCATTAGTTATTCTTTTGATTGAACTTAAATTGGTCATTACGTGTGGTCATTTAGCATTTCTAGTCTCATTGTGAGTCATGCTTCCTTTTTTCAGTTCAAAATGTAGAATTAGTCAACATGCATGATGGTATTTAGCATTAAGCAATATGCAAGATGTAGTCTATACTTATTGTATAATATGAACCACCATTGAGCTCTTCATCAAATTTATCCAAACGGGAATCAGTGTCTGCATATGGTGTAACTAAAATGTCAAGATATTTATTGAAGACTGGATTATGGAAGAGCAACAAGAAATAATATTGAGAAAGAGGATTCTGCATGAAGATATCTGATGTAAGAGTAGATGATAATTTTGTCAAAATGAGTAGTTAGAACTTGTCATCCACTACTGTTGGGGATATTGGTTGTAGAAGAAACCATGGTTTTAAATATTGGAAGTACTAGTCTATACAAGGCATACCCTATTGTTCTGATAGGGAACCTATACCTGTATGCCCTAATACCGATGTTGATACCGAAAGGTGTACCTTACCAACATCATACCGGTTGGGTGCTGGTGTGTACCAAAACTGATACTTGGAAGAAACAAATTGATATTTGATGAAGTTGGTTTCTTTATGGTGTCTGAAGGCATGGCTTCTATGCTCTAAATCACTTTTATGGTTAGAAAATTTTAAACATTTAAAAATGCCTAGTTGAAAGCTTAATGGCGCTGATGATGAATATGATTCCTCAATATATCCTTCATCTAGGGCTGTTAATGAGCCGAGCTGCTCCGGCTTGGCTCAGGCTCGGCTCGGTAAAAGCCCGGCTCGGGCTCGGCTTGTTAGTCAACAAGCCCGAGCCTGAGCCCAATATGAGGCTCGTTTACACCCGAGTCCAAGCCGGAGCTCGAGCCCGAGCAGCTCACGAACCCAAACGAGCTCTAGTCTCCCACTGAAAGATCTTATTTCAGCACCATAATTCATAAAAATCTGACCACATAGAGAAAAATAGCCTGTTATTGAGCCCGAGCCCGATTACGAGCTCGCCCGAGCCCGATTACGAGCTCGAGCTCGGGCTCGTTCTGGAGCTCGTAATTAAAACGAGCTTTACGAGCTCAAGCCCGAGCTCGAGCCCAATATAGAGCTCGTTACCGAGCCCGAGCCCGAGCCCGAGCTTCTGTGAAACGAGCCGAGCCGAGCTCTCCCAGGCTCGGGCTCGGCTCGGCTCGTTAACAGCCCTACCTTCATCTTACCTTTAACCATTAACATATGCCTTGCCTTAATGAATTGTTGAGTTTTTTTTTTCTATTTTTCAAGATCTTGGAGTTAGGATTTTATTGTGTAGGAGATAAGTCTGTGGGAGATTTACTGGATTTTTGGTGGACTTGTTCGTCATCAATGCAACTCATCTGATTTGACAGAGGGGAAGATACATCATTTTAGCACCCCAAAGGAATAGTTCATATGATTTACGCCAAGTATATGGCCAAGAGTATGTCAAGGAAAAGTGAAAGCAATGGTTGCGCCAAGAAAAATTTTGATTTAGGGAAATAATGGATCCTAGTAGGATATCTTATCACATGTATTAATCCTTTAAGCTGTACAAGTGTTTTGCATGGAATGAGATTATCCTTATAATGAGTCAGGAAAGCTAGATTTGTTTAATCAACTAGCAGGAATCCCATTTTATAAATACAACTAGGTGCATGGAATAAAGTGTGTCACCTACTGGATTTTGCAGGAGTCTTGCATTAATGTAACCATACTGGGAGACGTGGTAACCTATGATGCTCTTGTGAAAGGGAGGAGATATCATTGAGCAGGTTGTGAAGGAGTGGCACATAAACTCGTGATGGGTAAAGTGAAAGTTAAAATATATGACACTAGGAGTTTGCAAAGTAGTTTTTGGTTATTCGCTCTTTGAAACTATTTATATAAGTGGATGACATTTGGTTTAGGGATGAACTTCACTCTTAAAGCACTCTGTGTTAGAAACTTCGAGGGTCATTCTGTCATGCGTGGTTTGCTTGCCACTTTGTTCTTTATAGGATCTAAAAGTTGTACAAGGGGCATGGCATGTGGCCAGAGTATGATACCAAGTCTTGGCAAGTAATTCAAGAAAGATGATTATCGGACAAGGGAAGGATTGTTACAGGGAAAATGTACCTTTAATTGGCTTGAGTTTGATGTCCCAAGGATTCAATTGATTTGGAAAAAATTGTACTTTGGTACGATGGATGGTGAAAGCACTGTCTGCATGTCTTGGAGTTGATTTCGGGATTCAACCTAAGACTCATTGTTCACAATCCACTAGACCTACTGAGTGGATTGAGAATAATTAATGAACTGGTGCTTCTAGTGTTGAGATCCTCGAGAGGAAACATAAGTCTTAAGAGCTTTGTGGAATTATTAAATTGGAAGGCAGATGATGGGCAGCATGTAGGCCATGGTCTAAGCATGAATCCTCTGGTCAGTCTGATGCTGGTTGAAGTTTGGATGAAGTGTACGAAATGATGGACGAGGCTGATGTGGGTTCTAAATGATCAAGACATGGCAATAAATTATCGCCCTTGCGATTTGCACATGAACAACCGACAATGCATCTTTTTTTTTGTGCATTAGGAAATTGAATGTCCATGCTAGGGAAAGAGTTGCATCTACTTTATCATGGTTCACCATAAGGATAACAGGGGGCATAACAGCACTTTAGGGGGCATTGTGTTGAAGAGAGGTCAGACGATCCACAGGTTGTAGCTTGACCCCCGGATTCGTCAGACGTTTTGAATGTTCACATGCCAAATGATAACGGTGAAGGAAAGATCCAAATGGGAAAAGAAAGGGCATAAGGAAGGCCACTAAAGAGAGAAACATGGTTATACAATAGTAAAGGATGACCATCAGAATTCATGGAAATAGACAGGTCAAAATCAAATATGATAGTCGATTTACTATTAAGCTTGTAAAAATAGCATACAAGAGAACAATGGAAAACAAAAGAAGATCCATGTGAACAAACCCTGTAAGACACTTCATTGAAGATTTTGGACTCAAAGGCACAAAACTAGCATGATTTCTAAAAACCGGAACAATTTTGGTTATGTCTATCAGAAAAGAAGTGGTGAACGTTTTTGCTTCTCAAAATAGAGTCATTAAAGGGATGAAACCAAGGCCTCTTTAGAATGGGTCGGGGTGAAGTGACCCAAAGCAACATTTACACAATCATCAAAGTTGATTCTAGATAACTCTACGAGGAAACAGGAGGACGTATGATTCAGTCGAGCTCCAGTATGATATTTTGTCAGATGATCAGCAATAAATTGCCAAATGTCTCCTACTCCAAGAGGTGCAGAATTATTCAATGGCCAAGATTGCCAATAAATGTTCAGATTGCACTTAGGGCTTTAAATTTTGGGGAAAGATTCATGATGTTGGTCCCATGCTTTGATACCAGAAAATGTGTGAATCAAGTATTGGTCTGAACATGAGAATGCAAAAAATATGTTCAAGTATGATATACTTTGCCTTTCAAACTTGAGTTCAAACATTAATAACATTGGCATATCGTGTATATGTATAAATTTCACAGCTATATCTTGCATCTCACATGGGACGATGTGTGGACCAATTTGATTAAATTGCCATTCATTTCAAATGAGCTTCAAAGTTGAACTTAGACTCAAATCCAGTTTGTTTAATACTATTGTGTTTCTCTCTTATATAACTTTGTAAATGCATTGAATTTTTTTAAAATTTTCATAAACTGTCATGTTTTTTTACAATATATCATACTTTAGATGTACTTTAAAGTTATTTGTGAATTATCATTTCACTTTAAATATGGTTTTATAAGCAAATAAATAGACACATTCCTTTCTTTGTTGCTAACTGCATGACAATTTTTGTACATGTTAAGAAATATATAGAAATAATGTATCTCATAACTTTGAATTGCCACCTTATCTCAATTACTTGATTATATTTTACTCATGCTTTGCACGTGCCGCATTTGGATGCTAATGATTGAATGGTTTTCCTATCAATTATCTTTGAATAAAATATCATAATTTTCAGAAAAATTTTCTTTATTTGGTTATGTCTTCTCTCTTTTCATCTATGTTTTATTTTCCCAATGTTCTTAGTGTTGCTTATTTGTTATGTAAATGACATTTGCTTACTGTCCAGGGCGAAGAGGTAACATTTGATTACAACTACGTAAGAGTATTTGGTGCTGCTGCTAAGAAATGTGTATGTGGTGCTCCTGAATGCCGAGGCTATATTGGCGGTGATCCATTGAATACTGAGGTTATTGTCCAAGGTGATTCAGATGATGAATATCCTGAACCTGTGATGATCCAAGAAGATGGTGAAAGAGAGCTAAATGTGGAGGAGATTGTTTCTGATGCTATGAATGTTATGACTCTGAAACATGAAGAGATTTCTATGGAAAATCAAGATTTGCTAATTCAATGTGCTCCCACAATCCCAGACTCAAAAGATTATCAACAAACCAACGAAACCATATTCAGGCCCTTATCTGATGTTAACTCATTGGATGCTTCTTGTCAAACTGTTCCTATTCAAACTGAAGAAACCATGTCCAGATCCATATTTGATGTTCGGTCATTAGAAAACTCTACGAAGAGTCTGGATAATAGAGAAACTGAAATGACCATGTGCAGACCTGTATCTGATCTTCAACCTTCAAAGCTTTCTTTTCAAACCTCAGTTACTATGAAAGAATCAGTGTCTGGTTCCATCCTGAGGAGCAAGACTTCCCTGTCCGAGGTTGTTGATGATAAGCAAAATACATCAAAAACTTATCCTGCAAAATCATCTCATTCAAGCAGTACAATAAAGAAGAGCAGGTCAAATGCAAAAAACCTGGTTCCCCACAAGGTCAAAAAATTGCCAACAAGTGTTAGTAGTGGACATTTTGATGGAGGTAATTGCATACTCTAATATGATAGCTGGTTTATTGCCCAACCTATGATAACTATGTTAATATATCTTCGCCTGTAATGCAGTTGAAGAAAAACTTAATGAGTTACTAGATGAGGATGGAGGCATTAGCAAGAGGAAAGTAAGTATTACCTATCCATGATACTATTTACTTTGTATTTAACTTAATGCTTTTGAATGCTCCAACATATTTCGTCAACACAGCATCATTATGGGTGCAAACAAAGTTTACAGTTCTGTTTTTGACAAAAGTGGAAAATCAATAATGATTACTTTGTTTGTGTGACCAAGGAAAAATTCATTACTATTGTCCCCCTTCTGATCCTAGATTAATGCTGCCTTTTTCATCTTTGAGCAGGATGCCACTAAAGGCTATTTGAAGCTTCTCTTTGTCACTGCAGCAGGAGGGGATACTGTTGGAGGCTGTGCATCTCAAAGGTTGTATTAAACATTCTCGTGTAATTATTACAGCATTTTTTAATGATATTTGGAAAGTTGATTGCCTCATTCTGTCCTCTTTTTTTTCTCATTATTTCAGCATACGGGATCTTTCCATGATACTTGATGCTCTTTTAAAAACAAAATCACGGACAGTCTTAGTGGATATAATTAACAAAAATGGTACTTGAAGTTATCATGTCGTTTCCAATTTTTATGTTTTGTAGAAGAAATGAGTTATTGTGGTTGTGCATCAAAAATGATGACTTTTTTTGTGTTACATAGGATTGCAGATGCTGCACAATATAATGAAGCAAAACCGCACTAAATTCAACAGAATTCCTATAATCCGGAAGCTTCTCAAGGTTGGCATTTGCAACAGAATTATATCTCTAGTATTTTTAGTTTTAATTATAATTCCCATAGTGAAGCATGTATATGTACTTTTAACTATTATTGTACATTTGCAATGGTAACTAGCTTTAATATTTTGGAGTCATTACTTCTAAATGAAACTGACTACTATTGTTTTGAATTATAACACTACCAATGAAGTTGAGCTGTATTGATTTTTGTAGTATTATCACGTGTCCCAGCAGAAAATTTGACACATTAGACATGTCTATCGTGACTTTTGGAGCGGTTTGGTGAGCCTTAGGATTGGTTATGCCATGAGAACATTATGATCTTATTTCCTGGCAAATTTTGGTATGTCATAGAGTTCAGTCTCATGACTTATTTTATTTTGTTTTCTGTTTTTCTTTTTTCTTCATGTTGATTGAAGAAAGAAAGTGACCACCTTTCGCTAATTGGCATATATGATATTTAATTTGACGAGTCAGACCATAGAATTAGACTTTCATGGTGTTTTTTAATAAATGTACTTTCCATCCTTCCTGTGTCTGAACATGAATAATGTATTTTATGTGTCTAAAATCTTGATCATACGATGCTGTCTTGACCTTGTACCTTGTGCCGTATTGACCCATATCAACATGGAATTGTTGTCTGGTTTGGTGGACTGAGTAGATATAGGAGAGATACCATGTCTGGTTTGAGGATATAGGGGTATATCACAAGATTTCAGACCTTATTCATCCAGTCTTTTTGTTTCATTAGATACCTAGGCTGGCATACTAATTTGACATAATTTTAACTGATTGATCCGTCATAGGTTGGTTTGCTTCAGTTTTTCAGAACTTTGTCATATGTAATATAATGCATTGATCTAAATTTTTCTCTAGGAAATTTCACTAATTTGTTGATGCTCATATTTTCTTGCAGGTGTTAGACTTTCTTGCACTAAAAGAGATCCTTACCCCAGAACACATGAATCAGGGTCCTCCATGTAGTGGAATGGAAAGGTTCGAAATAGTTATTTATTTATTTATTTATTCTCTCAGTGCTATCCTTTGCTTTTATGTTGGTGGTTATACATTAAATTTCAAAGCTTCTATTTCACTAAACTTGTTTCGTATCTTGTTTTCATCATGAAAGAGTTAAAAATCATAATGTGGAGTATATGCTCAAATCTCTTTCTTTGACCCATGTTTGGCACTCTGATTGAGGGCTTCTAACAGACTGTGTGTGGTAATTATGGGCTTAAAGGTAATTGGGCCTAGGGTCTTCTATGCTCATGTTTTAGTTGTGTCAACATGCCCACTAGGGTTATTAGGGTGGGTTGTGAAGATGAATGACTTGGATTGGTCGTAGTTGGGCATATGGCAATGAGAACTCAATTCATCTTGTGGGCTTATGTGGAATGACCACAAGTATGTGACATGGTTCCAAATTCTGTCAGGTATTGTACCATATTGTATTATGCATGTTGTGTAGCAGGCCCCTCTAGGTCCTTGGCTCCGCCTCCATAGACCTGTATATCTACAATACATAGATTTTTTATATTGGTAGTGCTCTAGGATTTTGCATCTAATGCCACTTGTTCTGCTTGAATTCATTTTAGTTGAATGGTTTCAGATGACACATTTTACCATTGAAAAGAAGTTCAATCTTTATTCTATATAAATTGAATTGACTTGTTTTTAAGCAAAATAAACTGAGTCAAGAAGCAAATGTGTAGTTAAATGTTGGGTTTTTTACAGATTAGTCCCTGAAATATTTTGTGTTAATCCATCTTGTCTGCATTTGTATTTTAATCCCTGAGATCTAGTAACTTATTTTTTATACATCCCCTAAGGTTAACTATATGATAATGGAAATATTTTGCTTATATTCTCTCAACGATTTTAAAATCCTAGGCATTTTTGCTCTAGCTCTCACACTTAACCAACAGTTTAACGCGTGCCCCTTCATTCCCCTAATGACCAAGTTCTGAGCAAGAAGGGCGAAGTGAGCGAGAAGAGATCGGATCTCGAGCTTCATTCATTGTTAAATTAAGGGTATTTTTTTATCCTTCTACAACCTTGGTTAACCTTAACTCAGTTTCATTGATGAAAATTAGTGGAAGGACTAATTTTTACATACGGAGAACTTTGCAAGGATTGTTGTATAAATATGAAAAAGATAAGGATTCATATGCAAATATGAAAGATGTCAGGGAGTAGAAAACCCTTAAATGTCTACATAAAGATATTCAATTTGCAAGTTCCTTTTACATTTCCTAGTAGAAGTCCCTCTTGTTGGTGCCTCACAGACCTACAAATTTAAGTCCAGGGATATATTATTAAATTTAAACCAATGAAGTCAGAGAAAGAGATGGATTCTTCCTAAACGTTCTCAACAAACAGAGAAACAGCTAAAATAATGATGTTGATGGATTTATGGATGAGCTGGACTTATAAAAAAAGAAACTATTTTGTTATATTATTAATCTCAATAAGTAAATGTATGACTCGCATGTGCACACAATGTTTGATAACTACAAACTAACTTATGATTGTGATTTTATCACTTAAAGATTAGTAGGGTGGCTGTGTTCTGAATCAAACTATGTGGTTGTGATGTTTATTTTTTATGAGTAAGTCATACAATCACTGCTTTTAAATAATAATTTCCTAATAGCAGATGCTTGAAGTTTATATGAATCAAACTTTAATTCACTTCAATATCAACCTAGGATGATGTAAAAAATGGTCAATATAATGAGAATCTCTAACCCACTTTAGAGTGGATTCTACGAGAATTCAACTTAGTCCTGACTAAGGTATTTCGAATTGGTACCGGTAGGCGTACCGGTGGCCTACTGGACCGGTTCATCGTTCTCGGTATCGTTTTGGTACCAGGCTTGTACCGAGAGCCCTAGCCGGAGCTGGAGAAGATGAGGTGAAAGAGAGCGAGCGGGGGAGAGAGGGAGGAGAAGTCTCTGCCCTTGCGGCCTCCGCCGCTCCCTCCCCACCCGGGCTCCGCCGCCCCCTCGCAGGCGGCGGAGGCCTCTCCTTCTCGCTCCCTCCCCTGCTCGCTCTCTCCTCTTCTTCTTCTTCGGCTCCGATGGGGTTCTCTCGGTACGGGCTCGGTACTGTTTTCCACGGCTGAACCGTACTGGTCAGGATCCGGACCGGCATGGTACGTGCTGAACCAGCCGGTACGGGCCGGTTTAGCATACCATGGTCCTGACTAAGGCAAGAGTTTGGCCAAACTTCTGCTTAATATGAGTGGGTGCACTGACACATGCATTTGATTATTTCTGATGTTGCATCTGATGTGCTATTTCTATATTGTATCACTGAATCATCAAAAGCTGATCATGCTACAGCTTATGCTAGTTCTGACCAGAAATCATTGTTTTTTTTTAATCAGAACCCACTGTTGCAATGCCTACCAGTTTAGAATATTCTTCATATTGATTCAGACAACTTGATTCCTTAATTGAGGGGAAAAAATACATGGGGTGAAGATTTGAGCACCATTATATTAGGCAATAGTCTTTTAATTTCTGTCACTGGTTTATTGTTAATGATAATGGTAATTGCTGACAAATGTCTTTGCAGCAGTAAAACTAAATCTGAACACATTGTAAATTTACCTTGTTCTCTCTGTAAAGCAGTTGCCTACCTGATTTTAACCTTCCTACTGTTTTAGATCCTTGGAAGATTTTCTTCTCCAGTGTTGTTTCTAGAAAATTTCTTGTTTGAATGCTTAAACCTTAGATTGTCTTGTATGTCACTTTGGACTTGTTCTAAATTAGCTATTTTCTACATTGGCTGCCTACTAATGTCAAACTTCGATGATTGTTATATGTCTTGTGCCTGTGTGCTTTTGGCCCTTTGAAGAAGACTTTCCAAAGTTCTTTAGTTCTCATCCAAGAACATATCTTGCTTGAATGCCAAAGCTGTAGATCTGTAGTTTCTTTTCCTTCTGTAAACTAGTTTTCGTGGACAACCATGCAAGGTTCGAGACCGTCACTCCAGCTTTGTGATCCTTGTCAGTGTCCATTATTTTGAACTATACATGGTAATTTATTATCTATTTTTATTTTTTCCAAGTGGTCTGCATTATTTCCATTCTTGTATTAATAGTTATCTTGTTATCATTACTGGAATACTCGTTGGAACTTTATGTTGCTTATTTAGTCCAATAATATATAGGACATTTGGATCAAAAATTGTTTCTTTTCTCATAGGTACAACTCATATAAGTCATGATTTTATTATTTCCTGTTTAGCTTTGCTACTCCATTGTAGACCCATCCATGTCACATAATTTTGTAATTTATTGTGTATAATTTCTCAATGCAGCTTTAGGGACTCAATATTGAGTTTGACCAGACACGGTGATATGCAGGTAATAAATGACATTGCTAGTATTAATTACTTTTTTTTTGTAAAATATATTGCTTTACCATTTTTAATTATTGCATTTATTTAACTCTCACATGTTTTAAGGTCATTTTGATGCATGCGATCTTTAATGAACTGCTGATTTTTTTTCCTGTGGGGTTAATGAACTGTTAAAGTTGCCTTGTAAATTTTCCCTGGATTTCTTTGACTATAATGCTTTTCTTTGCTTGTTTTAAATTGAAGAAACCAATTTCGTAAATGAGACTTATTCAGCTTCCATGTCAAAAATATTTTGTTAATAAGTTTTTGTATAAGATATTTATATTGCCAACCCAAAGTTAATAGAAATTTCATTATAAACAAATACTTTGTTTGGTCTTGATGTAGGTAATGGCATAATGCTTCTCATGCTGACCTACATTGTGATAAAAATATGTGCACCTTTTAATATATGCTCCTACATTTATAGCCATCATGAGGGCCATGCGACTAATTTATCCAGAACACTGTTGGTTTTATAATTGATCTACATTCTAGGAGTTTTTGAGGAACACGAGCCAGAATACATGCCTTTAGTTCATAATGGTTTTGGTGTAACCTGTCAAAAGCAAAAACATACTAACTTAAGTTGATTACATAATGTAGATAAGACTATAACAACTTTTTGAAATGTAAAATTTTGTATCGTCAATGCATAATTTGTTCAACAGATGTTTTACGAAATAGAAGGAGCATTTAATTTTTTTAGATATCTCACAGCAAGTTAACCCAGCAATTTATGTAGTTATTAGTTAAGATTTTTTATTTTAAATTAAACAACTAATCCCCAATTTTTACCAAGTTGAAAGGAAAGAGACCTTACTATCGTCAGCTTTAAGGAAATTTATATGTTAACTGCATCTGATGCTCTCTTTTTAGATGTTCAGCAATAAAAAAGTACATATTAATACACCCAAATTTTCATAATGTATATTGTTCGTTAATGTGGAAATTTGTGGGGAGAATTTTATTCAACTAAGCTTGTTGTTAGCCAAGGGTGGGCCTTGGTGCAACAGTGAGGTTTGGGTGTAACAAATTCGAAGCACGGAAATAATCTCTACATGTGAGGGTAGGCCGCATATATCTGAGCCTCCCAGACCTTCAATGATTGGAGCCTCGTGCTCTAGGATTCCTTTTAAGCTTGTTCTTGGCTGATATTTGATAATTTGGTTTCTACCACAGTTTTGAACATAGCTCATGCTGAATGTTGGTAATTTTAGCAATGTCGGTGGTCTTAGTTGTGAGTCAACCCATTTTAAGAATTCTAAAGACTATTTAAATCTTAAAACATGTAGAAAATGAGGAACTATCATAAAATTTTTGGATTAGTTTAAATGGTTTAACATATAAACTAGTGGTAATATAAACTAACAATACTGTAATTGCATGCGGATGAGCAGAAACATGTACTGATAAATATGTCTAATATTATGATTGAGAAGAATGACTTATAAACCCTATAGGGAGTGCTTCATATGTTGTAACTTACTCCTAATTTCATGAAATTTTCTTTATTTCATAAAAGAGAAAATTGATTGGTATTTATTATAAAAATACTTCAGCATTTATAGATTTGAGCCAAAGAACTATTTAACCCTCAAGTTTGACTAAACCCATTCTTTTATTGGCAAATCATTTTGATTTTCTTTTTTGTTAGAGATATAAAAATGTTTTTCATATTTTTCTAGTTATTTGGTGGTCCTCTTTTAGGCAACCTAAATTTTCAACCTTCTGAAGACCTTGCAATTCGGTTAAAGAGGATGAGATCAAAAAAGGATTGAGAAATTATTTGGTTAAGCTATTCAATAGGAATCGTATGGACAATTTAGGATGCCTTACTAGTTTTATTGAGGATAGAAATATTAAGTATACACATAAAATTAGTGTATCTGAGATAAAAGGGGTTTTGAAAAAGATGAAAATAGGAAAAGCGGTTAGACTTAATATAATTCGTATTAAGGTTTAGAAGTATTTGATGTGGAAGCAACTTGGTTGACTAATATGTTTAATAAGATTTTAAAGACCAAGAAAATGCCTGATGAATAGAGGAAAGAGCACTATAGTACCGATTTATAAGAATAAAAGAGATTTTTAAAATTATTCTAACTATTGTGGTATTAAACTCATGAGCTATAAAACTTCAAAAGAGGGTGATTGAGTACAAATTGAGGTGTGACACAAAAGTATTGGAGAACCAATTTGGTTTTATGCAAGGAAGGTAGACTATGGAAGCTATTTTTCTCTATTGGAGGTTAATGGAGAAGTATACCTAAAGAGATAAGATCTTCATATAGTTTTTATTGATTTAGAGAAAACATATAATAGAGTTACTTAAGAAACTTATGATTGGTATTCAAAAAGAAAAGTTTCTGTTGGATATATTAATAGGATTAAGGATATGTGCGATAGAATAATTACTAGTGTGAGAACTACTGGTGGGATTACTGAGGAGTTTCCAATAATATTAAGTTTACTCCAAAGATCTACTAAGTCTTTTTTTCTTTTTGCGCTAGCTATGAATGAGCTTTCTAGGCATAATTAGTAGGATATTTTTTGATGCATGCTATTTGTGGATGATATAGTCATAGTAGATGAACCTAAGGTTGGGGTTAATCGTGAGTTGGAAGTATGGAGAAGTACATTAGAACTTAAAGGAAGTTAAGTAGAACTAGGATGACATGCATGGAGTGCGGTTTTAGTAAAATTGGAAATAGAGATGAAGGTATTGTGAAAATTGAGATCATAAAGTTTCTAAAAGTGCTCATTTTTGATATTTAGGATCGATTATTCTTAAGGAAGGGGAGATTGAATAGGATGTTATCCATAGGATTAAAATAGGTTGGATAAAATGAAAAAGTGCAACTGAAATATTATATGATCATAGGGTACTTGCCAAGTTGAAATAAAGATTTTGATGGATGTTCGTACGACTAGCTATGCTTTATGGTACAGGATATTAGGCAATTAGAAAACAACGTATGCACAGGACGAGCATGGCCATAAGAATGTCGAGATGGAGGCATGGTAGTACGGGAAAAGGTAGAATAAGAAATGAAGTCATTCGTAAAAGGGTGGAGGTAGCACCGATTAAGGATAAATTAAGAGAAGGACGATTTAGATGGTTTTTGTGGATATGTACAATATAGGCCAAGGAATGCAATACATATAAAAGGAAAAAGGAGTAAAGGAAGACTGAAAATCATATGGGAGTAAGAAAGGATTTGATATCTCAACCTCTCTTTGCAAGTATGGCCCTCAACCGAGCGGAATGGAGGAAAGAATTTATATAGCTGGCCCAGGCTAGTTTGGAACTAATGCTTAGTTGAGTTGAGTTGAAGACCTTGCAAAATTCGGGAATGTCAAACTTCTTATCATAGTTCTTGTGCAGCAGTCAGTTTGCCTTCTTCTCTTGGCACTGAACAATTTGTGTTTTAGCTTTCAATAATTTTTTGGGGTTATTGTTTCTGCTATTTTAAGCATAGTCTTGATGCACTTCTAACTGGTAGCATGTCTATTGTCTATGTATATATTAGTGAAAAGTTCTTTATTTATAAATTGAAGATTTATTTGTAGTTTCCTTAATTATGATATACAGGTTCATCAAATTGCTCGCAACTTTAGAGATAAATGGATTCCTCGTACTATCAGAAGAGTCGAGCCATCAGATAGGGATGATAGCCAACTAGATTCACAGGGTTCCTACTGCAGTTGGTTTGAGTCATCCATGTACAGGCGTCGGCGTGATCATGCAGCAAGACAAACTGATGCCATCGTCTGTGTTAGTGAATCAGTCCAACAGCCAACATCTCCATGTTTAGTTGATATCCCTGGAGAAACTTCTTCACATCCTGATCAACTGGTTTCCAGCTCTGCACCCTTGATGGATAACAATGCGGCAAGCAGGACAAGAACACGCAAACGTAAGAGCAGGTGGGATCAGCCATTGGATATCACAGACCCAGATCCAAGGACCTTGTGGTCAGTTGAAGATAAAACTGTTGAAGCAGGTTCAAAATTTATAAAAGGTTGTTCACAACCAGATCATGGTTCTCAACTTGAGAAATTAAAGAAAGATTTTGGGACCCAGAGAGCGGAGAACAGTTCTTTTGATGAAGTTGCAAGTGTGAAGAATCTAATGCAGCAGAATGACGATGATGAAGCACCACCTGGATTTGGGTCTCCTCAGAAGGATTGCCATCCTCAGGTTTCTTCTGAAACTACAGTGGCTACAGGTGAAGTGGTAATGGGGTGCATACAGGAGAGATTCCTCTCACAAATAAGTGTGTCATACGGCATTCCTTTGGCCCTCATGCAGCAGTTAGGACGCACTGAAACTGGGGGAAACCACACTCACCCACACTGGTTGATTGCACCTGGCATGCCTTTCCATCCTTTTCCACCTCTTCCACCATATCCCCGGGAAACACCCAGCCCTGTAAGTTCAGCACAGTCATCTTCTAACCACAGTATGACTCAGACTGCCAAAGAAATACAGCTAACTAAGCGACGGCTTGAAGAGTCTCAGACGACAGATCTGATTCCAAATTCATCAGGAGAAAGGCCAGCAGATATACTTGAATCAAGGCCCAGTAACTCACATACTATTGAAAGAGTAGGATGGCCTTCTAATAGCTCTGGAAGGAGGTTTTTCCGACCACAGAGGTGGAACAACCTGAGGTTTCAGAGATATTGCCCCCCTTGGCCCCGGGAAGGCAATTGTCATGGCCACCTTGGTAGCATAAGAAAAAGGGATTCTGGTGTAGGTGAAGGAAATCCAAGGGATGGTAGTGGTTTATGCTCCTCAGATTGTAAGCAATTATGATGTTAGCTCCAGTTGTCATTAACCACCACATAATAATTGATTGTGGTCATTTGATTGATTGAAAAAGGAGTGGAGGTAGCAAGTAGGTGCTTCTTGATGTATTTGTAATTCTTTTCCATGCTAGTATCTATCAGATGAAATTTCTGTTTGTCCCCTGTGCAAACTCGTAAACTCACTGAGGGCAGTTCATTTATTTTGAAGGTTATACAGCTAATTATATCTGTCAAACGAAGCTCATTTTATCTGTTCCTTCTGTGAGCTTGATCTTGGTCACAGTTCAGCTGTAGGGATGAGCGTTTCTGATTGAAATTACGTAATAATACAAAAAGCAGATTCAGCATTTTAAGCCTCTTAATCTATTTGAGCCTTTATTTTTTTAAAAAAAAATTCAGGTTCTGTTTGGGTACTGAAGCAAACATGAAATCTGGGGTTGTCTTTTGAAGTCACTGTAATCTCAGAGCATCATCTCGTGGTAGCGTTCTACATCAACTAGTTTCTTCTTTGCTCCTTTCTCCTGGGTATGTTCTCAATTCTTTTATTTGATTATCCGTTTCTATCATTAAATTTGCACGTCCACAATGAACTTAGTTGGCTTTACTTCTGTGGATTGCCATGAATTCTTTAGAACCTCATAAGCTTCTTAGGCCTATATATATGGCGTAAGATCCATACCATTTGCTAGTAATCGTTGATTACTTAACTTACTGCCTGCTAAGTGAATTCAGGTTCTTGAGAGGTGTTTGCACCAGTTGAACACGTCAGAGATGTTCATCCAAGTTTGCAAAAATTAATGGATGCTTTGTCTTAGTCCTTCGCGTGTTTCAAGTTACGAGGCAAGTTCCACAAATGTTAAGAATTGACTGGAAGTTGCCTCCAACTGAATTCCCTATTTATTTCTTCAAAGATTGGGAACATTTTGTTCTCTTTTATTTTCATATGTAATTGAGAATCCTGTACAATATGGCAGGAGCAAAAATTATCAAGAAGGAGGTTTCGATTATTTTCTCACCCTTATGGTTGAGAACGTCTGGGGAGAGATGAATGGCTGCTTTAGCCAAAAACAATCACAAAAAGGACCATGGCACTAAAAAGAGAAAAGGAGGAGGGCATAGCATGCCTTCTCTCATCCCAAATCCTCCTGTAATTAACAAAAGGATTAAACAAGAGAAACAACAATACTTCCAAAAAATAAAAAAAAGAGAAACAACACGATCACCCATTACACACGCATCAAGAGACCAAAAGAGTACACATTAATCAAAACTTGATGAACGACTAGTAAAGCTGAATTATGAGAAGTGGAAGGTAATTGAGATCTTAGAGTTGCTATGCTGGGACTAGACTGAGGAACTCTTTTGATGCAGAGGGAAGCAGCCAGAATCAACCGCTTCAATTGATCATCGCTATATTTAGTGCCCAAAGATGGATCAACCAGCTGCTTAACTTTTCCATCTCGTGGAATTGCCTTTGCCTGCCATCAGAATACCGTAATAAGTTCTCAAGGTTTTATACTAATTTACAGAGAAAACAGGATGTTGGACCATCTCCATCAACAAGCTACAAAGTAAGATCTCACATCTCTAGATGGTATGGCAAATCTCTAGATGAAAGACATATATAGAATACACATATATATACACTGATTAAACAAAAGCCAGTCTTCAGGCCATTCTTTATTGAACAAAAAAAAAGAAAGAAAAAGATGCACTAATTATAGAAGAAGCACCAAAGAACCTACCCATATGACCAGGCTCTCTTGGTCCTTTGAACAACCTGTGCAGACAGGCTTTCTTCCCGAAATAAGCTCGAGAAGTACAACACCGAAAGCACACACATGATCTTTTTTCATTTATCTTCGCATGCATAAGAAAATTCAGGAGCCAAATACCCTCAATTAGAAGATTTTTTTTTTTTTTTCATTAACTCGTAGTTAAACAGAAAGGCCCTTGCATCTCATCAAATGTAATTTTCACAAATAATTCCAAGGATAAGCACACAAATCCGAATGCCCCTGAAACATCGTTGCATGTTAAGTCCACTGTTCAAGTGATGCCGTCTTTCCTCTCGCACAACCGCGATGTGTAAATTATAAACAACACGGAGAGGGCAACGACTGTTAGAAGAACATTGGTTTTGGTTATGTATAGGGGACTACTTACCCCTGTCCATTGTCCAACCAAACTATAGTATGATATCGGTGATCATATGATTTATAATAAAATTAGAGTTAATTTGATGATTGGCGATAGCTGACAAATGAGTCTAGTTAACTATCACCAAAATTGGTTAATCATATCCATAACATTAACTTTTTTTCAAAATTATATACAACTTTTATTTGCTCCTTTTGTTATCCTTGTCTTCCAAAATTGGTTAATGACTCTTTTCGCCTATCTCCTTAGTTTTTTGCTTTGCATATGTATACCAATTTGATGCAATCATGAAACAACGATGCCAATCTCAAATTTAAATAAAAGTGGTACAAATTCACAAAGCATCAAGAAACACATGTCAAACTGTAAGAACATAATTTTCCTATCAAGAAAAAAGAAGACAATGAACATATTTAGAAAATGCTCCACTTTGTTTTATCCCAACTAATTGAAGGATACAATGCTAAAGAATAATTAAGACAAGATGATCATAAAACAAAAAAAAGGGTTATATAACCAATTTATCCCATAAAATAATAAATTTTTGAATTTTTCCTTAGGAGAACACCATAATGTCATCTTGTTACTGAGTTATTCTTAAATTACAAGTGACATAATCCCTATGGTGCATCCATCGCCTCGTTTATTCAGGATGTAAGTGGCCTTTGTTTCTTCTTTCAATCGGAGGCTCGCATCGCTTATGCTCAGCTCTATGGCTGTTATCCATAATCTGAAGGATGTTGGTGTCCCATTTACTAAAGCAAGAAATTATTGGTTATTGTCATGATTATCATTATGCATTCTATGTAAGAAACATAAGGAATTTTTCTGTTCCATGCCAAATTAAAGCCAGCTTGTGCCTTAAATAATGGATAAAAGGTGAACATGTTTTTCTAGTATGCATAGAAAGAATTCAAGGCCAGTCTTGTGACCTGCAAAGAAATTACTTCAGATTAATAGCTGAAAAATAAATGAGGCTTTGCATCATTTCACAATGTTGAGTCAAATTATTAGCAAACTGAACTTAAACGATATATAGTTCACTAGATGCGAGTAGGATGAATTAGTACCTGGGCATGAGGTAAGCACCTCTCTGCTGCCAATGACCACCAACCAATATATATCACATGTACCTGAGGAAGCAAGAAAATCCATAGATTCCATGAACTATCAAAAGCAGTTGGGCACACGTAAAGTTCATGGTGCGAAAATAGCAACAACTAAATACTCATTTCAGATGAAGCACTATAGATCTAGACAATACATTTAAAAACAAAGAGTTCAAGAAAATACATGGCAACACTATTGCCACCTTCACAAGAGATGGATCTCGCGATAGAAGAAAAAACATCAATGTACAAAAGGATGGCTTTTCTTGTACATGGAAGATAAGAACACAATTTAAGGAGAGAGAAGCAGCAAACCATGCGATCTACTAGAGAGCCAGTCAATGTAACCAACTGGATCTGATCTCACCAAGAACACCCTTGGTTTGTTATTCAAAAAGTTCCTTCAAAAAATATCAGAGGAACACGTTTCACTAATATTCCAGCAGTTGCTTCTATTATACATTTCTTTCCTTCATTCAGTAGCCTTCAGATGCTTCTCCCAAACAACCCTTGGCAGTACCAATCTCGAGTACCTTCTAAACATGCTTCTTATGCTAAGAAAGAACAAGGTCTTCATAAATGTCCGGTGCTTCATTCAGCAGCCTTCAGATGTTTCTCCCAAACAACCCTTGGTAGTGCCAATCTCTAATACCTTCTAAACATGCTTCTTATGGCAAGAATGAACAAGGTCTTCATAAATGTCCGGTGCTTTCTCCATCCTGAGAAATACTTACCAATGACCGCTTTGTAACTAGGTCTGTGCTTCACCAAGTTATAGTACTCTGCTATATTTGGCCTACAATTTATGTACTTCTTTTCCAGATTTAGAAGAGTTATACGAGCCAGCACTGGAATAAACATCGAATCAGCCATGGTGAATTCATCACCAGCAAGATATTTTGTCTCATTCAGTTGCATTTCTGCATTATCAAGGAGCTCAGCCAGTTTTTCCTCGCTCCGTTTCACAATATCAGGATCCTTCACTTTGTCTTCTGCATCATAGACGTCTAGAAGTTTCAGATGATACATAGTGGCTAGATCTGGAGCTTCGGCCATGCGAGCAATCACTACGCGCCGAACAAATTTGGAAACAAATAGGCGATACTTGTCTGGGACATGAGAGAGGGTGAATATCTTGGAACTCCAACCTTCGATCTTGTGCATCCATTCCACAACTTCACTACTAATGGGTTTATCCTCACCATTTAGAGAGACTGTGAGTCTGTCTATGTACCTATAACGTCATGTGCTACTTAAGAGACAGTGGCTTATATAATAAATCTCATGTGGTAGCAAAAAGATAAAGTACATATTGGAGTAGAGGAGCATAAGAAACTGACTGAATTATATCACTGGCTTGAAAAATGATGTGGGCACCATTTTGGAAGACAGGAAGTTTTGCAGATGGGTTCATGCGGAAGAACGAGGCATCCATGTTCTTTCCTGTCAGAGGATTAACATGGTATGATGTATAATCGATCCCTTTCTCTTCCAATGCTAGCCGCACTTTCTGGCTGTCCATTGAGTATGGATGATGATATAGCTGCATGACTCTGTCAAAATTCAAGAAATTGGATTACTACTGATTCTACAAAAATTTATGGACTAAAAAGTGACTGAAATATTTGCAATATGGTTAGATTCATTGGAGTGAATATCACACAACTAATAACAACAACCTAACCAGAGTATCCTAAAGTCATTTGATGGCATATATTAAAGCTAAAGGTGGCAATAAGAAAAGATAGTTGGGCTGAAAATGGATTGAATATGGATCAGATGTTGGTATATCCATATTCACGTACAATATTGACTCAGTTGATATTAATACAGGTGTGGATATTAAATGAATGCTCAAATTTGGAAATTTGTATTTCTCTAAATGGATAGGGATACAGATTAGCCATTAATCATATGGAACTGGATATAAATCAGATATTACTTTGGATACAAAATGGATATGAGGGAAATTGGCTACAAAATGGATGTTATAATAAAGTTCAATGACAATGCCTAATATTAGATGATAGAAGTACAAAGATAAAACAATGAAAGAGTTGCAATTTAATTACTTCTCTATGATTTTAGCAAGCATATATGTGAGATTATGAAAATCAAGATAAATAGATGTTTTTCTTTTACTAAGACATTAAGTAATTGGATATCTGAATCCAAATCCAAAAAAGTTGGAATCATATATGTATCCAAAAATTCTATCTGAATCTGATCTGATACAAATTTTTATATCTCAGTCCTACATTTTTCTGAAACAAACACGGATCTGGTCGGATTTTATCCGACCCACTTTCAGCCCTAAAAGATAGCTGCATTCTGCATGGAGTCCAAAGGGGGAAACCACCTCTGATATTTGGATTAACTTTCCTTTCCTAAATTATCTCATTTGAGCTCCTCTTATTTTGCCCTTGTATTTATCCAATATTATTTATATCAAGTCTATCATTCTTTCTTCATTTTATTTAGTCAGCTCCAAGACCTAAATGAATCTTTACATCCAGAGCCTGTCAATACAGAAAAGGAGAGTTTAGAAGATAAAATATTTTCTTCAAGTTTGAGGAACAGGCATTGGAGTGGAAGCAATAATGCAAGAAACTACTAATGACAGGCAAAACAAGATCATAAAACATTTTTTTATAGAATTAGAACCCTTAAATATCACACTCACATATTATATTTGCATACACAATATATATCTGTGCATAAAACAACTACATACAATGCCTGAATTTTACATCCTTCCTTCACATTGTAACAAATCAGAAGAAGAATATACCCATCAGATTACTATTATTTACAAAGCAAAGTCTAGGGGAAGAACTCTGTGAGCTTTTAGCATGTGGGGGAAAAAATTGGCATACAAGGAGATAATCTAGATAAATCTGTTCGGTCTATTCATGAGTTGCAATTTGCTATGTAAGAGTGTGCAAGGCTGAAGTTGGAAATAACACTGCTAGGAAATTAATTTTATCCACCACAAGTCAATTTGTTGAAGAAAGGATTATATCTTGTTTCTTACTCTTCCAAAGAGAAACAAACTCCAGGAAAAATTTCAAAGCCACTAATAAAACATTGATAAGTAGGTTCACGAGACTAGTTAGCATTAATGAAGACTTGGAAACTTCAATAGGGAGGTCAGGAATAGAATTGACCGTAGCAGTAAATGGTATTAGTTTATATCGAGGAGGCTGCAGAGTGGTGGGAGAAGAAACAATGACAAATTCAATCACCACAAGGACAAACATGCATAACATCCAGCCAGGCTGGACAAGGAAACAACCCACCAACTTACTCTACACGTAATGAAGCTTGAATGAAGCTATGTAATCACCAAAAGCTAAAAATGAAGAGTTTCATATTACTTTTATAAGTGTATTATTGAAGAGACCGCAGATGATTAGTTTAAAGGTGAATTCTTCTTGTAGTAGTAACTACCTCAAGATAAGCAAAATCAAGATACATGATGGAGCAAGCTTCATCTAATGGAAAGTGGTAGAAGCACCATAACCAATCATGAGCACGTTGTAAAAGGAGTGTCTTGTGAGTTGTGAGAGAAGCATCATAACTATGATCGGAACTGATATGTGTAGCACCGCATGTTATTGAGTCTAACTACTTAGACTAAGTAAAAGGGGCACCAATAATACTGTACTTGGCATCCTTGAGGCAATAAGCACTGTAGAGGACATGCACAAATCCTGTGAGATGCTGTCCCAAGATCCCAGAGAGATTTATTGGAAAATAAGCACTTTCTTTGCTTTTTAATTCACTCTAATGAAAGACCAAGCACAAATTATAGTAACAAAGGATATAAATTGGCCATCTTCACTTAGGGAAGATCTTGCCATAGTCAATACCATATATCTAGATAGCAACATGAGCTGCAGGTGAGTTTTATTCCCCTAGACCAAGTCTTTTGAATATCTCTTGATCCTCCAAGCAAGTTTCCACCTTATAGAAGAACCTTTTACTTAAGATTATACCCCTGAGGCCCCTTTATATATACATACGCCAGGTAATGCACTCTGCTAATTTGATTCAAAACCAGACTATTTTAGATCTAAATCTCTCTTTCCTTAAAAGCTAATCACAAAATGAGATTTGAACTATTGTCAATATGATTCAAAATTTAATCGAAGTTATTCCCTATTGATGCCTATAATAAACTTATGAAAAAGTTTAGACCACAAACATGATGTCAATGCCTAGTTGCCCATATGAGCAGCATTCCACTAGCATGGAGATCTTTCAGTTGTGTAGGAATCCAATATTATAGCCAACTCAAAGGATTGATGCAGAAAATGTCATGGAATAACTTCTCCGAAATACTAGAAAAACTAAAGGGGAGCTAAGCAACTGTGGGTAAACAACAAATGTTCAGAAGAGAGATTTTGTTGGTTGACTAACCATAATGCATCACATAAAGGAAAACATCTTCCATTTAATCTTTTAACTGTGATGCTTGAACATTCACACAGCTTCGACGATCCAAATCCAAAACTAGGACAAAGCTAGAACAGCAATTTCTTTGAACCTTCACATTTGAGAAATAATCCTGAGGTATTAAACCTGTCGATCTTAGCATCAGATAGAGCTCATGAGCATATTGATCACCCAAGAATCCAGAAATTTCCTTTTGATATAGCCACTCCAGGGAACAGACCAAGATGCCATGAATCATGAAGCCAAAGAAGTCAGCAGAAACAGCATTCCTGACACTAAATTCACTCAAAAGGTTCTCTCAACGTTCATACTGTTTTCATCAAAACAGGACTATGTTTAATCAGAGGAGAAATCTCACAAAAACAGTAGCACTCAAGCGCCACCTCCAACGCAAAAGAACCCCCCGTGTATTTACTACGACATGCAGAGCCATCAAAGGAATCTTACAAATTCTCCAAACTTAATCGTTATTCTCACCACAAAACAAAAAAAGTAGAACTTTTAAACTAATCAGTCGTGCGCTTCACAGAGTTAAGCACTTAATCCCTGAGGTATCAAAATTTCCAACATGTAGTTCATCCATAACAACAACAAAAAAAGAAAAACACCAATTTTTTTTTCTTTTAATAAAGACTTCGACGAACCATTGCTTCTCTGCAACGGTTCTTGAAAATTACTGAAAGAAAACCATAATTAATCGGAAAATTAAACCATGATAAGGAGAAGGAGAGGAGCATACCGGGTAGAGAGGGAGAGCGCTGGAAGAAGGGCTGGCGTGAGGAAATCTTCGGGAAGATTCGCCTTTACGCTGCGGCAAAGTTTAGACCTTCTTTTCTTTCGCCTTTTAACCGACTCTGTTCTTTAGCTTCTCTTTTATATTGTATACATACAACGGTGTAGTGTATGAAGCTCCGTCATGGAAGGCTGGAGCTGATAATTAATGAATTAACCTCTATTTTGGGGTTGACAACTGAACTAACCTATTCGGCCTTAAAAAGAGAGAGAGAGAGAGAGAGAAGGAAACAGGTTAATGGAAACTAAAATTATTCTTCTAGGTTTCAAATTTTCTTCAGTTCAATGGCAACTAAGATTGTATATTCTGAGAGCCACTAGTTGTTTGGAGGATTTTTTAAGATTGTACATGATGATAATATATGCGATTGATCGATGCATGCATGTGGTTGGTAAAATTATTGCATGTTGGAGAAAACCAAGCTAAGGCTATTAGAATAAGGCTGTGATTGACTGAACCTAATATGAAGGCCATCTCCCATTGTTGCCCTTTTACTTGGTTGGGCTAGATGCTTATAGTAATCCGAGACCATGATTCTAGACTGATCATGGCCGGAGGTCGGCGCACTTTTGATGGATCTGTTTCTGTGGTGGAGTTGCACGCGGGTTGGGAGGGTCTTAGTTATGCTAGAGTACACCTGGGTGTTCGATGGATACTTCTAAAGAGTGACTCATCCACAGTGGTCGATTGGATTTGGTACTAGTAGGCTAGGCCGGACCTGCACCCGCTACTCCGAGACATTTGGACTATGGGAGACGAGTTAGATAAATTTCGTACTTCGTATGTTTTTCGGGAGGCGAACAGTGCTGCAGACTGGGTCACCTCCTATGCAGCCCATCATTCTAGATTTGTATCTTGGGATATTTGCGATCGTGTGCCGCAGATATTAGATCATGTTTTGTCTTGTGATTGCGCTGAACTCTCTCACCGATGAGTATAGTGAGAAACTGGTTCACCAAAAATAAAAAATCAATGCATCTATTTTTTGAAAATTAGTTAATATAATCATGCACAAATTTGCAAAGAAGAAGGGGTATGAAAATATGCTAAACTCACATTAATAACCTTCTTTATTTGCTAGCTTAGTGATATTAAAAAAAAATGAGACACCATTGACCTTTGTAGCCTCTCATCATTAGCATTAGGATACCATCCTCATTTGCTGATTTTTTTCGAACAAGAAGAGCAATAAAAAAAAGAGGAATCATTCTGACCCACCCTATAATTTTATATTTTACTCTCCATTATTTTATTATGCTATAATAATTTTTTTTGAGACGTACCAATTACAAAGAATTCATTTTGCTTAAAGCAAGACTTATTCAAATGATATACTAGTTGGATAAGTTAAAATTCATATTATCACTTTCTTTTGGTTATTCTTGCTATCTGCCATTTTTTCCTACCATCGTAACCAACAACTTATAAGTTACAGTATCGTTCCATCCTTTATTATTTATCTACTTGTATAGATTTTAAAAGTGCTCACATCCTTTGTCATCCATCTAGCTGCATAGATCTCAAAGTACTCTGTCTTTGGTTATTCATCCGCTATCATAGATATCAAATTGCTACTCTCCCTACATAAAATTAGAGCCCTTTGCTAAGTTAGTGGAAAGGACAGTTCTGAAATTTTATAAAAAATTAATTATCATGTGATCCTCGTGTTAACATTTCGTAATAGAGATAGACAGTTAGGCAATTCAAATTTTTGTAGCTAATTGACATTTTTTAAACCTTTTAGATCTAAGAATAAGTAGCCTAAATTTGGAGAGGTATCTCTGTAATTTTATTAGCTTTTATTAAATATCAACCACCAATCCCCATTACCTTCTTTTTGTTTGAGGCCAATGTCAAAATCCACTCATGTCTCCTTCCACAACCAGATCATGCAAATTGAGCACTAAAATCATCAAGCAACCTCTCAAAAAAAATAGTATAATCCATACTTTGGGTTTATGTAAGTTTACAACTTCATGAGAGTAGCCACCACCTTGCCTTTGATACCCCAACCAGATTGCTTCCCTTTTTTTATCATGTGGCATTCCACATGCCACATCTCTTTGCTCAGCTTTCCACCACCACCCTTCATTCCTTTGTTCCCTCTCTTAGCTGTAAGAGTGTAGGACAGCTCATACATTAAAATTCTCGCTGTTGGTGGACTAACACTACCCCGTCCCCACTGGACCACGGTAACTCCCATTAGAAAATCGACGCGTGTCCACACACGAGGGGCGCTTCACGAATCACGAGCAAATCATATCAGTCAAAGTCCACCGTTCGATCCCTCTCCATGACACGTGTCGTCATCCGTCTCCGGCTTCCAACTTGGGAAGAGGTGGGAAACACCTCCGGCGAAGGAGGAGAGATCTCTGGAGCCCAAATAGTTGGGTCGTTCGGGGTTACCACCGGCTTGTGAATTCTGTTGATGCTCTGGAGCTCCACTTTCAGAGGCTTTCCGACGAACAGGTTATCTGCTTTGCTTTATCGTGGAGAAAGGAAAATAATGTGATGGAATCGGAGACAAGGTTTGATCACGGGTTATTTTTCTTGTGTTTTTTGATGTTCCTGATTGTAATTCTCTTTCAGCTGAGGGGAAGGACTGCGGAATTCCGTCCTCAGAATCTCAGATGAGTCAACGGGAAACGCTTTCTGATATGCAGGCAGGTTGGTCCTTGAATTCTCTCTTTTCTTTATCTTTTTATATCTTTCTCCTTTTTCTGTTCTTGTTTAAAGTTCATAACTTCGAAGGTTTTCCCCCTTTTTCTTCTTCTTCTTGGCTACGGAGGCATTTGCCGTAGTTCGAGAAGCTGCAACATGGAAACTGGTGATGCGGCATTTGATGTTCAGGTATTTCGTTATAACATGGTAAACAGGTTCTGTTATGTTTTCTGTGTTCATGGCTTGGTGCGATAAGATCATTGGTGGAGCTGTGTTCCATGGTGGGTGCATAGTGGAGATGAAGACGGGTGAAGGAAAGATGCTTGTTTTGATGCTAGCTGCATATCTCAATGCACTCACAGGAAATGGAGTTCATGGTGTACTTGCAGCCAATGGATTCTTCGATATGTGTTTACAGAAAATCTTGAGTCTTGAGGCAATGAGGTATGTACAAGTCCCTTATTGCACACTTGATTGCATAAAAGGATTTTTGTTGTTAAGATGTTTAGGATGTTCTTTTGAATTTTTGTTTTATGATGAAAAATTTCAGCCAATTGTAATGCAATTATTTAGCCAGTAATATTTTCTCTCTGCTCTTCTATTAGTGAGTATAAATGCCTGATAGTGTAACTTCAATATCTCATGGAATTTCAATACTTCTCTTAGTTATATATTGTGTTAATGTATTTAGCACAGTTGCTGCATCAATCAGATATGGACGCAGTTAAAAAAACACAATGTCTTGATAACTGCTGAATCAAGTATTTGTTCTCATTTTAAAGCATTAAATAGTCTCCACACTATCTGTTGTGTTTATGATAAATCTGCACAGTGTTCTCAGAGTTCAACAAATATTCTTACAAGTTATAAATGTAATAAGTGCATCGATATTTTGTCATTGGAACAGAACTTTTATTTTGTTAAAAGAATTCTATCTTCCCTGCAACTTTATAACATACATCTGTAATAAATGTTTCACTCTGTTTAGTTGTCAAAAGCAACTAATAATAATAATAATGATAGTGGTCCTTTGAAGTTAACGTAGGACGAGATGCAAATCTGTGTCTCA
The DNA here is from genome assembly GCF_051530095.1 of Phoenix dactylifera. NCBI lineage: Eukaryota > Viridiplantae > Streptophyta > Magnoliopsida > Arecales > Arecaceae > Phoenix > Phoenix dactylifera. The sequence continues at coordinate 25,744,915 of NC_143202.1, read as the reverse complement.
TGTTAACCTAGTAAGGTCTATGTTCTAGAATGTATCGACCTGTTTTATTTAATAATGATGTATAAAGTAGTGTATCAGAAGTTATAGTTTTTTTTTTGATTGTGTCCAGATTATACTGTAATCATTGTTATTTTGATCATAAGATCTTCTGTATTCCTGGCAATCAAATTATTCTGTTTACAATGGTGATTATTTATGATTACTTGGGTCAGAGTCATGGTGAATGGATGGCCGCATTCATCGTTTTCTTGGTCTTTCGGTGGATCTCATACAGGTTCTAAACTTTTGAATTTTTCTATTTTAGTTTTGACTTCTAACCTAAAGCCACATCCATTATATTCATTGAGCTTTTACCTAGATTACATTATGTTGGAAAGTACCTATTTATTGGCCTTGTTTTGATGTTACTTGCATTCATAGTGGGACATGACAGCTGATGAGCGCAGATCCAACTATAGCTGTGACATAGCATACACTAACTCCTTGGTAAATTGCTAAACACATAGTTCTTTCTTACCATTGCTTTTAATCTATTTTCAAATTGCTAATAGAGAGAATTTTGATCATATCTGTATGTTGCGATCATCCTGCCTTGTGGTCTTTTAGAACTCGGGAAGGCTCGATTTGTTGGTACTTTCTGCTTAAAGTAGAGGTCATTGATTTAACTAGGCTTTTTTACCTTAGAAATAATAGTGCTTGACTTCAGTTGGAGTCCAGGCAATGGATTAAATTCTTTCTTCGCAACTGTACATCTCCTGCAGGAACTTGGCTGTGATTACTTCCAGGATAGTCTATCTGGAAACAGAGAGAAGCTTTTTATGAAATGTTGCATTTTCAAGCATCATATAAGTTATAATTCTTTCTTTCTATGATTACTAGCAAACCAGTTAATATAAAACAGGGCAAAGCCATGCCATTTTGCAGTTGCAGATGAAATCGACTCAGCCATTATTGATGAGGTAGGGAACCCATTATTGATCAGTGGTGAGGTAATCCAGCATTATGCTGTTGCACTTCCTTTTTTCTCTGTACCATGTCACTTTTATTATTAGTGATTTAAGCATGTCATCATTAGTAGCACTTTTTGTTCTATCAGTTTGCCACTAGGATTGTAGGATGCTGCATGATATCCAGTTGCTGCCAAAGTAGCTGAACCAATTGTACAAGGTATTGTAAGTTCTGTATTTAATATCTTGCAAACTGGCCCTTGTGTTGTCATATGCCTGGCATCGCCCATCTTATCTCATTGGTTTTTCCATGGTGGAAATGACTTCCACTTCGGAATTTTGACATGGAACTTAGGGATAATTCTGTGGATTTGACTGAGGAATGAGTTGCTCTTGCTGAGATGGTTCTTGAAGCCGATTATTTATGGGATGAAAATGATCCGTGGGCAAGGTGCAAGATTTCTTTCTTTAATTTCATTTAGCTATGTGTTGATGTTATGGTTCCTTTGATTGCTACAACTACAAATTGCACTCTGGATATTCTTTTTGCATTCTTTTAGGTAAACTGATAAAATGAGTCCCTGCTCAGAAATCACTATCTAAGTTTGACCTCTGATAACTATTCTATTTTATTATTTTCTTATCAGTCATGAATGTTGTGCATAATGAGACGCACATACACACACCAAAAAAACTTAAAAATATTTTATTTGCTTTGTCATTTTCTTAATAGTCAAGAATGTCACATAAACACACATGAAAAAAATCGCATACACACACATGAAAGAACTAAGGTGTTTTATTCTGTTTTGTCATTTCCTTATGTCATAAATGTTGCAGCCATATATAGACATATGAAAAAACTTAAAAGTACTTCATTCTGTTTTATCATTTTCTTATTAGTCATTAATGTCGTCCACACGCATGCATGAAAAGATGTAAAAGTATTTTATTCTGTTTTTCCATGTTGTTATTAGTTATTAATGTAGGGATATACACATGAAAAAACTTAGAAGTATTTTGTTCTGTTTTGTCATTTTCTTATTAGTCATGAATGTTGACACGCAGATATATGAGAAAACTTGAAAGTATTTTATTCTGTGTTGTCATTTTCTTATGAGTCATGAATGTCAATATGTGGCAATTATGTCTTTATCAATATCTTGGTCTTTTGCTTCTCTTATTTATCTGTAAGAAGATGCTTCTGTTTTTACTATTTCACAAAATTCTTTCATGTCATTGTGGAATATAAGTATCTTTTGTTGCTTCTGCATTCACTGGGGTGCCATTTCAGTCTCAATCCACATTCACTTGGGCTGGCATGGTTGTCAGGTGGTTCTTTCTTGGGATTTTCAATATTCTGCAAGGCCCATCTGATGTGCTTGCCTAGTTAAATTTAGCCTTCAAAGTAGCATCTTGTTATCAATTTATCACAGATGGCTGACTTTACACCAAGATAGTTGATTACTTAGTTGATACTAATGACACTGGACTGTAAGTTTCATGATTGTAGTAGATAATTTTGTAAATATTGCAGTTAAGTCTCAGAAAGAATGAAGTGGGCTTACTGTTTTCCATGGTCTTTCTGGATTGTTCGATTCGAAAGCAGATGAAGGATGGAATGCTAAGTTGTCTTTCCCTTTCCTCGAGTCAAGCAGATAATCCTCCCAAGTTGCCACAAACAAGGTTGAAATGTTCATGGGAAATTATTATTTAATATCATGGTTAAGCATTTTGCAAACCTGGCAACATGTGAAAAACTAAAAATTCAAGTAAGTGGACTTTTCGGTGGGAAGGTTGGCATAATTGATGTGTATGTATTCAACTTATGTGGAATTTTGCACGTACTGCAATTATGCAAGCTTTGGTTGTCAAATATGTTCTCTGTTCTTGGTTGAAGCCTGAAAAGAAAATTGATAATATATGATAGAAATGCTGTTTGAGCAAAGGAGAATTTTGATACTCAACAACATATATTAGAATATTGTTCTCACATTATGCATGCAACGAAATAAAGGGCATGTTTGGTTAGAGAAAGTGGGACTCTAAAATAAAAATGGAAATCAGTGACTTCAATTACAATCATGTAGTTGGTTGAGAGGAGTTATATTTCTATTCCTATTTTGATTTTGGGGAATAGGAATGTTTCTCAATCTTCCAAAATTTAATTGCTACTCTCTTCTTGTATTCAAATTTTATTTCGATTTTGATTCCAACCATAAACCAAATGCGTCTAAGGATAGAACTATTCCGATTTTCATTTCAATTGATTTTATTTTGATTTCAATTTTGATTCCGATCGTGAACCAAACATGCCAATGACGAACCTTATATATCATTTGAAACTTTGAAATCTTAATCCTTGTGCTTCGCAAACCGATCATGTAGGCATTGGCATAGAAATTCGTCTTGAAAACCCAAAAACAAAGCCTTGAGCTAATGACCTGAGGCTCTCCAATTGGATCTTTTTTTTTTCTTTTTTTTTTTTTTGGTGAAAACGGTATTTCATATAGTTCTAACGTAAGTACATTCAGCCAGATCAAAAGAAAGTAAAGAGTACAAAGTAGGAGATATATCTCTTATAGGTATCTAGATGCTCTCCCCGAAATGTCGGGCAACAAATGAGCTGATCCAGTCTGCTGCGCTCTTCGCCTCCCGGTAAATATGTAATGCCTGAAAATAGCTCAGCTCCTAAGCCAATCTACGGGTATCTCGGATAAGGGGTCTTCTCTTGTTTGAATCTCTTATATTGCTTGTCTCTAAGGAAATCTATATTGGCGCATTAAATGGTGAAGAAAGCTACCTTCTTGCGTGACTTGCTTGGCTATTGACTCAAGAGGGCTCGGCTTTGGTCAAAGTATCGAGCCATTGGCCATCTTCAAAAGAGCTCGCGTGGGCGGCTGCTTTATCCTAAAGGGGTCCCGCCATTAGCTCCATCCATGAGCTGAAGTAACGTTCGTTCCGAATCTACCCCCTTCCTTCTATGGGATGGCACCGCTCGAATAAACCAACACTGAAGGGTCTCGGTCACCATGAAAACGCGATGTAAGCGGTGAGGGTCACGGTCGGGTCATTTAGACGTCGAAATTCTTGCCAACCCTCTATCCAAGATGATTGCCAATGGGTCAGATTGCATTAGGACTTCGTCTAACATGAGAAAAGGGAGTCATGCGTGAATTGGCCTTTTAGATGGATGCTCGCAACGATTGTAAGTAGCTTGGGTCGGGTTTAGATCTAACATGAGATGTGCGAGTCAATATCTTTTGGATGAATACATTACTAATGCGCTATTCGGCTATAATGATCGCAAGTAGGTTGGGTCGAGTCGGGTCTAATTTAGATCTAGCTTGAGATGTAGGAGTAATGACATGCCATTGTATGCTTTGCTATGATGATTGCAAATAGGTCAGGTCTAGAACTACCAAGAGGCGCGAGAATCATTATCTTGGTCTTTTCGATGAATGCAAGCCAGAGTACTACTCTTTGGCTCTAGACTATCATGAGTGGATCAGGTTGGGTTTGGTCTAGGTTTAGCATGAAACATGAGTGTAATGGTCATTGTCTTATGGATGAATCCATGCTATGGTACCCTTCGGCTATGGTGATTGCAACTGGATTGCATTAGGTTTACTTTAGATGCAGCCCGAGACATGGGAATCATGATCCTAATCTTTTGAATGAGTGCATACAACAGTGCTCCTCGGCCATGATGAGACATAAGAGTCAAAGTCTACGTCGCATGTCGTACTACTCTTTGGCCATGATGGTTGCAAGTGGGTCGCATCGGGTTTGATTAGCATGGCCCATGGAATCATCCATGACCTTGGTCTTTTGGATGAACACATGCCACAAAGTGAGTGCTAGTGGTTCGGGTTGGGTCTTGTCTGGGCCTAGCATGAGACATGGGAGTCATGGTCTTGATATTTTGGACAGATGCGTGTTACACTACTTTTCAGCCATAATGATCGAAAGTAGATTATATTGGGCTGGTCTAGATTAGCATGAGATGTGGGAATCATGGTCTTGGTCTTTTGGATGAATGTATGCCGATTGGGTCATATCTAGATCTAGCATGAGATGTATGGGTCAAGGTCTCTGTCTTTTGGACGCATGCCATATTAGTTTCGACCATAACGACAACAAAGGTGTCATGCCAGGTACAGTCTAGATCCAGCATGAGATGTTCGAGCCATGATCTTGGTCTTTTAGAATACGTTTGCCATAGTACTATTAGAATACGATAATTGCAACTGGTTCGGGATGAATCTAGGTCCACCGTTACCTATAATTGGCTTGAATCTAGTGTAAGCTTGGAATTTTGGTTGGGAGCTTGCTTTTTACTGTTATTTTTCCGATCTGATTTGATCTTTCGCGCAAAAGATCAATCAAATCGTCTACGCCATCTCTAGATGAAGAGTGCCCATGTCCAATCAATGATTAGCCGGAATCTAGACATGCTAGATTTGAGAGAATAAATTTCGGGAAATGTTATCATGGTTGGATACCTGGAATTACTATAACAAGGGACGACTGAGACGCGTCTGGTTCGCGACAAAAATTATGTTTGGAAATCGAAATGGTCTTCGATATGACAAAACTTATAATTTGAATCGAAATAAAATTTGAATACTAAAAAAAAAATTGGAATTAGTTTTTCGAGACCGGTTTCTGGAATCAAAATGGAAATCGAATTCTTTCCAACCAAATGGCCGAAAAGAAATACATTCATTTCTAATCCTAACTTCTAAAGACCAACTTTCCTCACCAAATATGCTCTTAGGGCTCATTTGGTTCGTAGAAAATATTTTTCCTCCTAAAAATATAATTTTTGGAAAGCAGATTTCTGGAAAGAGAATGCCTGAAAAAGTACTTTTGGTATGTTTGGTTGATAATGGTAAAATGACAGATTTTCAGAGTACTTATGTTTGATTGACCATCCACTTTTCTGAAAAAGTTATATGTAATTCTTATTATACCCTTAATAAAAATTAGATATTTAATGTCTCTTTAATGCTGAAGGGCTTTTTCGAAAAAAAATAAAAATAGAGTGATTTCCGGCTTACGGAAATGTAACTTTCTCATGTTTTTTATGGAAAAGATTTTTTCATGAAACGTGGGATCATATTTCCATGAAAATACAATTTTTTCGTCCATCTCTTTTGAAAACTCCAACGAAATAAAAAGCATCTAATTACTTTTTCATTGATCATACTTTCTTTCTTTCTTTTTCTGCGAACCAAACGAGCTCTTAAAGTCCATATAATTGTCAGCCAGATTTTGGTTCGCTACAGGTTGATTTGACCTAAATCTAGTCTGTGGCAAGGCTATTTCCACCAGCCGTATTTTGCTTGGCTTCTTTAGAGATGTTTCAATTACCTAGAAAACGCGTTGCTGGCATTGGACGCAAAAGTCTTTAACTATAAGCAATTCTTCTGCATCGATGCAAGTGGCAGGTATGAGGTATTGCTCCTCCAAGCGGCCGCAAGCAAATGCTGGATCCCGTGCGTCATCCGCTCCCTCGAGTCAATTGTTTGACTCGGGACCCGAGTGAGGGCGCTTGCCGCAAGGGGAGCCAGTTGAATATGATGCAATATTTGACTTGGATCCCAGATATAAGATTGGAGTCTCCTTGAAGGAAAAATAACCTAATTGGAGTCTCCTTAAAGGAAATATACCCTCACCTTTTATTATTATTATTATTATTATTATTATTATTTATTTTTTTTGGTACAATGACGACTCACATCCAATAGGTGTGGTTACAGCCTATAAAATCAAAAGAAAAAAAATAATGCAAAAAAGAAGGAACGATGAGCTGCAAAAGGTGCCATCTAGTTCGCAGCACTGTTCGCCTCTCTTTAGATATGAGTAGCTTGAGAGGAGGTGTACTCTTCTAAAAGACTACAAATGTTGTCAAGCAGCTACATCCCACTAGCATCGTGCCTTCGACCCTGAATCCACTCGATCATCATGACTGAATCCCCCTCGAGGAGAATACGGTTTGCACCCAAAATATGCCTTGTATAGGTGATACCCTTTTCATGCGGCTCTGAGCTTGGCACTGATGACAGATTGATCAAAAATCCGTCGACCCCCGACCGCCATCAATCTAGCCTCATGGTCTCTGATGACGAACCCCACACCATCACTCCTGCCTCCCTTCCGATGTTGCCGTTGGAGTTTATCTTAAAATAGGTAGAGGGTGGGAGCTCCCAGAAGACGAGTACAATCTGAATGCTACGAGAGCTAAATGGGAGCCCTAGATAATGTGTATGAGAGATACGTTTGTTCCATATTCTACACTTGAAAATTACGGGTTTAAAAGTGCCCATTTGCTTGTACATCGAGCAAGACGTGTACGTCAATCAATTATAGCTTTCTACGAGACTATCGTTCAAGAGAACAAGATTATCTCAATGCAATGTTAAAATGGCGATAATTAGTTATTAGTTATATATTGTAATGCATGCAAGTAGTTCATAGCATTAAAATGGCAGCAGTATATATCCAGAGATGCAAATAATCATATATATATATAATCATAATATTATATATATTTTAAAGGTATTCATATAATATAAAAAATTAATATTTTCCTTGCCCTAGATGATTGTAATATGTAGTGAAATAAAGTTGTCATTAACTCTGAAAATATGGCAAGCATGATAATATAAGAAAAATATTAACTTAGGAGGTATAGTGTAGACGAATTTGAGTTCTCGTATACTGGCATATGCAATATAATTTGGATATGGCTTAGACATAATTAGCATAATTGCTGAAAATTTAGAATCTAGTGGCAGATTCTCCACAACCATAAGAAGAAGATAGAAATAAGAAAAAAAGTGGTTCAAATACAGTTAGCCAATAAAGGACACAACTATGTGGTCCTGAGCTAAATGGGCAATATTAGAAGGAATATGATCTTGACTCAATATAAAAACCTCTAGTGAAAATAATAATAGAGGAGAATGCACATCTAGCTAGGATAACATTGTTGCGAGTTTGGTATTCCGGATATTTAGAAAAATTGACTAACTATGAATTTTAAAATAATAACGTAAATAAAATTATAATATTTTAAAATATTTATTTTTTATGAATACTAAAATAATTAGTAATGAAGAGACATGAACAAAAAACAACATCAAAATAAATAACATACACTGTTGTTGTTTCTTAATGCATAAAGGCTTCTCAAATAGATATAATTAATTGATCAATGAATCATTAAATTAATATATAATTCATAAATAATTAAAAATTTTCTGTGGCATTTTATCTCATTAAAATTATTTGAAAAAATAATTCAATCCACAACAAATATAAAAAAAAGATTAAAATTTGTCAAAAATTCAGAAAATTATGCTACCAATTTACTATCACCACAACTTAGTCATGTGGAAACGGTGGAGGATCGATGGAATCCCCGGAGGAAAAACCCAAGGAGAATAAGCAAAACAGAGGAATAAATAGTACATAAATAAATAGAGACCATAGATCCATTAAGACAAATCACATCATAGGCCATGGGGTCAAGCAAGTCGTCGTCCAACACAATACCAAAACGCGGAATGGGATCTCCTCCCTCAAGAGCCCCAAGAGCCAGCCAAAGAGCCAGCCAACGCCCTTCGCCTTTGAAAGAATGAAAGGAAGAAGGGAAGAAGAGCACTCCATGTAAGTAGCTCCATCTCCTCTCTTTCCTTCTCATTACCATATATTATCTCATCTACTATCTTATAACCAAATATATATATAGATATAAGAGCAATAATTTGGCTATTCTTCTTGTGTTCAAAAGGTTTGAGACTAGCCATGTGTTGGGGTCTCTCTTGGCATCCTCCCCGCTGCTCACCCAAGCCTGGAGTCAGTGCATGCGAGCCAACGCCGGCGGCTTGAGCTTTACGTTCGAGCAGTGCGGCGACACGGTCTACGTCGCATTCTCCGGGATCCAGAACGGCGTGCCGGTGACCAACAGCCCGGCCCCCATCGGCGGCGGCGCGCACGGGCTCTTCTCGCCGCTGGTGGGTGGCGAGGGGGATGGCAGCTGCAAGCCGGTGCTCGTCCATGCCGCCATCCTTCATCTCTTTCTTGCTTTGTATCACACAAATGAATTCCAGGTGCATGCTACTCTCCATTGGCAAAGCTTCAAGTTTTATTTTCTTCGTTTCATCTTTAATCGTGTTTAGTGGGAATGGCAGGCTAATCCTTTCTTCCTTTCTTTTAAATCATGTAATTAGGATTGTGAAGAAAAAAGAGACTATTAAGAGAGGGAAAGAAAGAAAGAAAGTATTAAATCATTTAGGAGATGATATTTTGTATATAGTCTGGTATCTATATCGAAATGCTGGAATTTGTCTATATTCCTAGTCTGAAGATTACCAAGAGAGGAATACAGAAAGAAAAATTATCAAAATCACAAACAATTCTCGCAAACAAATATATAATTCTGGAAAACCAAGATTAGTGTTTATTTAATCATGTCTAATGGTGAAAAGCTGAGCTATTAGGAAGAATGTTCTTGGGTTCTAACAGTGATTTCTCAGGTTGCTTGTGACTTGTGAGGCTTGCTCATTAGTTTGGTACTGCAAAGAAATCTGCTATGTGCTTTTTCCAGCATCTTGAATTTTGCGCATCGTAATGTGCAAATTTTGCTGTGCACAACTGTTACCTTCATAATTTTAGGGTTTTTTTTTTTCCTCCAGCTAATCATCTCTGTCCTTGTAACATGATTGTATCTTTTGAAGCACTCAGCCTGCACACATCTTGAAGTGGCCATTGCACGATCCAACAATGGTTGAGCATGAAGGAAGGTAAATCCTTCTTTCGCGCAAAAGATGCTATCCGTATCTTACACCTCATCTCCTGCACGGCACCAACCTGTGCACCCATCCAAATGTCTATTTAGGACAAAATTTAATTTTGGAGGCATGCAGAAAGGCTTCCATGAGGATGTCTTATCTGCCATTTGAAAACAAGTTTTAGTCATTTATCTGCCTTCCAAAACAAGGATGGCTACCCTTAACCCATTTAATTTGATTCAACTTATTATACATCGATCTAAATTATTCATTTAGTAAAATAATTAGATTTTAAGTTATATTTTTAACTTATTTAATAAATAGATCGAGTTTTGATTGATAGGTTTTTAATCTATCCCATATTTGATTCGACCGATCACTAATCCGACCTAACCTGCTTGCTACTCTGTTTCAAAATTTGAGACAATTTTTTACATAAATGTGATATCATATAGGAGCTAAAGCCGAAACATCGGAAAATAGCTAGAATTTGTTAGTGCACGCTAGATAGACCAGCATCTTTCGATGCCAAAATAGACATGTTATGGTCAAGATGTGGGGTTAGAATTCAACTATTATCACCAAAGTTCATGATACCAAAATGCAGCCCGAATAAGATTAACTCAAAAAAAATTTAACATATTTTTTAATCTCATCAACGCTATTGACTTCTGTGCCACCAAGGTAAGGACACGTCCCAATTTAAAACAAGTTCAATGGCAACTTGTAGCTTGGGTCCCCCCAAGATTTCACATTACTCTGACCGACTAGCTGAGAAAGAATGCCGTACTAACACGCGTTCAGCCCTCTTTGAAATCTTAAAAGATCATACTTCCACCAAACAAAAGGTGGCCACAAACACACCAAAAAATTCCTCTGGTGAGACTTTGAATCGATTTAGTCAATGCTCTGCACCCCAAGTCTAGAAGCATAGGATCTTGATTTGGACATCAAGAAGGTGGTCCTGGATCCTGGGCCCCGTTGGAAATTTGGACACTCATGGATCAAACAAATATAGCTGGCTGTCTCGATGAAGACGTTAAACTACTAGTTGGCTCTAAGAGGAGTTCTACTTCAAGTTGAACTCTTCTACATTCGGCATCATAAAATCCAGACATCAATCCACGCTAGCTGGTTGATTAAGATTCTTTTGTACTTCATGGCTACGAGTTCCAAATTTACACACCACAGCACTAATCCCTACAACTTGCAGAACTTGGTAATTAACCTGACCTGCTGTATTCTTTTGTCTCAACATGGTTAGATTCTGGCAGCAGAGATCAAAAACAAAGCAGTAATATTCACAGGCCACTCCATTGGAGGCTCCCTGGCTTCTCTCGTTGCCCTTCACTTCCTTTGCTCATCATCTTGCTCTAGCTATCCATCACCCTCTTCTCTCTTGTGCATCACATTCGGAAGCCCGTTGCTGGGGAACGAAGCTCTATCCAAAGCTGTTCTGAGGGAGAGATGGTGTGGTAACTTCTGCCATGTCGTCACTCAGCACGACGTCGTACCGAGGCTCCTCTTTTGCCCCCTCAACTTGATCCCTCCTCAGCTGGTCACCAACTTGCTGCAGTCATGGCAGATCTTGCTGCGGTATCCTCAGTTTGCAAGGCCTGCGTCTGTATTGTCTGATGAAGAGAAGGCGCAGCTGCGCCTCCTTATCTCCATGCACATCGATGCAGCGGCAGTCGAGCAGCAGATTTCTGCTGCAGATCAGCAAAGGAGCCCATATCGGCCATTCGGGAACTATGCCTTGTGCTCCATGGAAGGGGTTGTTTGCTTCGACAATCCACTCACTGTGGTACGAATGCTCTACTCGACTTTCATGACAGGGTCTGCAAGCTCCAGCATCGAGGAGGAGCATCTCTCCTATGGAGATGTTGTGGCAAAAATATCGGAGAACTTACTGCTAAAGAAGAGAATTGCCATGGAAGAGGAGGCGACGAAGTCTAATTTTTCTGCAGGAATTTCGTTGGCGCTCGAGGCGCTGGGGATCGGAATCCAGGTAGTGCACTACTCTAATCTTCTAAACTATATATACTTTGCTTTCACTCTCTGTTAACTACTGCAAACATTTTGCCAACTTAATTCCATCTCAAATTTGATGAAGTAATTGTTGAGTTGAGTGTTCAGAACCAAGTAAGACATAAGAATTTTTACTTCGATCGCATCTGATGAAAGAAAGAAGAGCAAAGAAGTGAATAATTATCCATTCATTCTGAGATGATCGACAGGACATGGGAGCTACGGAGGCGCGTGAATGCTTGGAGATGTCGAAGAGAATGGGACGCAGTCCGAATTTGAATGGTGCCAATCTAGCCATTAAGCTTGGCAAGATAACGCCATGCCGCGCCCAGATCGAATGGTACAAGGCCTCCTGCGACGATGACATGGGCTACTACGACTCCTTCAAGCTGAGGAAGGCTTCGAGGAAGGACTCCAAAACGAACATGAACAGGATCAAGCTTGCCCAATTCTGGGATGATCTCATAGACATGCTCCAAAACAACCAGCTGCCTCTTGACTTCCACAAGCGAGGCAAATGGGTCAATGCAGCTCACTTCTACAGGCTCCTCGTGGAGCCATTGGATATTGCCGAGTACTACAGGGGCCGCACACACAAGGAGAAAGGCCACTACTTGACTCATGGAAGGGAGAGGAGGTACGAGGTTTTTGAAAGGTGGTGGAGGGATAGAAGCAAGGATTCTAATGAGGGAGATAACTGGAAGAGGAGCAAGTTTGCAGGGTTGACGCAGGATTCGTGCTTCTGGGCAAAGGTGGAAATGGCAAAGGACTGGTTAGAGAATGCTAGGACTGAGAGGGACCATCAAAAACTAGCACAGCTTCTGGAGAACTTGAAAGCATTCGAGTCTCATGCAAAGCAAATGGTTGAGAGGAAAGAGGTCTCCATAGATGTGTTGGCTCCGCGTTCCAGTTATAGCTTGTGGGTGGAAGAATGGAAGGTTCTGAAGTCGAACTTAGGCTTGCAAATTTCACCCTGATTTCTCCTTCTAGATGTTAACTTAGCCATGTTAACTTTGGAGAGTGCTAGCATCATGTCCTAAGGAATTCTACCATTGAACTAAGCTTTCTATCAGATAGACATTTGGTAGGATCTGTAGCTGGTTCCCATGTACAGTTGTAATTCTAGATTATATAACAAAATAATATTTATGATACATCTCTTGAGCTGTATTTTCTGATGCTACAAAGTGGATGGCTCACTGGCTAAGGTACTCCGTTTGTGAATTTAAAGATATATTGGACAAATAGCCTTTATTAATTGAAAGGTATTGTAAACTTTCCATTTTCCATGACCACCAACCTTGTTATAGCATCCAATGATTCATGACTGGTAGTTGTCAACTGTTGAACTTTCGAGAGGTCAAGTTCCGCAGCTAGAATTCTTATTGGAAGAGCATCTGATCTTTGAAATTTTTGAAACAGAGTATGTCCAAAAAAATTTAGATGTTTTCATGAAAACGAATGACAGACATCACCATCTAAAACCGATACAAAACAACTACCCAAATTAGCATAAGTAATGTAATTAATCACTTCTCACCATCACCAATGTCCCTAATCCTAAATTTTGGTTTTCAAGGCCAAACTTAGCCCAAGGGTTCCTCTAATTTCATCCTAAACCCATGCTCTCACACAAATTAAAAGACAATAATCTAGGGTTTCCCTCAGCTAGAAGCCCAAGTAGATATCAAGGCCTAAGCTACTCTTCTTGTCCAATGAGTTGCTCACATACATAATCCTAATCACCATGAAATATTAGGACAAAACTATAAGAGAGATAGGGATGGATGGAGCGAGGAATAGGAAAGGAATATTTACCCAACTAGAGAGAGAGGACAAGGAGGGAAAGAGGGATATAGGAAGAAAAAGGAAGAGAAGGGAGTGGGGTGATGGGGGAGAGAGTGTGTGCGAGAGAGAGATAGAGAGGGGTGGGTAGCTTGGTGCTTGAGAGGCAAAAGGGAGAGGAAGAGAGAGAGAGCTGTGGCATGGTGAGGGCGCCTCACTATAAGAAGAAGAGCATGGGAGTGCTACGGAGGAGGAAGAGAAGGTAGGATGTATTCAATCCCAAGTCTATGGTGAACTCACTACAATACCAGCACTTGAAGCTAAGTCTTATGTTAATAAATTGTGCCTTCCTTGGTAATTTTAATCATCGTTAGCTAGGTCTAAATCAGCTATAGTGATGGTATAATTTGAACTTATTGTTCTACACAGTCAATGATCAGACTTTCACTTCTGCTGCTTTTTTTTTTTTGGCAGGTTCTTCATACAATACGTGTACAAATACACTCAAGAAATCAAAAGACATTAGCTCGTGGAGTGCCTGTGGCAGCTCCTCTCTCCTGAATAGAGGGTATATCCTGAGTGGTGGGCCACATAGGCAGCCACCTAGTCGGCCGCTCCGTTGGCTTCTCTGAATACATACTCGGCCTGAAAAGCCACCCCATCCCTCATCATCATCCCTATGTCCCGGATCAGGGGGTGGTCAGTACTCTCACCACTCGACTTCTCCCAAATCCATCCGATAACCTTGGCCGAATTGCCCTCTAGAATGATTGAACTGGTCTGCAGCACCTGCCGCTCAGGTTAGAGACCAGTCTAAGTAGCTCGCAACTCTATCCCCAGAACTGACGTGTCAAACAATTGGCAGCCACCTGCTGCCACCATACTGGAGTGCGGGCTCCGTATAACAAAGTTTGCACCGCTCCGCGTACCTCCATCTAGCACCAACCCGCCAAAGTTGCCTGCATTATTTTTTTGTCCCTTATTGTTGGTTAGGTGGTTGAGCCCTACAAGCATCTTGAGGTTGACACGCAAGGGCCTCTGACTGATGTACCAAGCTGCGCTTAATTAGAGTATCGATGGCACTACCATACCTAGATCTGTTCGCAAGGCAAGCTGGACAAAGCATTTTGGATGGATCTGAGCTTGGATTTAAAACCCCACAGATTGGACTAGGCTTGAAATATATATGAGACAAGCAGAAACTTAGATTTAGTTTAGTGCAGCTTGAGCTCGGTCCGGTCCAGATTTTATATAATATATAATATATACTTATGCTTTAAGAATCTATTTTTGGTGATTAAAAACATATTAATAACTCTCTTCCATGGGGAATCACCCACATGAGGACCAGAAGACGCATTCTAACGCTCTAAAGAGCGTGCACCAATACTTTTTATAAACAACTATAAACACAAATTTATGGATCTTACCATTCCATTTCAAATATTTAATCTTTGCAAGTTTTTTTTTTATATTTTTTAAATTAAAAAAAAAGTCTAGAAAGTGTGAAATTTGGCCCGAAAGTCCTAAATATGTGAAACTACTGTGTTTGGGCATGGAAAGTAGGCCTGAAGGCTAGACTAGACTTGAGCCTGACAAATTCTAATTATACCTTTGATTAAGTCGAGCATGAACTCGGCCGGGCCTGCCCGTTGAGCACCTCACCCCATGTTGCACACTGCCTAAACCTTATGATCTCTACTTGTTTGCCATGTGCCAACGCTACTACAGAGTTAAGCATACGACTTGCAGCCTCATCAAGCTAGATTTAAGCCCATTGCAAAGTAGGATTTCTTTTTTTTTTTTCTTTTTGATAGAACAGGCGGATCATACATATCTAATATAAGTACATCCCATAAAATCAGCAAATAAAATATCCCAAAGCCGAATTGGCATGGATGGCGAGTCAGTCCATAGAATCTCACCTGAGTGCTGAGCTAAATAAGAAGCAATACGGTCATCCACCCCATTTGCTTCTTCGTAAATGGATGGCGGGTTCTGAGAGCAGATTGCAGTATTGTCGAAGGTGACTCGACAATGAAGGTTGGATGGATTCAAGGCCAGGCGAGGGCGGTTGTCGTCCACTAGCTTCTACATGACACCGTAGGAGTGCTAGGGAATGCATGTCCCCGGTGGCCAGGCAAAATAGGTTTTCCACGAGCAGAGAATGTGGCATTTGTGTGAGGCCCAATAGTCCCACATCGAAAAAACTCGTTCCAGAGCTTGGGTATATGAAGCGGGTGTCTCCAAATTCTGCAGACGCATTTTGGGTGGAAAACAAAATCGGAAAGGGATCTGAGCAGTGAGTGCGGCGCGCGTGTGGGCCCAGAAACCGGATGCAGGCCCCGGAATCGAACAATATCTGGTAGGAGAGCCTCATGTTCCCCCTTCATGTGGCCCCCATATGGGTGCTAGGTGCCTTACGTGCCTCCCCGCGTAGGCGGAGGCGTGACATTTGTGTTCGATGGATCATCATTCCCATTGTGTCATCTAGCAATTTTACTTGTATCGATAACGTTATTATCTTCAATCCTGGAAAGCTCCAAGAGAGCAAGACTATGGTACATGAGCATGTTGATGCGGTGAGCCCATGCACGACTTCGAGCGTAGGGGATCACGCACTGTGCCACCCAGGGGCCATTAAATAGCGTTTTAATGGGCCGGGCTGACTCCCGGTCGAAATGTGCACTTCCTTGGGCCTCTGGCTCTTGGGCCGTGCAGGCTATGACGTGCTCCAGGTTTTCCTACGTAGAGGCTGTAGAGCCAGGCGTCGTGCTTGGGATTTAGTTGAACGTGGACCCCACTATAAATGGGCTTGATGACGTCAATGTACAGTCACCTGAGTCAGGGGCGAAAAATGGGGGAAGAATAAGGTGACGGGTCGGTCCGGTCACCATGAGATGATTTTTTTTTTGTTCGCTAAGACTGGACAAGTCAGACTATACGAAGGCATATCCAATAAAATCAGAAGACGATAAATCGTGAAATATCTTAGGCAACTCTTCTATCTGGATCCACAATGTGCTGCCAGAGTATTTAACCACGTACACAGATACTCAATCTGCAACGGCCATTGGTCTCTTTAAAAACGTGTTTAGCCTAAAACGCTAAGCGGTGAAATTTCATGCGGGGTGCTTTAAGCTTAAAATCTCTAACACAATAACGTTGTCAATCGCTGAGTCTACCTCCTTTCTATCCCACTCAATGTCTTCTTTCCTTTCTTACCAAAAGGATTATCTTTTCTGTTCTAAATAAAAGTATGTTTTAATTAATTTATTTTTGTTTATTTTTTTTTAAAAAAATGCACTAGTTAGAAATGAGAGGGCATTCATTTAGATGGGCCTTTAGTTTCCAATCTAACCAATGTTCAATGCCTTTTCTCCTACCCCAGCCGCTAGTTAATTATTTAAATGCTCCCTTTTCCATGGTAGATTTCTAGCCATTCCTTTCTCTTATTTTGGTAATTATATTTTTAAAAGTGCATTGATGATTTTTCCAACTTGCTAATACCTTAAAGTGGCAGTATGTGGTTGGACATCAAGCTAAAATATCATCAAACAGCGTGCTCCCATGACAGCTTGAAGGAAAAAGTTGCATAAGAATCTGTTAGTCATCGTTGCTTCAATTTAGTCCAACAAAACATCAGCTCCTTTTGAAAACTTGGAATTGAGGGGAAGTTAAAAATTTTGATATTTGGAAGTTTTTTAGTGAAGGAAAAGAAAAAGAAAAAAAGGAAATAGGAGGGAAAATTTTGGTCTTCAATTCTCTCCTTTCTTTTCTTCCATAAGTGAAAGAATTTGGAGAGAAAAAAATTAGAACTTAATAAATTTTTATAATACCTATTTTACCCTCTACTCATAAGCATACCCCTTTTATAATAAAAATATTTTAGTAAAAGTGTTAATAAGATATGCTTTCTTTTTTTTTCTCGCCAAACTTTCAAACAAGAGGAAAAAAAAGTACTTTCTTTTTTCTCCTAAAACTTCCAAACAAGAGGAAAGGAAAGCCTATTCTATTTCATTCTTTTTTTTTTTTTCCTCCCCATTAGAGTTTTTCTTTCTTTCCTTTTCTTCCCAAACTCCCAAACGGAGGCAAACCCAGCTTCACTTTAAACGAACATTTTTTTCTTTGGTGATTATGCACTCCCTCATTAACCCTTCCGAAGAAGGATAAATAAGACGCTTCTTAAAGTTTTCTAGTCCTCAAAACCTAAAAGCCTACTTTAACTGAGAAAAGTGGAGGCTAAACAGGGGGAAACCCCCATCCTAGCGGGCTCAAGCAGAAGCAATCCACGCGCCGGGCTCACTGTAGATAACGATGGATGCGAAAGCGCCGGGAAAGAGGTGAGAGAAGGAAAAAAAAGGTGTCCTCAGTGGCGCGGGAGGGCAGCACCAACTTCAGTGGCGGGGCCGCCGTTGACTCCGGCCGCCGGGGAAGTACCGACGCTCGATCGCCCCACTTCCACCGCACTTTGGACGGTCCGCCGCCCAAGGAGGGCCTTCTGACAACTAATAAACAATGACATTGAAATCACCTGAGTGGCTGCGGATGCTATGGAATCTTTGAGCCAGGATTCTCCTGCTTTCCCACTCTTTTTATGGCCGTCGCCATCCCTCAAATCACCTTATCAGGAGGCCACCAACTTGGCCCTCCACTTGCATTTTGACCGTCTAAATATTATTTAAAATTATATCTTACACCATATGCATCATAATTAGCTCGTATCTTTTAGTTTTTATGGACTCTGTATCTAAAATTGCACCCGTGCATCTCATTCTAATTTGTTTCTCTGGTGCACCACTGACGTGACGTGCATGCTAATTTTTTTTTTGCAAAGTTTTTCTGCTCATATTTTTTCGAAGACAAACAGAGCTACAAATTGGATTGCTTCCTTCGTAGCTAGATATTCTGAAGACTTCATCTGGACTACGACTGCTGAGATTCCTGTTTCTTTGTTTCATTTTCTTTCTTCTGATTTGGCTAGCTATACTCATTTAAGAGCTATATGAAATACCATTTTTACCAAAAAAAAAAACAAAAGTGTAGCACTGTATATAAGTAGACATTGGCATCGAATTAATATTATTATTTGTTATTTTATGTATATTATGATATAGTGTAAAGAAAAGATTTTATAGCCATTTTCAATTTTGATGTAAGAGGTAAGAAAATATAATTCAGACAATTAGATATGATCGGGAAGATTTAAAATTTTAGTTACTTTTAAATCTATATATGCATGTATATGTATATATAGATATAAATATGTGTTTGTGTGTGTATACATTAAACTGTGTGGACATTGAGCTTAGATGTGGACTTTGAGACCCATTTTAGAAGGTGGACAACTTCCCTGACCACAGTGAAAGCAATGGAGTGATGGTTCCCCATTCAAACATATCAGCTGTAGATCGAGAATCTTTTTGATGAACTCACTCCCCAAGGTCTCCCATCCCTCATGCCAGCCTCTGTTCTGAGCGAACTCCTCTCTTAAACTAATGTTAGCAACCTATCAATTAAATTAAAGTGATTTGTGCTTGCTGACGCCTCTGTTAGAACTCAAGGGGTTTTTAGCAGCTTTCTTAGACCTCCCTTGGCCATTGTAGACCATAAGTTTGATTAATGTCTTGTGAACTTCTTATCTCCATTGTTGGATAAGCTTGAGAGAAGACATTTTGCACTCGTATTTAATAGTTAATGATCTTTGGTAATCTTTCCTACCATCTACTGCATATCAACCAACCTGACCTCCCAGTCTCAACGAAACTTATCATATTTAAGTTTAGCCAAGAACTTCATCGTCCGCCTTAATTTGACATGCTTGGCTTACAACTTTTAGTTACATTTGCGTGCCTATCATGTTGGACTTTGATTAATAGTTCTTAACATTGTTTAAGCACTATGTTTGATCATGTCATAAATACATAATGTGCCTTCAGTGGATCATAATTTTGATCCATGGCCCTATGTAGATGAGATAAGGCATGATGGCACATGATGGAGTTATTGACAAAGATTGTTGTTCTAATGAAGAGAGAGAGAGAATCACAAGGGATGAGAGCCATTTTTGTGGGCTTCTATCCTTGTGGGTGGATCATTTGATCAATTTCAGCTTCCGGTCACCGAGAACTCTGTGATGGTCATTAATAAGCGTTGTCCAAAATTCTAATTTGTTTATAACTAGATAAGCTTCAGGCTCTTTAGAAACTTTTATGTTCCTTGTTCACAAAATATTTCAGTAAGGGAAGAAAACATGGACAGAATACACCCGAGAAGAACAACTTTATTTTGGTCGAATATGCATTTCATAATCTTCAAACTTTATTTTCGTTGCAAAATGGCCTAGCCGTCTATCTGGATCCTGACACCATAAATGGAGTGAAAAAAGATCAAAATACTCGACTCAGAGAGGCCGGGTCATAGTTTTCACTCCATCTAAAAGCGCTTAATCTTTTTGTGATTCATCCACTTGCACAGATCTTAAAGCACTCCATCCTTTATCATTCATCTATTTGCATAGATCTTAAAGCACTCCACTATTTGCTATCCATCTGTTTGCACAGATCTCAAAGCATTTCGTTTTCTATCATCCATCCATCTGCATAGATTTTAAAGCACCTAGTTTGTCATCCTATTACCTACACAAATCTCAAAATGCTCAATCTTCTATCATTCATCCATTTGCAAATATCTTAAATCATTCTATCCTGTGTCATTCATCTATCTGCACAGATTTTAAAGTGCTTTATCTTCCATCATTCATCCATTTTGGACAAATCTCAAAGCACTCTATCTCTTATCATTTATCTGTCTGAATATATCTCGAAGCGCTCCCTCCGTTGTCATCTATTTGTTTGCATAGATCTTAAAGTGCAGCATCCTTCATCATTCATTCGTCTACATAGATCTCAAACCGCTCCATACTCGATCATCCATCTGTTTACACAAATTTCAAAATGCTCCATCCATCATCATCCATACACTTGCACAGCTCTTAAAGCACTCCATCATTTGTTATCCATTCATCTATACAAATCGCAAAACACTCTATCTTCTATCATCCATGTGCCTGCACATATCTCAAAGTGCTCCACCCTTTATTATCCATCCACCAACGTAGATCTCAAAGCACTCTATCCTTTATCATCCATCCATCTGCATAGATCTCAAAGCGCTTTGTCCTTTATCATTCATCTGCTTGCACAGATCTCCAAGCGCTCCATCCTCTATATTTGTCCGTTACACATATCTCAAAGAACCCAACCTCTATCCAATTCATCTGCTTGCATAAATCTCAAAGCAACCCATCTTCTATCATCCAACCATCCTGCACAGATCTTAAAACACCCTATCCTCTATCATCCACCCACCTGCATAGATTTCAAAGGGCCCCTTTCTTTATCATCCTTTCGTTTGTACAATTCTCAAAGCAGTCTATCCTTTGTCATTCATCTACTTATAGAGATTTCAAAGCATTCCCTTTCAAATCATGCCAAAATAAGAGTTCCTTGCTAAATTAGTGAGAAAGATAGTTCTGAAAATTTTACAGAAGTTTAGCTATCAAATGATCCTCACTTGATAATGTTTTGTAACAAAGATTGATGATTAGGCTAAATTACAACGAATTTGAAGTTTTGATGGTTAGTCAATACTTTTTAAACTTTTAGGGTCTAAATATAAATGGCTCAAACTTAAAAGGGTGTATCTGTGTCTTTTGAGAAAAAAAGGAGAGAGAGAGAGAGAGAGAGAGAGAGAGAGAGAGAGAGAGAGAGATGTAATATCCATCGAGGAAATAGAACAGAAACAAGATAGAAATTTCAATTTCTCTATCATAATGAGTCCAACATTTGCATCATATTATTGACTTGTTCAGGACCTAGCGAATCATCGCAATCATACCTAGGTCTCGTCCAGTGGCTAATATATACCATTCTCCAAGTGGAACAGGTTTTGCATTCGACTTCCAATGAAGTGCTCCAAGATTTTGATTTATAGGTTATCTAATACTAGGCTTCCTTTTTTCTTAAGCAAATAGTAGGTTATGTTGTTTCTTCTGATATCTGCAGCGTAGTGCATGATTCATGGTATGTGGATGTGACAAAGCTCCATAGTTAATGTTGGTAGGAGCCCTCGTCTGCCTGCTTAGAGAGAGGGGTTTCCATTAACAAGCTCTGAAGTTGCAAGGCCACCACGGAACTGTGAAATCTAATTTTTTGAAAAAAAAATTCTTGACCTTCAAAACAATCTAGTTCAATCCTGCACTCAGTTATTTGACTAGAAACTCCCACATGATTAAGTACATAACTGAGTTGGGTCTCTCATGGTGCTTGACTTTGTCCTAATATTTTTTATATCTAATATCAAATATGAAACTGGGTGTCCTGCAGATCCTATCAGTTTTCTCATCTCCATGGCTACTCACAAAATATATAAAAGAAATAAGAAAATTGCACCTCTCGAATATTGGAATGTAGTTATCAAGTAATACAAAATACAAAAAATACTTTTGAGTTAGATAAGCAATGACAGCAGTCCATACTCCCTTTCATTATGCCCGAGCATTAAGTTTTATTAGACATAGATCAGCTTTGTCTTGAATTGTAACCTCTCAATTATAGAACTAACTCTAAAATGAATCTATGTGAGCTCCATCGTTTAGTAGTTCTGGCCTCACTATGTGTACATTATTTGGGTCTAAATATATGAGATTTCATGCATGTATATGTTTACTCCCGCATTCATTATTTACCGCACAAATCTTGGATATTTATACATAACCAAAAAATCAAAATAATATTTTTTGGGTAGTTTTTTGGGATGATGTTGCTCTTTCATTACAAATAGTTTCAAAGCAGGTTTGATCCATGATCATGTGAATTAGAGAATACTACAACATGAGTGGTATTTAGATGGTATTTGTGATTGAATCCATAATATTTGTGATTAAGTTTGAATGACTTTTGATTTTTAATCTAGTAAAAATGCCAAGTCTTAAATAACTTACGCGCCAAGGGAGAATTTAGGCTTGACATTGAATAGATTAGAAAAAACCAAAAAACTCGGATAATACTTTCTATCTAATCGTTTTGATGAGGTTATGAATGTTGAAATCACCACTTGTCCTAAAAGCTTAAGATACCATGTTGAAATCACCACTTGTCCTAAAAGCTTAAGCTAATAGGATGATGTAGATTTATTTATATATTTTATATTTTCTTACTATAAACAGCTATAAAATATGGATAAATTGATGTTACCAAGTAAAAAAAAAGAAAATGATTAAGTTAAAATCTCTTATCATCTTACACAAGTGGCCTAATTTGCAAGGAAAATTTTTGTCTCTCCTTCTCTTTAGAAAACCCTAGTCGTTTCATCATTGCCGCGGCGAGCTGTGCATCGCACGCGGACGATACCTTTGAGTTGCTTGCCTTCTTTGGCACTTTCTTAGACTCGGACACTGCCTCCATTGATGACTTCAAACCAGCCGAGAAGGTTTGTTTATAGTTGTGGGGCCAAGTTTTGGCAGCCAATCTAGAATCAGACAGTAAGCCAATCTGATGCTCCAATATTAAATCCGTGAGGGAGTTTTCACAGTGATGCGACCTCCCACGGAACCTTGCTCCCCTCCGAGCCAGTGAGGGCTGGAATTTTACCCGGAAAGGTCAATAAACATGGGTTTATGGTTGGTCCTCCACTAGGTTTCTATCACTTCCATTTTCCACAAAGAGGAGTAGGTTAACGCACTTGGCACAAGTTCGGATCTTTTGTGGTGTAAATCTAAATAACCGATTAGAGATCCATGGCTGTTTCTGTTGAATTAAATTAAATATTTTAAAATTTTGAAAAACAAATTAGTCAATGGCCAAGTGGCAAGAATTAACGCATAAGCAAGGGAGCAAACATGAAAAAATTCCCAAAGGAAGTATGGGCAGTCAAGATGCAACAAGCCGCATGATCAAAGGAGCAAAAAAAGACACGTCATCGATCTGCAGAAGGAGAGTCTGCTTCTTTTGACGTGCCTAAGCCTATATAAAGGGCTTTAGGGATTATTTCAAACATAATCAAAATTTTTTCTTCTCTCTATTCCAAGAGTCTATATAAAAAGGGCTCTAAGGATCATTGGGGAGAAAAGAAATAAAGAAAAAAAAAATTCTCTTTATAATTTTTCTAAGTTTCTTTTGAGCTATCTGCAAGCGTGAACGTGCTCTTCTTTGAAGGCGCACTGATAGGAAAGACATGGTTCTGTATTGGGTCTTCATATCTATAGAAGATCTGTGCCAGCAGACTCATGCGTGGGGGACATAAATTTTTCTGGGACAACGCATCAGCGTGCTTCGATCGACAGGCCATATTCTCTCTCTTTCTTTATTTTATTATTATATTGACAAGTTAATTATTTGCTAGTTTATTCTTCTTATTTACTATTTTTGAATATTAGAAATATTTAATTATTAATGTATCAATTATTTTTGTGCATCTAGGCTAACAGTTTCTTGTCTTGAGGAATTGAATAGAATTAGTTTTGGTGCAATATAACATGCGGATGAAACAAAGAAGCGCCATTTATTTCCAAAATGGATAATGTGATGACTATTCAAACTTGTACGGCTCTCTACGGTGCAAAACATGCAGCATAAGAGATTCTGAGTTTAGTGAGGGTATTAACATAGAATTTCAAATCAAACTGATATCTTATTTACTATATTCCTGTATCGACAATATTGCTGGTTTTTTCTTTATTTTTATTTTTACTTTTTTAATTTTAATAAGGGTGATCGGCACATGAAAATATAAAGGCAGAGGCACACAAAGGAGAAATATATTCCCCTTTTATCTTATCCTCTTCACACACTTAAAGAAATTGGTGCTCTAAATGTAATTATCTTGCAGCTAGACAGATTTCAGCAATATAGATTGTATATGAATATAGTTATAACAAAAATAGTGACACATTGTTTGTGTCACGCCCCCGCCTGCGTGGGGGTGTAAGGCCCAATAGTTTCACATCGGAAAGACTCGTTCTAGAGCCTAGGCATATGAGGCGGGTATCTCCAAATCCTGTAGACGCATTTTGGAAGGAAAACAAAACCGGAAAGGAATGAAGGATGCCTGCGTGAAACCCCGAAACCGGATAATATTTGGCAGGAGAGCCCTGTATTTCCTCCTCATGTAGCCACCACGTGGGCACTGGGTGCCTCACGTGCTCCGTGCAGGCAGAGGCGTGACATTTTGCCTTCTCAAGCTATGATGAGACTTTTGTAAAATAAGATAGTGATATCTGTGGCAGCCATTAGTAGTCGTTTATAACAAAAATAATAAATAATCATAGCAATAAAATGATGTTGTTACTTGGCTTCATTATCATGAAATAAAATACTTATTTTAAATCGATGTGGAAATTTGAATATGACTTCATTATATAAGGATGTTAAAATGTCAATTAATAATTTTTATTTAAATTTCCTAAACCAAACCTAAACTAGTCTTCAAAAATATAATTGGGTTAAAATTAAGGACAATACCGGAGAGACCGACCCACTGCATTGTCTTTGTACATCATGTTTCAGACACACATAAATAGTCTTCCTTTCCTCTTTTTTTTTTACCTGACAAAGCACGTGTGCAGCCAATTGCCCAAAAATAACACACGTATGTAAGGGTGTGTTTAGCCTCAGACGGAAAACGAAATCAAAATAGATAGGATGGAGATCGAAATAGCCGCATCTGTCGATGTGTTTGGTTCATATCCAGAATCAAAATGGAATTGAAATACTAAAGAAGAATAGGAATTGCATTTTGAGAAATTGGGGAATTCATATTCCTTCATAAAATTAGAATGAAAATAGAACTTCCTCCGATCAAATCTTCGCAATGAAAGTCACTCATTCTTATTCTCATTTCAGATTCCAACTCCCTCCAACCAAATATACTCTAATTTTTTTCACTAATTCATCTAAAATTATCCTAATTCCTGCAGATGATGCATGTCTTGAGACACATAATATAACTTCCTTCTCACCACTCCATCATCATGGCAATCACTTATGTAATAAAAAGTTCTGCCAATCGGGAAGCAAGGGGAGGTGGTGGTGGAATTTTTTCCTACCCTTTACATGTGGATGGAGAAGAAATGCTCGACATCGAGCAATTCCTACTATCCTATATGTCAATGGTGCCATTGATTAACCACTATCTTTAAACCACCACTAGCAAATCATTGTTATCAACGAAAAAAATTTGTTCACACTGAGTAAAATGTTTCCCATGTCTTGGCATGATTGATGTTCTTGACTTTGGCTTCCTCAGTCTTTGGGACACAAAAGGAGAGGAGAACAAGTGCCAAGTCCATTTATTTATGCATATGTGTATCGTAATGGTTTGTGTCTAATGATGGAAGCTAGGAAAGAAGTTCTGATATCATTCCCATTCTTCTTTTAGTTTTAATTTATTACCCACTTTGTTCCATCCTCCTCTGTTTGAGCGCAGATTAAGTGACTAAGAGCAAATAAACAAAGCCAAAATGGATTTGTCTATTGAAACGATGTTCTTACCTCGACCACCCAATTCTAATCATGGCTCTCTTTGCTTTTCTCTGTTAAACATGCGACTTTGGCTAGCTTTTGACAAAGATATAGACCCTAAGGGGAAAAATTAAAGATATAATTTATTGGATTACATTTTAAATACAATGATATTTTTGTTGTCTGTAAAGAAACTGGAAATGTAATTGAAAGATTAATGGAGAAAGTCCCCATAAATAAGTTATGGCATGTAGGAAAAGCTGCATACATTAAAGCACATGACACTAATTAAGATATGCATAAGAAACTAACGTGGATAAAGGTGCCGAGATGTAGGGTAATCTTACTGTTCTTAACAAGAATAAACTAAAAGTGTAATAATCCATGACCACATTTAAAATGACTAGCTGGAAAGTATTATTTAGATTTTTTGATCTTATATAAGTATCCAAATTCTATTCAGCGAATAATTGGTCTAGGACTAACATACACCCGCACAGTTCTCACAAAAAGCCGCACAACGTGCGGAGCTCGGCAACTGCATGAGCTTTCTTATTTCTATTATTTTATACTTAATCCACAGCCTCACCTCATCCCCCATATAAACCAAGCAACAGCACCAGCTTCCATTCCGAAAGAAGAGTCTCCTAGTGTAAAATAGAATAAGGCTTAATAGCTCAAATTCTATTGCGACGCAGGACCAAATATATACAGCAGCTGTACAAGGCCTGTTATAAATGAGCTGCAGATTTTAAGAGTTAAAAAAAAACATAGGAAAGGAAATATTAAAATGTGTACAGAATGAATCTTGATAGATTTTTGGTGCGGGGAGATCTAACTATGTGCTCTGTGTGCTAATAAATTAAGACAGATCTTTGGTGCCAGAGGAATTTGGCTATATATTTTTGACTGTCCTCGGTCTACTCTAGCGCCTAACTCTGCTTCTTTTTCCCCACATTCTTTTCCCTCTCCTCCTTCAATTCCACTTCCAGAGCATGTAACAACCAAAACCTCACCCAAAAAGGCTAACTAGAAAGAATTTTTTTGGGCTCTTTAGTCTTGTTTAAGTATCCAAGATTTTCTTAAAGAATAATCGATGTAGAACTAAATACACGTCTGCACCACATCCTTGTCAAGCTAAAAGTTCAAATTTTATTCATTAACCATTATTTGCATTGCATTTTCCTTTAATTCCATTCAAGCCCTTACATTTTCGTCAGGCTAAGAGTTCAAATTCATTCAAATCTAATTACAAGCACCACGATCGGCCCGTGGTCGGCCTTCATGAACCCGTGCTGTAGTGTCCTCTAGTCCACAGAGACTATAATCCGAGTTCGCTATAATACTATTTGTAACAATTCAGGATCTCATCCAAAATAACTAGCCGAAAGGTATTATTTAGGCTCCCAAGATCTTCTCAACGAATAATTGATATCAGATTAAATATACGTCTCTCATAGAACTGAACAGCTGCAGCAACATCAATAGAAGGAGTAGACAAAGATTACAAAGAAGATACTGGTAGTCTCAACAGTGGAGAATGCAAAAGGTAAGCAGGGAGGCAAATATATCTTCTCAGAATCTTCCCAGTTCCCTCCTGCTGCTCTCTTTTAGTTTCTACCTTCCACTTTGCTGGTTTCAAGCTTTCCTGATTGGCCCGGAAGCAAGAAGTTTTGATACGAAGAGATCCTGGGTTGAAAGACAGAAGAGCGAGAGGCCAAGTTGGTGTTGCTATCCTGTGAGGCTCTCCAGATAGAGGAACACTGGAGAAAAAGATGAGATTAGAATTATGGAAACAAAAGCGGTAGTGGAAGGCTTGGAGGGGCCGTTCCCACTCGTTGACCCAAGTCTAGTGGGATAGTACATACGTGTCACAATGTAACTTCTATCATTTTAACTTCCCTCGGCTGTATGTAGTCCAAGGCCCCTTTGGGGGAGCTTTTAGAAGGCCAAAAAGCACTTCCGGCCAAAAAGCACTTTCTGTTCCTCTAAAAGTACTTTTAGATAAAAAATGATGTTTGGTAAAATTTTTGGAAAGCCGTTTCAACTTTTGCAGGAAGCTGAAAACAGCTTTTGGGAAGAAGCTCCAATTTAGAACTTTCCGAAAATGTTGTTTTCAGCTTTGTCGTGAAACTATTTTTTGGATCAAAATACCTCTATTTAAATCTCACTTTTTTTCTCAAAACCCTCATCTCACCTCTTCCTCTCTCACCCATCCTCTCCCTCTCCCTCTCTATCTTCTTCTTCCTCTCAACGCCACCGCCTCTGTTCCTTTTTCTTCTTCTTTTTTTTTTACTTTTTTTTCTTTGTTTTGGGAGCTCGTGGTTGCTCACGGTGGCAGCCACCATGCCGGCCACCACCCATGGCCGGCGACCCTTCTATATTTCAATGAAATAAAATAAAATAATAAATAAATAAATAAATAAATAAAATAAAAAAAATAATGAGTGAGTGGCAAATAATCTGATTTAAATAAATAAATAAATAAAAATATTAATAATTATTTAACCAATTTTATCACCTAGCTAGAAAATTTGTTAGAGAGATAAATAGTCATTAGAATGATGAAAAATTAATTTACACTAATAATTATAATATTTTATATATTTATTATTGTATTATACTATAAATATAATATTATATTACATTATATCATAATACATTTATACGTTATGTTAAATAATTTAATATTATATTAAATTATTATTCTATAACACATAATGTTATAGTACTATATTATAATAATATTATATTACATTACATTAATATTATATTATATTATATATTTATGTATTAATACGTATTATATTTTATTATGCATTGTTGTATAATACTGGTAATATTTTTATGGTCATTTTGTCACACAAAAGTACTTTCTAATTTTGTTTACCAAATACATGTTAAAGTGTCACAGCACTTTAGAAATGTAGTTACCAAACAGCAAACAGCTTTTTATAAATGCTCTGCTTCAAACAGCTATATTTCCAAAAACTCTACTACTAACAACTTTCCTAAACAGGGCCTAAGACCCCAAGCCCCACCCCTTTCTTTGCCCTCTGCTCTCTTCCAAAATTTAGTCGGCAGTTTTGTTGGACTGATTGGTGTTTTGGCTGGGATTTATATTATATATTTATATATACTGTGACCATATTCTTATTTCCGTGGTGCACCTTCCAATTCCAAGCTCCCTTTTTCTGGAACTGTGTGAACCTTGGGTGCCGCGTTAGGTGGCCGGGAGTGCTATTTAGTGAGGGGCAGAGAGCAGAGGCTACTCCGTGTCCCGGAGTTTTACTTCCTCTCTCGCTCGCTCACTCGCTGTCTTTAATTTGCTCAGCCTCCATTCTGAATTCCAAGCGTAGAGGGGTCTCACTTGTCCACTCTGCGTGTCTCTGTGTGGTTGGGGAATAAGATGGGTGAGAACGGTGCAACCAAGTACCACCAGCAAGCAGGGATCCCTCCAATGGAGGTCTCCATAGAGCTGGGACACCAGAAGCAGCTCCAGGGAGGCTCCAAGTGCTACGACGACGACGGCCGACTCAAGAGAACTGGTTAAAATCCAAACTCTGCTCCACTGTTGCGCTCTGAATCGAGAATTCTTCGTGTTTCTGAATCAAAGGTGGGATTTTTCAGGGACTTTGTGGACGGCAAGTGCGCATATTATCACGGCGGTGATTGGATCCGGCGTTCTGTCGCTGGCCTGGGCTATCGCGCAGCTCGGATGGGTGGCTGGCCCTGCTGTCATGTTCCTCTTCTCCTTTGTTATCTTCTACACTTCTACTCTTCTCGCTGACTGCTATCGCTCCGGCGATCCCATCACCGGCAAGCGCAACTACACCTACATGGACGCCGTTCATGCCTACCTTGGTTTGTTCTCGTCCTCTCTTACCAAATTACATCACAAAGATGAATTTTTTATGCTAGCTTTTGACTTAAAAACCACCTTCTTTTACTCAACAAATTTCAAATGAGCAGGAGGTCTCAAAGTCAAGATGTGTGGATATATCCAGTATGCAAACCTCTTTGGAGTCGCCATTGGATACACCATCGCCGCTTCCATTAGCATGATGTAAGTGGAATGGAAGAAAGAGCGTTTCTTATTCTTCTTTTCTTCTCGGAAAGATGGAACCTCCGATATTCTAAACGGTTGTTTTGGTTTTGAGGAACAGGGCAATCCGGAGGTCCAACTGCTTCCATGAGAAAGGCCACAAGAGCCCCTGTCACGTATCCAGCAATCCTTATATGATTGCATTTGGCGTGTTGGAGATCATCTTCTCCCAGATTCCTGACTTCGATCAGATTTGGTGGCTTTCCATCGTTGCCGCTGTCATGTCCTTCACCTACTCTTCCATTGGCCTCATTCTTGGCATCGTTCAAACCATTGGTAAACCATGCAAGCGAACAAAGTACTTCTATCACATTATTTTTTTGTTCCTCCATTGCCCACATCCTAATCTCTCTGTTCTCCTCTGCTCTATACTCAAACAGGGAACAAACGTTTCAAAGGCAGTCTCACCGGGATCAGCATCGGTGCCGTCACCGAAACCCAAAAGATCTGGCGTACCCTCCAAGCCTTAGGCGACATTGCCTTCGCCTACTCCTTCTCCATCATCCTCATCGAAATCCAGGTAAACAACTCAAAGCCAATCAAACAGTAGCTTTTTACCGTGTTCTAAACTCTGTCTCGCCTATCATGTTACTGAAACACCGCTTTTGATGCGGCTCTCCTTCAGGACACAGTAAAGGCGCCGCCACCATCGGAGGCGAAGGTGATGAAGAAGGCCGCAGTGCTGAGCATAGCGGTGACGACGTTCTTCTACATGCTCTGCGGCTGCATGGGCTATGCCGCATTCGGCGACGAGGCCCCCGGCAACCTCCTCACGGGCTTTGGCTTCTACAACCCCTTCTGGCTCCTCGACATCGCCAACGCCGCCATCGTCATCCACCTCGTCGGCGCCTACCAGGTCTTCTGCCAGCCCCTCTTCGCCTTCATCGAAAAATGGGCGCTTCAAACCTGGCCCAAGTCCACCTTCATCACCAAGGAGATCAGGATCCCCCTCACCTCCACCAGATCCTACAACCTCAACCTCTTCCGCCTCGTCTGGCGCTCCGCCTTCGTCGTCCTCACCACCGTCATCTCCATGCTCCTCCCCTTCTTCAACGACGTCGTCGGCCTCCTCGGCGCGCTCGGCTTCTGGCCTCTCACCGTCTACTTTCCAGTAGAGATGTACATAGCCCAAAAGGAGGTCCCTAGGTGGAGCACCAGGTGGGTGTGCCTCCAAATGCTCAGCATCGCCTGCCTCATAGTCTCCATCGCCGCCGCCGCCGGGTCCATCGCCGGAGTTGTCACCGACCTCAAAGTCTACAGGCCGTTCAAGACCAGCTACTAAGCCCAAGGCTGCCACCTCTTACACTCGTTTACTATTATTGGTATTTACTGCTGCTTTTGTTGTTGCTTGTAACAAGGAACTGATGAATGGAAACAGACGTTGATTCCCGACCAAAATCACCAAACTTGACTTCCTTGGAATGGGGTTGGAATTTGGGGTAAAAGGTCGTTGCTTTCGTGGGGAAATTGATGGGGGGGGTGTACGAGGGTTGGTGGCCGGTTGGGCTCGCCCACGGTGGTTGCTATCAAATGGGGGCTTTAAAGGAAAGATGGAGGTGGGAAGAGGGCGAGTTGGGTCACGGGATTTTGGGTGGTGGTCGGTCCACATCGCCGGAGGGCCAGCCGCTTGGGTGCAATTGGGTAAGCTTTAGCTGGGATTGGGTCCGGGACTCTAGGTTGGATACGGGGAGAATCTTGGTTATCTTATCCTGGGAGTACTAGATACTCGTAATCTTTACTTTTTGAAGGGGATTGGGTGGAGGGATGTGTTGATGCTGTCAAGGCTACAGTCTCGTTATGAGTTGCTGGGACCATGGAGGTTTGTGCTCATGGAGGGTATTTACGGTTGTTTTGACCCTTGGAGCCCGTATTTGTAAATGGTTTACCGAGTGGGCTAAGGTTTAGGTTCCAAACTTGCCATCGGGGCTGATCATGAGCCAGACTTCTATAGAAAATATCAAATTTTAGGTAGGCCCGGCTTATCATCTGACTAGAATGAATATAAATTATACTGACACAAGTATATATATGTTTGCGATGGACGGAACTGGTGCACTAGTTTGAGTGTTTAACAATTCTTTAGAAACCTATTTATTAATCAAAATACCACTGGCCAATCGTTATTCCAAAAAATTATAGCTAAACAACAAATTGCACTTCTATAGCTTGTTAACCAAAATAATGAGCAATAGATCTCTCTTTTCTTCCAACAACTGATTTGATTGCCGAACAACTCATAATATTCATGTCAATCTATCATTTCTCTCGGTGTCGGGATAGACTCCTAAAACATTTTTTCTTGAATCTTTACAAAATAAAATTATTGATTAATTAAAATTAATTTTTTTTAAAATTATAATTTTAAAATAAAAATAGTAAATTATCTTTAATTTAAAATTTTCAGCGATACTTTGCATGTGCATTGTAACTAGTTAATGAAGAAAGGAGAGTGCATGGGAAAGCCTCACAACCTGATGCAAAATCTCGCAGCATTAAGCTGACAGAGATGCATTTTAGGCAAAAACATGTTATGAACATTTATTTTGACAATAATGGTGGGTTATAACTCTAATAATTTAGATACTTTCTAAAATGGAAAATAGAACTCCCAAATAGATGCGTGCTCATTGACATGCAAACTCATTTGTATTTATTGTCTGCCATCCATCACTATCATGCAAGAAAAAAAAAATCAAGTAAAATTATGTTAGTACATGAATGGGCTTGATGTGACTCGCAGCAAGTGTATCATGTGAACGTACTTCATTTTAAGGCTAGAGATATGGTCGCCATCGACCAGCCTTTGAGCATAACCTATACTACGCTGTTTTGGCTCTCAAATATTGCATAATTTTTAAACTAAGACTATCTAATAAATTCATGTGTAATCTCTTTTATTAATAGATTCAGAATTATCGTAAGTTTAACCCATGCAGCACCTCTTTCATTCATTTGACAATCTTACCTATTTAATCTTGTGACATTTTTGTCATATTTGGCTCCTACTGGTGAGGGATCCATCAATACTCCGAATCTTCGGCAATTTCAGTATCCTTAATGAGGAGTGTATAACACTAATAAAAATTGTGACGCATGCTTATTGTTACGGGGGAAATAAGCCGCCATGCCCCACGTGACCGGCACGCGCGCCCAGGAAGACTACGGCTGCCCTTTGATCCAGCAATCCGACCCCGAGTCGGACATCCTCGGCTCCGCAGCCCGACCCCGAGTCGGCTGCCCTTTGATCCAGCGCTCCGACCCCGAGTCGGACGTCCTCGGCTCCGCAGCCCGACCCCGAGTCGGCTGCCCTTTGATCCAGCAATCCGACCCCGAGTCGGATATCCTCGGCTCCGCAGCCCGACCCCGAGTCGGCTGCCCTTTGATCCAGCGCTCCGACCCCGAGTCGGACGTCCTCGGCTCCGCAGCCCGACCCCGAGTCGGCTGCCCTTTGATCCAGCAATCCGACCCCGAGTCGGATATCCTCGGCTCCGCAGCCCGACCCCGAGTCGGCTGCCCCTTGATCCAGCGCTCCGACCCCGAGTCGGAGATCTCTTGATAACGACAGGCTATTCCCCAGAGGCACGCCGCGGCCTCCTGCTCCACTACTCCCTGCAACGGCTGTATCCGATGCTGCTCCACGATCTCCTGCATCAGCCGTACAAAGCGGAGCCCCACTATGCCCTGACGTGGCCGTACCCGGTGCTGCTCCACGACGCCCTGTAACGGCCATGTCAGTGGCCACACCATCGTGCCCCACGATAACGAACCCCCCTGAGAGACCCCCCAGCCAGGTATATATGCGGCTGGGGGGAGAAAGGGGGGGGTGAGCAATATCTCCCAGAGCACTCTCTTACTTGCGATTATCACCTCTCCTCCTCCTCCAATCTCCTCTGACTTGACCGTCGGAGGGCCATCACCACCCTGGTGGTGGTGCAAGGCTTGTTTGCAGGTCTCTTGGCGGAAGGTGGAGCGCAACCAACACCAACCAAGACAACTCAGACGGAACCCCGTTCACACCGCAGTGCCAATCGTTCTCGGTTTGGACCACCAGCAACAGTTGGCGCTAGAGGAAGGGCCGAATCTTAGAACGATCGTAATGGCACGGCGAGGTGGTCGTGGAGCTTCCAATGCTTCCGGTCGCGGAGCCTCTCGCGCCTCCGGCCGAGAGGCTGCTGCGTCCCCAACGCACTCTCAGCAGCACTCCACCGCCCCTTCTCTCATTCAGACGGTCGAAGCTGCTCAGTTCGACCAGCTAGCCCAGCAGGTTCGCACCCTCACGGAGGCAGTGCAGAATCTGCAGGGTGTGATCTCTCGGGTGCCGCAACGGGCTCAGGAGCCGCTGCCCCCCGAGCACTCGCCTCTTCCTCACAACCCGCGCTCCTTCCTCTCCCATGGAGAGGAGCGCCGGCGCGAGGAGGATTCTCGAGTGCGGTCCATTCTGCCAGGACCTTCTCATCGGAGCTGTGCGGGGTACGAGAGGCGGACCCGGGCGCGTTCTCAGACACCCCAGTCCTCGAGGGGCCCGCACTCCAGTCGGTCCCCCTCGCGCCGCTCCTTGTCCCCCACCCACCGGTCGCGTTCCCTGGACCGGCGGGTGGACGATCTCCACAGACAACTCCAGGTCCTGAAGGGCCACTCCAAAGATCCCTTCGCTGACTTGGAGATCTCCTCCCAGCCGGCGCTTGCCTCGAGGATCCTGCGGACCCCGAACCCGCCGGGGTTCAAAATGCCGGCGATCGAACCCTACGACGGGGCGGCGGACCCGCGGGACCACGTGGAGAGTTTCAGGACTCTTATGCTCCTCCATGGAGCATCGGATCCGCTCCTCTGCAAGGCCTTCCCGGCGACCCTCCGTGGCCCGGCAAGGGCATGGTTCGCCGGCCTGGAGGCTAACTCCATCCAGTCCTTCGACCAGTTCACCCGCTTCTTCATCAGTCATTTCGCCGTCAGTAGCAGGCGGCGACTGGTCTCCGACTCCCTCTTTGATGTCCGGCAAAACGAGGGAGAAAGCCTGCGGGATTATCTCACCCGCTTCAACAAGGCTACACTGGAGGTCCGGAACTTGAGCCAGGAAGTGGCTCTCTCAGCCCTGAAGCGTGGCTTCCGGAAGGGCAGACTCACCTTCTCCCTGGACAAACGCCTGCCGCGGAGCTTCCCGGAGCTGTTATCTCGGGCAAACCAGTATGCAGACGCCGAGGAGGCAGCCTCCCACCGGAACAAGGAGGCCGCCGAGGCCCCTCTAAAGCCCGGGAAGAAAAGGCGAAAAGAGGCACCCCAGAGGAGGAGCCCGACGCCTCAACGCCGGCGCAGAAGCCCGTCACCAGCAAGGAACCA
Source organism: Phoenix dactylifera (assembly GCF_051530095.1). Lineage (NCBI taxonomy): Eukaryota > Viridiplantae > Streptophyta > Magnoliopsida > Arecales > Arecaceae > Phoenix > Phoenix dactylifera. The sequence continues at coordinate 25,709,394 of NC_143202.1, read as the reverse complement.
CGGCGCCACACGCCCTCGTTCTCCGCACCGACGCTTCAACCGGTACACCCCACTCCTGGCCCCCCGGGCCCAGATCCTCATGGAGGTCAAGGGGCGGGAGGACCTCCCGGTCCCGAGGCAGATGAAGAAGATCCCTGGGAGGAGGCCTTCTCGGGCGTACTGTGAGTACCACCGAGACCACGGCCACGATACCGAAGACTGCTTCCAGCTTCGGGACGAGATCGAGGCTCTCATTCGCCGAGGGCGTCTCGGTCGATATGTAAACGACCGACGTCCCCCGGCAGACCCGCGTCCGGCCGACCCGGCCCCTCAGGAGCCTCGGGAGCAGAATCGACCCGTTGCGGGAGTGATCCACACCATCACTGGGGGCTGCTCTCGGCCCGTGAGGAACGCAGGGGGCTCGGCGGAAGCATCAGGAGTGGCCGTCGCGAAGAGGCAGCGGGTCGGAAATGTAATCGCTTTTTGTGATGAAGATGTAAAGGGGGTTCAGACTCCCCACGATGACGCCATGGTGATCTCTCTCACTATGGCGAACTATGATGTAAGGCGTGTTCTTGTGGATAGTGGAAGCTCAGCTGATATTTTGTATTACGAGGCCTTCCAAAAGATGAGCTTGTCCCGACAATTGTTGCACAAAACATCCACCCCCCTCATAGGATTCACTGGAGACGCTATCTCGGCCGAAGGTGTCATTGAGCTGCCTGTGACTGCGGGCGTTGCACCCGCAGAAGCCACGGTGCGACTCGGGTTCTTGGTCGTCCGTGTCCCCTCGGCCTACAACGCTATCCTCGGACGACCCGGACTGAACGCCCTTCGCGCGGTGGTTTCTACCTACCATTTGCTCATGCGGTTCCCCACGGTGGCCGGGATTGGAGAGGTCCGAGGTGACCAACCAACCGCACGGCAGTGTTTCCTAGCAACTCTCAAAGGGAAGAAGCCCATGGAGGCCCTAAGCGTCGAGTCCCTTGACGCCAGAGACGAAGTGGCCTTGCGGCACGGGGAGCCGGCCGAGGGCGTAATCGAAGTTCCCCTCGAAGAAGGCCGCCCGGACCGCACGGTCCGGGTCGGTGCCAACCTCGACTTGGAAGCTCGGCTCCGGTTAGTGGAATTCCTCCGAGCCAATGCTGATGTGTTTGCCTGGTCGGCGGCCGATGTACCTGGGATCGACCCGGAGGTCATTTCTCACGCCCTCAACGTCGACCCGACCCACCGACCAGTAAAGCAAAAGAAGAGACACTGTGCCCCGGATCGGATCCGGGTGGTCGACCAGGAGGTAGACAAACTCTTGGAGGCAGGTTTCATAAGGGAAGTGAGCTACCCCGAGTGGCTGGCAAACGTCGTACTTGTCCGGAAGGCGAGCGGGAAGTGGAGGATGTGCGTCGACTACACCGACCTGAACAAGGCGTGCCCCAAGGATAGCTTTCCGCTTCCGCGAATAGACCAACTGGTCGACGCGACTTCCGGATATCAGCTGCTGTCTTTCATGGACGCCTTCTCCGGCTACAACCAAATAATGATGGCTCCACAGGACGAGGAGAAAACGGCCTTCATAACAGACAGGGGGCTGTACTGTTACAAGGTAATGCCCTTCGGTCTGAAGAACGCTGGCGCTACTTACCAGCGCCTCGTCAATAAAATCTTCAAGGAGCAGATCGGCCGGAACATGGAGGTATACGTGGACGATATGCTGGTAAAGAGCCGCCATGCGGATCAGCACATTGCGGATCTGGAGGAGACCTTCGCCACCTTGCGGAAGTTTCGTATGAAGCTAAACCCAGCGAAGTGCGCCTTTGGTGCTTCGGCCGGGAGGTTCCTCGGCTTCATTGTCAACCAGCGGGGGATCGAGGCCAACCCGGACAAAATCAAGGCCATCCAAGATATGTCCCCTCCGACCAAAGTGAAGGAGGTTCAGGAGCTCGCTGGGAGGGTCGCCGCGCTCGGACGATTTGTGGCAAAATCGGCCGAACGCTGCCAACCGTTCTTCAAGGTGTTGAAGCGCCCGAAAGACTTCCTCTGGACGGCTGAATGTCAAGTGGCGTTCGACCAGCTCAAGGAGTACATGGCGTCTCCTCCCCTGCTGTCCAAGCCGCAAGAGGGGGAGATGCTCTACCTTTACCTGGCGGTCTCCCCAACCGCAGTCAGCGCAGTACTGGTTCGGGAAGAGGCAAAACTTCAGAAGCCCGTGTACTACACCAGCCGAGTCCTCCGGGATGCCGAGACGCGGTACACGAAGGCTGAAAAGATCGCCTTCGCGTTGCTGACTGCGACCAGGAGGCTTCGCCCCTATTTCCAGGCTCATTCTGTCACCCTTTTGACCGATCAACCACTGCGGCAGATCCTCAGCAATCCTGAGAATGCGGGACGGCTGGTGAAGTGGGCAGTAGAACTTGGTGAGTTCGACATCCGCTACCGGCCCCGGCCCGCTATCAAGGCCCAGGTGCTCGCGGACTTTCTCGCTGAGTGCACTGTGCAGGAGGCGGAACCTAGGCCGCCGGAAACACCCAGCCTCGATCTCCCGATCTGGACGCTCCACATTGACGGGTCGTCGAACCCTGAAGGTGGAGGGGCTGGGCTGGTCCTTACCAATCCCGATGGAGTGATAGCCGAGTATGCCTTGAGGTTCGGATTTCCAGTGACCAACAATGAGGCGGAGTACGAGGCCCTAGTCACGGGACTCAAACTCGCTAAGGAGCTCGGCATCCGGCGTCTGAAGGTCTTCACCGACTCCCAGCTGGTGGTCGGGCAGGTTTGAGGGGAGTTCGAGGCACGGAGCCCGACCATGCAGAGCTACGTCCGGAAGGTGCAAGCACTCATTCCCGACCTCGGCAGTATTGACATTCAGCAGGTCCCAAGGAGCGAAAATGCTAGGGCCGACAGGTTGTCCCGCTTGGTGGGCGCTGAGGCACACAACTTGTCAAGGGCGATATACCTGGAGACCCTAGATGCCCCGAGCATCGGCGAGGCTGAAGCGGTAATGGCAATTGATCCGGAACCATCTTGGATGGACCCGCTGGTAGCTTACCTCGCCGAAGGGATCCTCCCCGAAGATGAAGATCAAGCTCGGCGACTTGTTATGAAGTCCGCCCACTACGTACTCTACGAAGGGAGGCTGTATCGGACCTCGTTCACCGCCCCCCTCTTAAGGTGCCTCCGCCCTTCGGAAGCGGCTTACGCCCTCAGCGAAGTCCACGAAGGCATCTGCGGATCGCACCTGGGGGCTAGGTCCCTGGCACATAAGATCATGAGGCAAGGCTACTATTGGCCGACCTTATTGGAAGACTCAAAGGATCACGTACGGAAATGCGACGCCTGCCAGCGCCACGCCAACATCCAGAGAGTCCCCTCTGTTCCCTTGGCGCCAATCACCGCCCCCTGGCCCTTTGCACAGTGGGGAATGGATATCCTCGGACCATTCCCCATCGCTTCGGCCCAGCGGAAATTTTTGATTGTCGCCATCGACTACTTCACCAAGTGGGTGGAGGCAGAGCCACTGGCCACCATCACGGAGGCGCAAGTCCGGAAGTTCGTAAAGAAGAACATCATTGTCCGATTTGGGGTACCTCGGGTCCTCATCTCGGATAACGGTCGACAGTTTGATAACAAGCATTTCCGAGACTTCTGCGAGGAGTTCGGGATCGAACATCGGTTCACGTCCGTGTCGCATCCCCAAACCAACGGCGAGGCCGAGGTCACAAATCGGACAATCCTCCAAGGTATCAAAGCGCGGATCGGACGGACGGGGCAAGCTTGGGTCGAGGAACTCGAGAATGTCCTTTGGGCGTATCGGACCACGCATCGGACTCCTACCGGGGAGACGCCTTTCAGCCTAACCTATGGCACGGAAGCCGTTGTCCCCGTAGAGCTCGGACTTCCCTCACCTCGGGTAGCCGCACACTGACCCGAGGCCAACTCGGAGCAACTCCGAGGGAACCTGGATCTCTTGGAAGAAGCAAGGGAAATGGCGCAGGTTCGGATGGCAATGTATCAGCGGAGGGTGGCCCGATATTACAACTCCAAAGTCCGACCGAAGCTTTTCAGAATTGGAGATCTGGTGCTGAGGCGAGCTAAGGCATCTCAACCTACGGAAGGTGGGAAGCTAGCGCCGAATTGGGAAGGCCCGTATAAAGTTCGTTGGGTAAACCGACCTGGCTCCTACCAGTTGGAAGCCCTAGATGGCCGAGAAATTCCAAGGGGCTGGAATTCCGCTAACCTGCGGATGTATTACCAGTAGAACAACAAGGCCAGAAAGACAATTTGAAAAGGTGCAACACTTTTCATTTCAATAATTTCTGGTTACAATGGCGTGCTCGTGTGATTACAAGAAATTCCCAGAGGAGAATTAGGGAGTAAAGAAAGCAAAGAAGAGGTGGAGAATCCGTGGAGCTGAGGACCGAGGATCCCAAACCCTCAACCCAAAGCAGCTGCAATCCCACCGGAAGTGGGTGCTTCTAACCGGAGGCGCCATCCAGCACCTCACCAAAAAGACGAGGAGCCGCCGCAGAAGAAGCTCCCGCTGCCCCCAGGGGAACGCCGCCTCCAAAGGATATTCCCATCCTCCCCAGTGGTAGGAAAGAGAAGGAATTCGAGGGGGAAGAGCATATGGAGGCGCGGTCCCGGACTGAGCGTCTGGTGCAGAGCTCAATCGGGAGGCTGAACTTCAAGGAGGGGAGATGTGATCCCGGATGAAACGCCTAGAGCGGAGTTCCGCCGGGAAGACCCTCCTTGTTGATCCCAGATGAAACGGCTAGTTGGCTGAAGTCGCAAGGGGAGCGCCTCCCCTTTCCTTCAACAGGAGTCTCTCAGTCATATGCCAAGGAGGAGGTCCGCGATCCATGGCAACCTGAACAGCTCCGGCTTGGCAAACTCCATCGTACCTGCACCTGTATTTATAGCCAAACTGCGGCCCTCTGGTCGTTCCGATGCGGGTGGCTCCAATAAATGCAGGCGCATTGAAACCGGAGCCGTTCCGGCTCCCGAGGCGTATCTCCCCGCGATTTCCTAAGCGTCATTCTCCTTAAACCGCATTCTTTGTGCAGGACAATCCGGGTGTCATGTACCCCTAGGTCCACATATCTCCGCTCGCGCCCAGGCCGTATCCTCCTCGAAGAACCCGCGTATCGCGGCCGCTCAACTAACACTCCTCGCAAGCAGCAGCTGGCGATCCGATTTCCCAGGTAACGCATTAATTAGCGTTTAATGCCCTTCTCGTGTTCCCCCAGGCAACGCTTAGAGAAAAGGAGAAACATGATCGCGGCTGGCCACGGAGAAACCCCGTCGGGCAGCGAGCGACAAGCGCACGACCAGCGAGCGGAATTTCCCGAGGCTCGGCCCTCGGATGCCTGGCTAGCCCGATGATCATCCCGGGAGCAGACTAGCCGGAAGCCCCGACCGGTCGCCTCGGCTTGCGCCAGCCTTGGCCGACCAACGAGTGGAATGTCCCGAGGCTCGGCCCTCGGATGCCTGGCTAGCCCGATGATCATCCCGGGAGCAGACTAGCCGGAAGCCCCGACCGGTCGCCTCGGCTTGCGCCAGCCTTGGCCGACCAACGAGTGGAATGTCCCGAGGCTCGACCCTCGGATGCCAGGCTAACCCGACGATCATCCCGAGAGCAGACTAGCCTGAAGCCCCGACCGGTCGCCTCGGCTTGCGCCAGCCTTGGCCGACCAACGAGCGGAATGTCCCGAGGCTCGGCCCTCGGATGCCAGGCTAACCCGACGATCATCCCGGGAGCAGACTAGCCTGAAGCCCCGACCGGTCGCCTCGGCTTGCGCCAGCCTTGGCCGACCAACGAGCGGAATGTCCCGAGGCTCGGCCCTCGGACGCCAGGCTAACCCGACGATCATCCCGGGAGCAGACTAGCCTGAAGCCCCGACCGGTCGCCTCGGCTCGCGCCAGCCTTGGCCGACCAACGAGTGGAATTTCCTGAGGCTTGACAACCCTCGGATGCCAGGCTAACCCGACGATCATCCCGGGAGCAGACTAGCCTGAAGCCCCGACCGGTCGCCTCGGCTTGCGCCAGCCTTGGCCGACCAACGAGCAGAATTTCCTGAGGCTTGACGGCCCTCGGATGCCTGGCTAGCCCGATGATCATCCCGGGAGCAGACTAGCCGGAAGCCCCGACCGGTCGCCTCGGCTTGCGCCAGCCTTGGCCGACCAACGAGTGGAAGGTCCCGAGGCTCGGCCCTCGGATGCCAGGCTAACCCGATGACCATCCCGGGAGCAGACTAGCCTGAAGCCCCGACCAGTTGCCTCGGCATGCGCCAGCCTTGGTCGACCAACGAGTGGAATTTCCTGAGGCCTAACCCTCGGATGCCCGGCTTAGCGCCGGAAGAATTTCCTGAGGCCTAACCCTCGGATGCCTGGCTTAGCGCCGGAAGAATTTCCTGAGGCCTAACCCTCGGATGCCTGGCTTAGCGCCGGAAGAATTTCCTGAGGCCTAACCCTCGGATGCCTGGCTTAGCGCCGGAAGAATTTCCTGAGGCCTAACCCTCGGATGCCTGGCTTAGCGCCGGAAGAGTTTCCTGAGGCCTAACCCTCGGATGCCTGGCTTAGCGCCGGAAGAATTTCCTGAGGCCTAACCCTCGGATGCCTGGCTTAGCGCCGGAAGAATTTCCTGAGGCCTAACCCTCGGATGCCTGGCTTAGCGCCGGAAGAGTTTCCTGAGGCCTAACCCTCGGATGCCTGGCTTAGCGCCGGAAGAATTTCCTGGGGCCTAACCCTCGGATGCCTGGCTTAGCGCCGGAAGAATTTCCTGAGGCCTAACCCTCGGATGCCTGGCTTAGCGCCGGAAGAATTTCCTGAGGCCTAACCCTCGGATGCCTGGCTTAGCGCCGGAAGAATTTCCCGAGGCCTAACCCTCGGATGCCTGGCTTAGCGCCGGAAGAATTTCCGAGGCCCAACCCTCGGATGCCTGGCTTAGCCCCTCGGATGCCTGGCTTAGCGCCGGAAGAGTTTCCTGAGGCCTAACCCTCGGATGCCTGGCCTAGCGCCGGAAGAATTTCGGGAGCCAGGAGTCAGCAAGACGCTACCGAGAGTTAAAAGAAAAAGAAGGACGAAGGCGAGATGAAGAAACATTCAACTTGCATTAATTTTCATTGTTTCAGGGCCGAGGCCCATACAATTTGGCAAAACGCCGGTATACAAAAAAAAGAAGACAACGAAAGGTACAAGAGGTCAGCTTGGAGGAACTCCCGGCTCGGGAACGTCGGGCTCGTCCGCAGGAGGTAGGAAAGCAGCAGGAGAACCAACAGGCAATGGCGCCGGAGAGGAGTCGAGAAGGGAGATCTCGCTCAGGTCAACTTCGGGGTACTTAGCCGACACCCTTGCCAGGCTCTCCTCGAAGCTTAAGACAAAGGCTTCGGCCCCCGCGTCCGACGCGTCACGGACAAACTCGTCGGACTGACGATAGGTCTGTACTGCCTCCGACATATCATGAGCAAACTCGGCGGACTGGCGATAAGCCTCTACCGCCTGACGCCCGATTTCCGCACTCCTCTCGGCCAGCGCCGCCTCTGCCCGCTCCATAATCTGGCCTTTCGCCTCCAAGACCTTCGCCACAATCCGGCCTTCCGCCTCGGTGGAGACCCTCAGCAGCTCAGCCCGAGCCTCCTTGTGCTTCGCTTCGGCAGCAATGCGAGCAGCCTCAGCCTCCGTCAGGCGCGAATGAAGCTCCTGATCGCTCGCACGGGACTTCTCCAAGGCCGACTCCAATTCGCCCAGCTTAGCTTCAAGAGACCGGGTTCGGTTGCGGGCGTTGTCGGCTGACCGCTGGGCCTTCTCCCACCTCTCCCGGTAGTCGGCAGCCTTCCGGGACTGCTTCTCGGCCCGCTCATCCGCCTTCTTGACCTCGCCCTCGAGACCCGAGGCAACCTTGAGCTGCTCCTGAGCCTCCAACAGTTGCTTCTCGAGGGCAGCAAAGCCGAGTGCCCGCTCTTCGGCCTCCCGGAGCCTCGCCTCGAAGTCCCCGGTCGTCCTGCCTGCCACAGCCTGGCCTCCCTTTTCCACTGCTTTCAGCCGGTCCTCGGCCTTCGCCAGAAGCCCCGCCTGTTCCTTGTAGCACTCCTCCAGACGGATCATGTACTGGGCGAGCTAAGAAATAGGAAAAATAAGGGAGTCAGGCGGAGAACAACAGAGCCAATAAATGGTGAAAAGCGGCCAGAAGAACACTCACCGACATGAGACAGACACAGCTGGCAGCCCCAACATCAGAGACCTCCAACTCCCGGACCCGCCGACGGTCCTTCTCCAGCAGCACTGTTTCGATGAGATTTCGGGCGCCATCAGTAGTGAAGGCAGACCCCGATTTCTCCCCAGAGCCGGACGGTGGTTCTGCAGCCTTACCCCTATCCATCGCCTGGGGAAGAGTCCGGCCGATCGCGCTCGGGGCGGGGGTCACCCCAGGAATTGATAGGGTCCCGCTCGGTCGGGGCCTCGGCGCGTCCCTCCTCGAGTCATCAGGAGCCGACCGAGTCGAAGGCCGGGTCGGGGACCGATCACGTCCGACCCGTCCGTCTCGGGCAGGCTCGGATGATACCTCCGGAGTAGCGGCAATCTTACCACCGGAGGGCTGATACAGCGTCAGCTGCCGGTCCGTGCCCACGACGTCTCCCTGATCGGTGGGCCCGGACTCGTCGGTCGGCGTCGGAGGCACCTCCTTACGGGACTTCTTCGCCGGTGGGGCCCCGCTCGGAAGAGCTCGTTTCCTCCTCTGGGCTGCTTCCAGCAGGGACGCCCTACCAACAGCCTTTGTCTTCACCGACCGCATGACGTCGTCGATCTCTGCAAAAAGGACGGGATAGTCGGAGACGGAGAAACCAAAGGAAAGAACGGGACGAAAGAAGGGAAAAAGTCAAGAAAGAATCGGTGGCGGACTCACGGTCGGTGGGGACCGAGCTCAGACCGACATTCACCAAAGTATCCTCGGAAATAAGGCGGGCCACCGGGGGGAGCTGGCCCTCGGCAACCAACCCCTTCAAGGCGGCCAAGCCATCGGACTCCTCCCTTGACAGTCTCGATAGGCCGATCGGAGACTTCATCGGGGTCTCCCAGGTCGCCCTGATTTCCCAAGAGGGATCTGCATCAACAAAAAAGAAGCGCTCCTTCCATTTGTGAATGGAGGTAGGAGCCTCCTTGACAAGGCCGCATCCTCGCCGCGCTGCGAAGCACCACCACCCTTTGTCCTGGGGGTGGCCGCTCAGGCTGTAGAACTCCCAAAAAACATTCAGGGTGGCGGGGATCTCGTGCATACGGCAGAGAACCTGGAAGACCGTCAGGGCCCGCCACGAGTTCGGCACCAGTTGCGTCGGTGCCACTCTTAAACCCCGTAGCACCTGCATGACCAAGTCCGAAGGGGGAAAGCGGAACCCGGCCTGGAGAATGCCCTCATTGATGGCGATCTTCCCTGGAGGAGGATGGGACATCCTCTCCTCAGGCCCCGGGAGCGTGGCGTTGCAGGCCTCGGGAAGGTGGTACCGAGCCACGAGTCTGTCTAAGTCTGTGGCGACCAGCTCCGACTTAATTTGGTCTGCTCTCACTTCGCCCATTCCTAATGGCCAATAAACCTACGGTCAGGACGGGGACAGGAAGGGGGGAAAGACCGGAGCGACTGGAGTACACTAGTATAAGAGGGGAAAGTATGGAGAGCCCTAAGTAGAAGAATGGGGAAAACTCACCGGAAAAGAGGTAAGAACGGCTCCGAGAGCGCCAAAGGAGAAACAAGTGAACAGTCCGACGGCAGCAACAGCTGCGCAAAGGGGAAACTTGAAAATATCTGTAAAGAAGAAGACGGACGGGGAAAGGCCCCCGATTAAATAGGCGGAAAGGCAAGTGACGCCTCGATGACGCCAGAGGACGCCTGGCTGCCGAAGGGTCGCTCGCGCCCCAAAGGCGAATCGACACCATTAAGGAAGGATGTCCGCCGAAATCCTCAGACTGCCAGGTCAGCAATAACCGCCATACGCCATAAAAAGGACGGGGAGCTCGAAGCACGCGCGCCTCTCCGAGGAACAGCGGCAATCCCGAAACATCACTCCCTTCACCTGTTCCCCTTCTGGTTCCAGGCTCGGAAGTGGGGGGCTACTGTTACGGGGGAAATAAGCCGCCATGCCCCACGTGACCGGCACGCGCGCCCAGGAAGACTACGGCTGCCCTTTGATCCAGCAATCCGACCCCGAGTCGGACATCCTCGGCTCCGCAGCCCGACCCCGAGTCGGCTGCCCTTTGATCCAGCGCTCCGACCCCGAGTCGGACGTCCTCGGCTCCGCAGCCCGACCCCGAGTCGGCTGCCCTTTGATCCAGCAATCCGACCCCGAGTCGGATATCCTCGGCTCCGCAGCCCGACCCCGAGTCGGCTGCCCTTTGATCCAGCGCTCCGACCCCGAGTCGGACGTCCTCGGCTCCGCAGCCCGACCCCGAGTCGGCTGCCCTTTGATCCAGCAATCCGACCCCGAGTCGGATATCCTCGGCTCCGCAGCCCGACCCCGAGTCGGCTGCCCCTTGATCCAGCGCTCCGACCCCGAGTCGGAGATCTCTTGATAACGACAGGCTATTCCCCAGAGGCACGCCGCGGCCTCCTGCTCCACTACTCCCTGCAACGGCTGTATCCGATGCTGCTCCACGATCTCCTGCATCAGCCGTACAAAGCGGAGCCCCACTATGCCCTGACGTGGCCGTACCCGGTGCTGCTCCACGACGCCCTGTAACGGCCATGTCAGTGGCCACACCATCGTGCCCCACGATAACGAACCCCCCTGAGAGACCCCCCAGCCAGGTATATATGCGGCTGGGGGGAGAAAGGGGGGGGGTGAGCAATATCTCCCAGAGCACTCTCTTACTTGCGATTATCACCTCTCCTCCTCCTCCAATCTCCTCTGACTTGACCGTCGGAGGGCCATCACCACCCTGGTGGTGGTGCAAGGCTTGTTTGCAGGTCTCTTGGCGGAAGGTGGAGCGCAACCAACACCAACCAAGACAACTCAGACGGAACCCCGTTCACACCGCAGTGCCAATCGTTCTCGGTTTGGACCACCAGCAACACTTATGATTTATCAAGAATTTACAGCTTAAAAATTCAAACTATTAGGAAGAGAATTTCTCTAAGCTAATAGACTTATGCGGCATATCTCTATTTTTTTGCTAAAATAGATAATTCATACATTCTAGTACGGATACATCTAAAAAGGTCGGAAAACAACAAGTCTCGGAGTACTCTAGGTAATTTCCTCTCTCCAACCTATAGAGCACCTCCGGAGTGACTAGCCACATACAAGGTCACCTAGTCCACGGCCTCGTTAGCCTCTCTGAATACATGCTTGGCCTAGAAGGCCACACCGCCGCTAATTAGAGCCCAGATGTCCCGAAGCAAGAGGTGGCACTCTCCCACATTGTCAGTGCCACACTGGATCCAGCTAATCATCGTAGCAGAATTGCTCGCAAGCATAATTGCACTAGCCCACAATACATGCCGAGCATGACCCAAGTCGGCCCATGCCACCCTCAGCTCGGTCTCTGGAACTAAGATGTTGAAGATCTGGCAACCTCCAACAACCACCATCCTAAAATCCGGGTCTCTGATGACGAAGCCAGCAACTCCCATCCTACCACCATCTAGCGTGCATCCATCGAAGTTGACCTTGAGAAAACTTAGGGGTGGGGACTCTTTGGTGAAAAACACCATCCGAGGCACCACATGAGCAAAGGAAGAGCCCTAGGTGCCCCGAGCTATCAAAGATCCATACGACGGGTCTACATGAGTAATCTTTGCTACCTATACCCGGGCACGCTCTACAACAAATCTTAATGAAGGGCTACTCTAGCCAAAGGTCCAGGCATTAATGGCCAACCAGATCTAGTAAGCAGTATAAGTTGCCTTAACAGCCACCTGTCACGTCTGGGGTGGCACCGGCCCATCGACGAATTGCCTGCAAGAAGGAACCGAGGTGGCTCCATATATCCGATGGGATCTTGATGAGCCTCCAGACCCTCCTAGCTCACTCACACTAGAGCAAAGCATGGTCCATGGTCTCATCCACTTGGCAGTTAGAGCACTGGGGTTGGATGCCCAGTCCCTTCCTACTCAGCACCAATCTCGTCGGCAACCGATCCTAGGCCACCTTCCACAAAAATAATGCCACCCTCGAGGGAAGACCAAACCGAGCAGCAATGCTCACTTTGGAAGATGTGGTAGATGCCTCCCACTTTAACATTGGGTCTACAGGACATACACCAAATCTTCACATATGGACTAGCACACCCTAGAGCCGAAAGCGACCAGACTCTCTCTGCGAGATGTTCTCCAAACAATTGACCGATCTTGTTCGTATACCACTTCATCCCCTCCAGCCGAAGTAGATCACAAACCCAAAGTTCGTTCATAACCTCGATATTGACCACGGTCGACCGGAGTCTCATTGGGAGAGAGTCAACCCATGGGTCTTTCACCATATTCATACTCCGCCCATCGTCGATCAGCCATATGGAGTTTACCAAGGCAGTGGACACATACTTGCAAATCTCCCACCACAGATAGGAGCACCTCCGGCTGCTTAGAGCCACCTCACCAGTCCACACCCGACCGTACCGAGCCGTCCTAACCTGAATCTAGAAGCATTGTGGCTCAAGCACAAGCCCTCACTGTATGCCGAGCAATCAATACCTCTAACAAATGCACCCCATGGCCGCCACCATACAAGCCCTAAAAAAAGTTCCAAAAGAGCCGCTCAATTCCCGTCAGTACAGTCTTTGCAACAACGATATTTGACATGAGGTAAACTGATATGGAGCTCAAGACCGACCTAAGTAGCGTCAGCCTGTCTATTATAGACAATAAGGACACCTTCCAGCCGGTTCTGGACACGCTGCACCAACGACATCTCTTTCGCTGCGATGGGGACACCGAGCAAGCGAATCTTATCCATCCCGAGACGCATCACGAGACTCACATGACAACTTGGGCACGATGGAAATGTACCATAGGCCCACTGGGCTCCCAAGTGACAGCGAGACTTGGGTGACAGCGTGAGTCTCACCCGTACTCCCTACATCGCCTGCGGCATCCGAGCCCATTACTGTAGCATCGCCAAACCGCACCCTCCTTGCACCGCCAGGTGAATCAACGGGGGAATCCGTGGGGGGAGCAGCAGCATCATTGGTGGGGGCAGCTGTGCCTCCAGCCATGACAGGCGACCGCTCTACATCATCCTTCCTTACTGTGATCGATCGGCAGATACATGTGATGATCCAGAACAAACCAAGGAATGATGGGAACCAGATGGGGATATCTCGTTCGTTCGCCGGGTGGGTATTGCAGAGTACAAGGAACGTTTCCATCTGTGAACAAGATGCAGGAGATGAGCCAGAAGCGTTCTCTGCTAATCTTTTCTTTCGATGAGTTCACCTTCTCACATCAATCTATATGGCCGTCGCCGCTTATTCTTCTCCTGCACTCTTTCCGGATATCGGTCTCTTGGAGTTTGTCGTCGCTTTCTTTGTTTCTGGGTGGTCAGGGTGGTGGAAGAAAGGAGTACTTCATGAGGGAGGGGGGTCAGTTGGGCTTCCTTGCGAGGAGGCATGCCAAGGATATGGGTGTGCTTTCAAAGGCATGCAAATGAGGCTTACGTAAAACTAATGGTTGTGAGGGTAGGAAGTAGGAACCTAGGTTTTGAGGGTTGGGCATAGAGGGAGAGAGAAAAGGTTAGGCCTCTAAATGTATCGGCCCCCCTGGAGACATGCATTTCCTTTTAGGGATAGAATAAGAAGACCCATCTAAGATAATTTATCTTTATTTAGAGAAGTGGTAAGCAGGACTCAAACCCAAAATGTCCTCTTAAGAAAAAGAAAGGTGTGACTGTTGCAAATATTACCCTGGTTGATAAGACTACATGTATTCTCAATACCTTATTTTTCAACTCGAAATCAAGGTGAGGACACGACTTGAACCTAAAAACTTACCAACTACGTTAACTAGCATTCTCGTTCTCAATACCTACTCATTGTTGAGAATTGGCTACTCACCATAATTTATGCCTTTTTCATTGTATAATACTTGCATTTGATATTTCTAGAATGAGCACCAGTTATAATATCATACGCACCATTTCATATATTTCTAGATATATGATACATATACATATGATACTTGTACATATGATATATATACGTATATTGAAACGCACGTCTCAGCATCAATCTACTTCATATATATATATATATATAATATTTTATTAACATTTAAGCAATCAACATATGTACATGGAACCCTATTGGTAAAACTAAAAGAAAAATATAAAGATGGATATATGGAAATATTCAAAGATACTTTTTCCAAGGAGAAAGTATTTGTATATACATTAAAATTGACGTGTAGTAACGTAGCATGGACAAATATATATGCAACAACTTTTTGCACCAAATTATATAGCTAAAACATGTTTATCTCCTAGTTATTAGCACTCATGTTTTTCTTATGGTTGATCTTCAATTTGTTTTATAACTCTCTAAATATGAGGACGCATAAATGATCTCAAACATTACTTTTCACATGATGAATGGAACGATGACAAGCTATATCCTGAATTAGAAAGATGCTAAAAGTCAAATAGCAAGTGATCTACCATGGCAGTCTTCAATTAATAGGAAAGAAAAGAAAAATCCCAACATAAAATTACCTGATACAAAATTACACAATTAATCTCACACTTGTGAAACGGAACTTGATCTCATTTCGAACCCGAACCCGAACCCAAACCCCATCGAGCCCTCATGAGTCCACCGGCCCTGGCTCCAAGGCCGTCGAGGCCTCCGCCCTCACTTCGATACTACCGAGGCCGTCGAGGCCTCCGCCCTCACTTCGATACTACCGAGGCGATCGTGGCTCCTGAGACTCCCCCCACCCCCTCCTTGAGGCCAAGAATCCATGGCGGGCGTCGGCCAGCTCCATCTCGGCACCCCCTTCCTCCCTTCCGCCTCCATCCGCGGGCGGTCCTCTGGCGGCGGGGGATCCCGAAGGCTGACCACGCGGATTCAGGCCAAGATCCGCGAGATCTTCATGCCGGCGCTGAGCTCGACGATGACCGAGGGAAAGATCGTTTCTTGGGTGAGGGCCGAGGGCGACAAGCTCTCCAAAGGTGAGAGCGTCGTCGTCGTCGAGTCTGATAAGGCCGACATGGACGTCGAGACATTCTACGATGGATATCTCGCGGCGATCATGGTCGAGGAGGGCGACGTCGCCGCAGTCGGCTCCGCTATCGCCCTCCTCGCCGAGACTGAGGACGAGATCCCCCTTGCCAAATCCCAGGCCTCCTCCTCCTCCTCCCCCGCCGCTTCTCCTCGGGCCGCCGAAACCCCAGTCCCACCATCTCCTTCAGAGACCGCCCCAGAAGCCGTATCCTCTCCTCCGCCTTCTCCGAAATCCTCCCAGGCCGCTGTTTCTTCTACCCATCCGGCATCTGAGAGCGGGCGCAGGATCGTGGCCACGCCCTATGCGAAGAAGCTCGCCAAGGATCTGAAGGTGGAGCTGGGATCCGTGGCCGGGAGTGGGCCGATGGGAAGAATTGTGGCCAAGGATGTGGAAGCTGCGGCTGCGGTGGCGGCTGCTGCTGCCCCTGTGTCGAGTGTTCCACCGAAATCCATCTCCGATTCTGCTGCGGTGAAGGCTCCAGCTTCTCCAGCCATCCAATTGGGCACTGTGGTTCCATTCACCACAATGCAGGGTGCCGTCAGCAAGAACATGGTGGAGAGCCTCTCGGTGCCTACGTTCCGGGTTGGTTATACCATCACCACGGATGCACTTGATAGCCTCTACAAGAAAGTGAGGATTCCCCCCCTTTGCTTTGATCAAAGGAGCAATTTTTATGTTAAAATTTGCAGTTTTTCAAGTTTCTGTGATGTGTTGTTGAGATCAGATAAAGTCGAAAGGAGTGACCATGACTGCACTGCTAGCAAAGGCGACTGCTTTGGCATTGACAAAGCACCCTGTTGTTAATTCCAGCTGTAGGGATGGTAAGAGCTTCACATACAACAGCAGCATCAACATTGCTGTTGCCGTGGCTATCGATGGAGGGTTGATTACTCCGGTTCTGCAGGATGCTGACAAGGTTATGTTGTTTCTACTGCTACTAATGTTTATTTATTCTGTGGCTGTTACTGGGAAATCTTTGAATTATGTGTTTCCATAACAAGTGTATATCATGGTTGGTATTTGTAGGTTGACATCTATTCATTGTCAAGGAAATGGAAGGAGTTGGTTGATAAGGCTCGAGCTAAGCAGCTGCAACCTCATGAGTACAACAATGGTACTCTTTACATCCCAAGATAATGCATCTAGCATTCAATCATTTTGTAATTGTAATTTCATAATTTTTTCATTGCATAAAGGATTTGTAATTGCGTAGATTTTTAGAAGTGGTCCTTTAGATTGTTAAATAACTGGAAAAATATCCTTACATATGCAACTTTTCATCCTCGATATTTCTTTTTACTAGAGGTTTAAAAGTATCATTATTGTGCTTGTGTTAGTCGAGGCATGTTCTATGCAGTTCTGTCTTCACAATGGGCATATATTGTCATAGAATGTTTTACAACTTTATTAATGTTTAATTAAAACATTAATAGATGATATGTCCATTGAATGATGAAAACAAACTAGCATTAAATGCTATTATTATTGGTAGAAATCTTGGAGGATAAGGTCCTAAAAATTAATCAGTAAAACAGAAATAGAATATCTGGAATATAGTTTTGGTGAGAATAGAATAGATGATGCTCCAATCAAGATTGATGGACAAGAGATATTACAAAATTTTTGGTGTATAGAATTTATAATAGAAAGTCATGGATAGGTAAATGAAAACGTATGTAATAGAAATAAAGCTGGCTAGATGAAATAGAGAGGTGCTTTTGAGGTGTTATGTGATCGATGCATAACATGGCAATGTAAAAGGAAACTTTATAGAATAATAATAAGGTTTGCTATGTTGTATGACTTAGAATATTGGGCCATAAAGAGGGTTCATGAAATAAGTTGGATGTAATGAGAATGTTGAGATGAATCTTCGGTAAAACTAGAAAAGATGGACTCTGGAACTTCTTTTCTTTTCTTGGGTATAGGAGCTATAGGAGTTGTACCCACACACACAAAGAAAATGTAACTGATTGAGATATGAAGGGAGTGCAGTAAGGAGGAGTATTTTTCATCTTTGTCAATGCTTTTTGAAGTAGACTGGGAGATTTAAAATAACATAAATGAAAGTTGTCAAAAAGGGTATAGATTAGCCTTGAGATAACTTTAGAAGTCGCCGTAAATGGGAATGCTTGGAGAATGTGAATCTTAAAGCTAGCCCCAAATAGTTGAGGCAAGGCTTGATGGTTGTGGTTATATGCATGTTTTGAATCCTTAGAATACATGTTTGATTCTTCTAAATATATCAAACACTATATATCCCCTTGGATGTTCTGATGTTTCTAGTAAGTATCACAAAATACAATGTACTATGTTATATTTGAAAACTTCAAGTCACCTGTTTGAATTGCATAAACATATACATATACCTAACTCACGCCAAAAATACATATTATATATGTGTGAAAAACACATACATATATATGTTTGTAAGCATACATGCGAGTACACATATGTATATGCACTCATATGAGGAACACAGATACATACACATTTTTCTGTGTTTGTACATAATATTTCAAACAACACACTGTAATGTAGAACAATAGAAAACCACATCAGGTCAATGCTTATTCCTTAAGATACAGAGAGTATGTCTTTTTTAGTAAGACAGTGAGGTGTGAATTGTCTTCAGGGGTCACTACCTTACTACTAAAATAAAGTAATAGGCTTTTTATTTGCTTGCCAAATAAAATACTAGTCAGTGTTTAGAAATAAGAACTCATGCGCATAACTATGAGACATAAATCTATTGAGAGAAAGAGAATATTTACTTAAATTTGTCGATCATGCACCCCTGATAGTAATCTATGAGACCTTTAGTTTTAAAGTATTAGGATGAGAAAGAAAACTAAGACAGCTGCCACTTCAAAGAGAAAGCAACATATTTCCATGTAAGATTTGAGGAAGCTTAGAAGATTCCTCATGTTTCCAGGTTCAGACTAGTTCAAAGAGAAAGCAACATACTTTTACAACTGATCTTGTTTTATATTGTCGCAGATCACCTTTTGCACTCTTGTAAGATGGTGAAGGAGAGGGGCAGGGGACAGTTAGATTAAGGAGACTAACATACCTTTTGTTTTCTCCATTGGGGACATGCAGGGTGGGGGAGAGGATGGTAGGGTATAACTATAACTAGTGTAGGAATTGAGAGAAGATGAATTTGACAGTAGCTGTACATTGGAGAGAGGAAAAACCAAAGAAGAAAACAAAAAATGGAGGGAAAGAGAGTATGAAGAAGAAATGAAAAAAGGGGCGGAAGAAGGTAACAGAGGAGCTAGGTGGTGTGTGATTGACATGATGTGGAATATGAAGTCTTGCTGAGTATGTTTTGCAGTATGAAACCTGGTTTAGAAGTAAAGGACTTTTTATACCTCAAATTACATTTTAATCTACTAATAGGGCAAGAATCAATTCCCTCTCCTGTCACAATACACTAAGTACATCATAGAAAAGAGTCATATTCAGGGATTATTCAGTCTTCTTGATTGAAATAGGTCTCCACTGCTGGGCTGAGGTCAATCCTTGACGTGCATTGCGATTTTTTATTTCTTTGTTGAAGTACTTGATGTGTACAGCCTATGTAACTCCTTGTAGAATTATCTCTCTCTCAAAATCATATCAAGTTGAAAAAAAAACATTCTTATTCCTCTTCACTAAAGATATCTAGTATACCTTTAAAAGCCATTTGTTAATTAGTTTCTACTTTCTTTAACCTTTAATTTTAATTTTCACAGTTGAGAAGTCTGTAGCTTGAATGTACGGTGGCCCATCTTCTGTTGGGTGGCATTCAAGCTATTATAGTTAACATTGGCAAAGTTGCTTTATCAAACTGGTAGATCTACTATTGTCATCAATTACTGGAAACTCATTTTTCTATCACTTTATCCTCTTCTTTTGTTCAATCTGCAGGTACATTCACTCTTTCGAACCTTGGAATGTTTGGTGTTGACCGTTTTGATGCAATTTTGCCTCCTGGAACTGTGAGTGCTAATACTGAATCAATTCCAACTCCGATATTCTTAAACAAGTGCAGTTAACAATTGATACTAATTCCATATGTCTCACTGTCAATTTTACTCTGAACTGTGATGCAGGGCGCAATCATGGCTGTTGGTGCCTCCCAGCCATCTGTTGTTGCCACAAAGGATGGTAGGATTGGTGTGAAGAGTCAGATGCAGGTAATTTCCTACTACTGCACTAACCTTTGCTCAGTGGATCCAGGATCCTGAAAGTTAGCTTTCAAGCGCCCTAGGTTGGCTTAATTTTCAACCATGGAACTGCAAATTCTTGCAGGTGAATGTAACTGCAGATCACCGGGTAATTTATGGAGCGGATCTTGCTGCCTTCTTGCAAACTCTGGCCAAAATTATTGAGGATCCCAAAGAGCTGACATTGTAGTTGCTGCAACAGACTAGATATTCCTTTACGGTCTGTTTCTTCTATTAACTGAATTTTGTAAACTTCGTCAGGGAAATAGTTTTACAAGTAGAGCTTCAGGATAGGTGCTTGTTGTAATATGAGCTAGCTATTTTATGTTCAACCCGGCTCATAGCCTCTTGTAGGTCTTGAGGGAACTGGATCTTCTTTTGATTTGTTGACTGCATAATTCACTCTTGAATCTGTCCCCTTGCTATTTTCAAATAAAGTTTTTTGCTTTTTGCGAGACAGATTTTGTAAGGTGTGACTGCTATTCTAATAGAAGCTGAGAATGTTTAAGTTCTCACCTAACTGCACTTATCCGCAACCAGATTCAAGTGGTGAAAGAAAAGAGAATAGTACATTGGCAGGTATAATTGCCATGTCTTCGTTCCATTCAGAACGTCATGCACTTAGAAAAAGTTTGATCACACATTCAGAATCCCCTCTTGGTGTAGAAGTTTCAGCAGGCTTTTAAGTAAATGCATAGCCTAGAAATCAGGTCACACGTCACGTCTTAAACAGATCAGTGATGCAGAGGATCCTATTCTGGATTAACAAAAATAAGCCTGGCATTGACCTAGAAACTATCCCTGCATGAACTGTTACGGTTAAGAGATATTTTAAGGAACCAATGCGCAAGTGTCACAAATACCGGTAGCTTTGGTTGCTCTCGGAAGAACAGCTTTCAATACAGGTCAGGGAAAATTCAGAAAGCAGTGGTGCTCTATTTTTTGTCTCAGTAATACTGAAAAGATTTGGCACCTGTGCTGTGGATGGTTCTGGAGCCTGAATAATAGCATTGATCCCTTAGCTACGTTAAAATTTTCCTAGCTTTAAGCAGAAGCAACTGTTCCCTATGCTTTGCGAACTTGATGCTTTCATCTTTTCTTTGGCATATCTTGTGTTCAAGGTTGGTATATGAATCAAATCTGCTATCAAGTGGGAGTATGGAGGTCTCGGTAAGGTAAAGAAGGATCGTGGGGGCTCTGATACTATGCTAACAAGCCTAACATCCTATTTAAAAATCCGAGCATTTAGATGGATGGGCCCAAGAGTTTTTTATAGACACTACAACAACCCATAACTTATCCCATATGGGATTGTTATTCCTCAGTAATGTGCATCTACAAATAAGATTGCATTGCATGAAGCAGTCCCGAAAATGAAATCTATTGTATAGAGAGGAGATAATTGCCCAAACATCACCTTACAACAACCCAGTCTGAGAATTTAATAGTAGCTATAAAGATACAGCATTTGGTTCAGGAATTAACCATGCATAAAGCTTGGAATATATTTTATATTTGCCGAGCAACTTCTAAAATTAGATACAAGTAAGAAAATATTATTCCTATCAAATTAGCTTGATATAAGTTATTTTAAAATGAAAACTATTATAAACTATTTTTATCATAAAGTTCTAATTTGCGTCTGCCTCCCTTTTCTTTTGTATATCGACAGAAATTTCTTAAGAGTTATTTTAGAAACAATAACCAAAGAAAACAGGAATAGTTTGAGAAAGAACTACTCCTACAGTTGCAACTACTCCTGCAGTCCTGCTCCCAAACCTTAGCTGCCCAATCCTCCCTTAGCCACTTTATATCTCTTTTTTAGTCATTCTTTACATATAATTAGCTTTCGATTGCAGCCTAAGTGGGGCACAAATATACGTTTAGCACACTGCTAACCTTTCTTCCGTGAGACCAGACGCCATGTTCCTGCATGAGATATGGGCCACTAAAGTGTTAATGCTTAGTTGTAATTCCACCAAACATTTAAAGCAAAGCTACCGAGGAATTAAAGTTCTTACTCCAAGTTTACAGTGCTGCCTGACCCCTGCTTTCTACTGGAATTCATAAGCACTGAGGTTTGGACCTCATTAAATTAATGGAGTAAACAAGCTTACAAGACCAAAACATTTAAGCACCCTTTTCCTCCACTACCGGCTGCTCCCTTTTGGGTTGGGTGGATTCACCGGCCAACGGTCACTTCCTTACCCACGGGTCCCGCCAAAACCAGACGCACTCAAGAAGAGAACAGAGAGAGAGAGAGACTCCAAGCTCCTCAGAGCCTACAAATCTCTCTTTATCAATCACGCGGTGGATGAGACGTCTCAACCTTGTGAAAAGGATCGCATCGACAACAAATAGACTTTTTGACGCCCACAAGTTAGAGCTAATGATACTCCTCAATAGAGATTCAGTGCAATTCCTGAGGAGAACACGGGCTTAGAAGGAGAAGAGAAACATGGATGAATTCAGCTTCCCTGCCGTTCCAGTAGAACAGGAGCCCCTCCGCCAGCTCCCTTTTCCTCTTTGGTTCATGTCCTCCGCCGCCAACCAAAAGAGCGACCATCATCATCACCGGAGAAGCTTCTCTTCATCTGAAGAGGCTGCAGAGATTGCCGACGCACTGGCGATGGCCTCGCCGGCGCTCAGCGAGGATGGCGGCGACCGGTTTCTCACTGATGAAGAGAGGATGGACATGCTCTGGGAGGATTTCAATGAAGAGCTACGCCGGATGTCATGCGATCGAAAGAGGGATGCAGCGAACGGGGAGGCGAGTTCTAACTCGTCATTGACGAATGGAAGCGAAACGGATTCGAGGAGTGGCCGCATAATTCACCATACAAGGCCAAGCTTGCTTTTGATGCTGAAGGTATTGAAGAAGCTGTTCTTGATTCAGAAGGCTGGTTCTTCCAAGAGGGAATCACTTCATTGAAGATGATAAGCTCTCATCCTCTAAGAATTCCACTATGGTTTGTAGCTTTCTCTCTCGTCCTTATTCGACGTCAAGCAAGCCATAGGAGCTGAATCCAGAGGTTAGAAGAAGCATGAGCCACCACAGATCGAGAAAAAATAAAAAATAAAAAAGTTTGTAATCTCTTTGTTCTGGAGGTAAATACTATAGAGAGGCAGTCATCATGTTTCCATATAGCTATATATCAATAGCAATAACAAATTTGTAATATAATACAAGCTTCCTCTTCTTTTGCTCCTCCTTGCTTTTGGTTTGCTAAAATTATAAATTTAGTTGATAATTTGATATCTAACTGCATATTGCCTGCCTTCATTAATGAAATATCCTCTCATCATAAATTAGACACACCAAGCATGCAAGAAACTCAGTCGATTTGATTTGTAACTGTTTATTGCTTGGCCTGCCTTCATCAATGGAATGACTTGTATCATGAACTAGACACAGCAAGCATGCTTGCATTTTAATTCCAGTTGTTGCAAACTTTGGCCTTTCTTCCTGCAACAAGGATGGGAAGAACACATTCAGCCATGGGGTGCTCGCAGTGCAGCCCTTTTTCTCTGTTCTTGATTCTAAGACAGAGGATTTCTTTGTGTACGACGCTATGAGGACACAGCCATGAGAAGGGCTTCCAACCACCTTACTGATAGCGGCAGCAAAAATTAGCTGTGTGGTGGTTCTAGATGCTAGGCTGGTCTTGTACCATTCTTGTCCATTTCGATAACATTCTTCATCCATAATAATAAAACTGGGGGAATTGATGTCTCTGTATATTTAATTGGCTTGTTTATTTGGTAAGCAACATTCGTGCTTACCAGTTGGATGATGAGATCACTCTCATGTAATGGTGAAATCATGTAAGATGGATGGAAGTAATAGATAGAACCTAGCCTTTAACTTTTTGAATCACTTTCTCCTCCTAAGGAGTGTGGTGATTTGAGGCTCGAGAGAGACAATATGTGGAGATTTAGGGTGGAAAAATTTGGTATTAGCCAAAGCGGTCCCTCTATGGGGCATGGTGTACCTTTCTTTGTTTGTATAGCTCAATAAGACTCAATAACAAAAACAAGGGGAAGAGAGAGGGAAAAAAAAAAAGTGTACCTCTTGGCAACAAGAAGTGGTATTTAGTTATAATTCTACTGCTCGTCGATCGTAAATCCATCTTCATTGAACCAACAAAATTAGACAGGTAAGTGCGATCCTAAATCATCCTTCATTAACCTGTGGAGCTCCTTTACAAGTCTAGATTGGTAGGGTCCTTGCTTCCTCCAGATTTAAGAAATAAAATATCTTCAAAAGCATCCCACATTCATCAAGATTGTCTTTGTTCCTCAGCTAACATGGAATTCAATCTTATTATTATGGTACCTATTTCACAACATCCAGCCATATATACTATGTACATTCGATCTCCAACTAAAACAATTGATCTCAATTAAATGAAATCTAATTACAGACACACTAGAAACCGAGGTGCCTGTTGTTATTGCCGTATTGCACTTCTATTCTACATGAAACATCACAATGACCACATGAGCCCTACTTGAACAGCTACCATCTTGTTTGGCCATTTTCATGGCGAGAGACCCGAAGATACCAAATAAACAATTTTTTGTGATAAAAGCATGTACAGAATATATACTTACTTACATCTCAAAGTAATCATGTACATAGCATTGATTAAAAATTTCCAGAAGGCAACCTGTGGTGTTGGTTGATCTTTGAAATGTGACAAAACCAATTCAGGGTATGGAAGATACAAAGATGGGCACGCTAGAAAAGCTAAAAGTTTCCACAGGACATTGTGGCTGCCCCAAAGGATGTGGAAATAAATGTCGTGCCATGTAGGATTTTGTGCACTGCACTTGACATAGTATTTTAGCTCATCAATTTCAAATGGCCAAGAAGTCATGGAACGCTGCCATTCACCACTTCCACATTTTACATCCTCAATATAATCCCTGCAGAAAGAAGGGTAATGTTATAATTTAGTTGTTTAAGAGACCGACCATAAGGTTCAGTATTGTATGAACAAAATCAGCAGCCAACTTGTCACATTTAAGTGTACCAAAGAAAGACACTGTATTAAAGAACAAAAAAATGGTTGGATAATTTAACAACTTCATCAGATATAATACTCAGTTGCAAATTAAGGTCTCCAGTTGGAAAAGAAGGAAAAGGTTTTCAAACTTCAAAATTGCAGAACAAATGTGATTGTAATAGATTCATATGATGTGGTTTGGTAAAATTACATAACATCAACAAACTTGCGCGTCAATATGAATTTACAAAGGCAAAACAAAAATTAGTTTTCACCATACTGAACAAGAATTGCAACAATGATAAGATGAACCACAGTACCTAGGCAAATTTACCATACAGCACTTTACTGAAGAAGATCACTTAAAGTCCAAAAGCCAGGTTGCTCTTTGAGATAAGAGCCTGGCAAGAGTTACTCTTATCATGATCCAATTAATACATATCTTAAAAACACATGCCCAGGCAGCACAGCAGGGCTACAGAGAATCCCTGTTAAGGTTTTTCCACTCCCAAGGGAGATTTAGATATTAATCCAGAAACAATCAGGAAGAACAAATTTTCTGCTGAGCTTATTTACCACCTCTTTGAAATGACCCAAATATTTACCACATTGACCATATGGACATCATGACACCTTTTAACCAAATTACATAGTAATTTCAAGGTATTGCCAATGCTAATTTCTTCTTCATCTATGATGGAATGATATTGTTGCTTGTCAGTTAATCATATCTGAACTACAATATGAAGCTCCATACAACTAGGATATTGAACAGAATAGTATTCAGACGGCCAAATCATCCAATCTTCTTAAACCCTTCCGAAACAAGATGAACTACCATACACTAGGATATTGAACAGAATAGTATTCAGACAGCCAACTCGTCCAATCTTCTTAAACCCTTCCAAAACATGAGCACTCATAGGTACTCTATATCCTGATTGCTTATAATTTGCAGTTAATATATCTACTAGTTTGATGTCAGAAGACAGTGGCTATACATATAACAATAGGAGAAAAAACATTCTGCATTGCCCGGTC
Organism: Phoenix dactylifera; assembly: GCF_051530095.1. Taxonomy (NCBI): domain Eukaryota; kingdom Viridiplantae; phylum Streptophyta; class Magnoliopsida; order Arecales; family Arecaceae; genus Phoenix; species Phoenix dactylifera. The sequence goes on along the minus strand of NC_143202.1, from coordinate 25,683,958 downwards.
AAGAATCAATCCACAACTGGGGTCAAAAAAAAAGGAAATTAATGAGAAGATCTAGAAAGATCCTACAGATTTAGGATATTTCTAGGGAAATATGTTGACCCAGGTCGGTGTCATTAGAAAACAAAATCCATGTTGTATCTACAAATGCATTCGCATGCAATGCTTGTTGTGCCTTACTATACCTGGAGAAAGAAATCTGATCCTCCCCACTTCCCACCCTCCTACACAAGCACTGACATATTAGTGGTGCTAAGGATCTCTCTCATGCTGACTAAACATGGATTTGTAAATATGGCCCTTTATACAAACATTGGGTGGTCATTTACTCCCTTAGAATACCCACAACTGCCAATTCCATGATCACTAGCATTCTAAATACATGCTTTTTAAAAAAATCTAAGACCAAACCAGATCAGTGTCCCAAACTACATTTCTCTGTGTCCTAGAGAGATGTGAACATGTCTGCACAGTTCCTCAAAAAAAGAAAAGAAAAATTCAGTCTCTCTTCCAGTGAATATATGGCAAATAAATGCCCAAACTAACATGCTTTTTAACTTATTTGACTCTGCAAAACTGCAAATCATGACATAAGCTTTATTAATATAATATTTCATCATGGCTTAAACTTTACTAATATAAGATTTATTTTACTTGCATGGAAAGTTGTTGCCAAGAGATGATCAACTTCTACAAGCATATACTTCCATGCTGTCACTTTGAATTTGTTTTCAGAAGTTATAGTTGCATTTCTCTCAGCATGCTTGCAACAATTCAATGACTTTGAGACATCTGAAACAGGAATGAAACATGTCAAACTCTAGTAATTTTAGAATAAATAATATTCTAATTTAAAGTTATATGATATGAAAGCCCATAAATTCACTGAGAGAATAAATAAGCGTACATTACAATCGTATTTAGTCAAAGGAGAAACTTATGTAGATGCCATTGTTCAGAATCTCATCATTAGCAAAATGAGCTTTTACATCATTAGTGCAGTGCAGTTCTCAATTTCTCCCTAGAGAAGATGATCTAAGCCCTGAATGTAGCAAAGACATAGTCTGAGGTTTCCTGCCTTAAGAAAATCCTATCCAACAATCATGGAGCAACCACTAAAACCAGATATGTCACTTTTGACAAACTTGTATTTGACTCTTGCTATATTCCCATTCCTATCTTGTCCGTCCAAGTCTCTGCTTAAAATTTCTTGACGAAATAAACTGTCTAGGGATTTGACCATTTGCAAGTTTCAGTCCATTTTGACCATAAAGTTTGAACAGATGAGTCAGGTGAGATGATATTTACAATAGCCACATCATTTTATGTAAACTCTTGGCAATTTTAGATAAAGTTGTCTACTGTACCAGTTCATCTAAGAAGCATCAATTGTGAGCCGCAGAACAAGTGATTCACCATGCCCCTATGATTACTTACAACTCACATGTAAAACCCATTTAAAGTGCTACAAACTCAGATTTTTTGAGTGTCAGAATATCTGACTCTTTTAACCACCTTGAAACTTAACCCATGTCATAAGGTAATTGATCTCATAAGGTACACACCCAAGACCCAAGAATAATCTTGCAATCCTTGTTTAAAATCATAACCATCAAGCTTTGTCCCAACTACTTTGTGCCAGCCTTTAAGAATCCTGCCCTAGCATTCATAATATCAAGTAGGGATACAACTTAAAATCGCTTTTTATGACTGGCTACCAACCTAACATCAGACTGGCATTGATGGGCTTCTTTTATTCACTGTTTAGTTGGAAAAACAAAAAAGAAACCCATAGGATGTGGTTTATACTTTACATTCTTCAACTCATCATTGAGAATAACAGTATAGCACCAGGGATATCTCAAAAAGGGCAATGTTGCTACTTTATGTTTTTTGTGAACATGCATGATGAAACCCTTTAGTCTTTTGTTTTTTGTTTTTGTTTTTTTGAATTTGTGTAAAATCTTTAGAGATTTTAGTAGCAAAGATCTATTGCTTCCAACAAAGAGTGAAACTAAAAGCAAGGAATACCAGATGTCTTCAACATCAATCTCCATTTGGCATTTGACTGATTTATAGGGCAACAAAAACACATGAACAACAACAATGCCAAACAGGCCCCAAGGTATCTCCAAATCATTCTCCTACACCAACCCAAAGGCCATTCCCAATGTCTACAGCTTCGTCTCCGCTAATCTCTACCGCAATGGCTGCATCGAGTGCAGATGAGAACGGGGACGGAGGGCACAGAATCCATACCACTGGGGGATGAAGTTGTTCTTGGTAAGGCAGGATTGGATGTCGCAGGCCTCTTTCTTGCACGGTTCTTTGCTCGACTGCAGCATATTTAGTTCTATATTGATTATTCGCTGAGTAGATCTTAGGTACTTATACAGATCAAGAAATCCAAATCATATCTTCTGGTTAGCCATTTTGGGTAAAATCTTAAATTGTTACAAATGTTATTAGAGCGGATCGGGTCCATAATCCATGTGAACTAGGGGACACTGTATGACGAGGACGTGTGTAATCAAACAAGCGAACAAAGTAGATTTAAAGCGAGTTTGACTTATGTTTAAGCTAGGACTAGACTAGACCCAGCTAACTTGCACCCATAGGTTTAGATGTGCTGTTCTGTTTCCTAATGGTACCATGCAAAAAGCTGTAGCTGAAATAGTAGTTAGGGCAGTTGGATGACTAAGCTGCATTATGGTGATCACTTTGTTCGGCAACCATTGAACATTTGAACATGACATTGTGGAGATTAGGTGAATTACCAACCAATAAAACAAATTGGCAATACTGGCTGATATTGGAGAAGAGACAATTACTGAAAGACCTGCCATTGGCCATCCACCACAGCATTGGCCGCAGAATAACACTTGAAATGAACAAAATTAGCAACATCAAGCAAACATTAACCCTGCATTATGGTTTGTTAACTAAAGCTCGATCAACTTGTATAAAAATTGTATACAAGTTTCGTATAGTCGAGTAATAAAATTGTAGGATATCATTTAATGAAAAATATAATTTTTGAATATTAGCCTCTGAGAGTGACTTTCCAAATTAATTGGACCTAAAATTGGATTACGCTTGCAAGGTAAGTAATATTTTTTTTTTCTAGATTTATCGGCAAATTTATAAATATTTTCTGAATCGAATTATTCTTGATTTATGAACTTGATGCATAGTATTTTATTAATATATACGCCTCTTTCTAAAATATTATATGATTCTTGATTGAACATATTGATTTTGATATAAATTTTGTTCGATTGATTTCGATGTCGTATGAATTTATACATGTTACGATTTGGAACACTGAATATGCTTGAAAAAATAAATTTTGCTTCGAAATAGATTTGGACTTGTAGTCAGACTATGTGTCAACACTCTGCTAGTAGAATTTATACGTTGGCATATTGATACCTTGCTAGTGGAGGTTATACGCTGGTATATTGACACTTTGCTAGTAGAAGTTATACGTTGGCATATCGATACCTTGCTAGTGGAGGTTATACGCCAGCATATTGACATCCTACTAGTGGGGGTTATACGCCGATACTTTGATGAAAACATATTCTGGCCCAGCCACAGAGTATAAATATGGTCATAGTTTATGGCTGCGAGATGAACTTGATAATTTGAAAGAATTTGATTTATAATAAAATTTAAAATTTAAAATGATTGTATTATTATTTTATTACTTGATTTATGTAGCTAAAGTGTTCATTACTTATTGGATTGTCTAGCTTATTATACGATTTCTTATTGTTTTTACAGATATGAAGAATTAGCTTAACTCGGAGATTTATCATGAGAGAGTGATTAAAAATAAGATTTTGACTTTTTTTATTTAGATTAGATTTTATTTTAGAGTTGATGCAAGATTTTAAAATATTATTAGTTTTGTAAGACTTTTACTTTTATTATATAATTAGAAATTAAATGTTATTATTTAAATTATCTATGCCGTCTGATTATGATATCATGATAAAATGCCTTGCATGCTCATGGGGAGAGTTTCTTATGAGTGTGCGGCGGTTGCCATAACCCTCGGCTCGCAATCTCGGGTCGGGTGCTGACAGATATATATTAATGCCAATATTTCTAATAAATAGAAGAACAAACTATTGACAGAAAATATAACAATAGGATTGCCTGATCCAACTAACTGGCCATGACAATTTCTTCTAAACTCTTTAACAGAATAGCATGTCCACATACCTGCATCGTAGTTTACTCCTGACAATATGATTAGTTCTATAATACTGATACTTTAGTTCCGAAAAACAAGCATATTTGGATAACAAAAAGTTTATAGCTTCAAGCACTAATGTTGAAGAAACAGTTCAAGCTTTCGGCAGATGAGGTAAGGCTCCTGGATTCAATCCAAGCAATTAGCAACATATATGGGTTATACAGCAACTTTAAAATTTACAGAAAATGCCTTCAAGTTTCAAGACCTTGAAGAATGCATTTGCGATCGATCCATGGACAAACTGCAAGAAAAGGTTCTCACAATTTGCTAGATACAGCAAGATACTTTGTATGACGTGCCTGAGCTATTATCTTTCCGGTCCCCTTTTTCCTGAACTCTACAGAGGAGACCCCAACTGCCTTTCCTGCATGCAAGAGCTTGGCCTCGATCTCAATTTCTTCCTAAATCATCAAGCAATAATAGATCGAATTAAACTTGCTCAAAGATACAGAGTGCAGAGTATCACAGCAAGAGATAAGATATCTCGGATAGTTATTTACTATGCAATTACTAAACAAAAGAAACAGGAAAGAGCTCCACACGTAGCTTTTACTGACTGAAACCATAAGTCACCCATGTCTACAAAAAGAATCAGTGAGTGAAGACTTATCTTTTAAGACAAATAAGAATTATATAGTTAAAACAAATGATAAGGCATTTATTTCTATTATTCAGCACACCAGACGGGAAGCCTAAAGATCACACAAGCTTAATCATAAATCACGTCTTTTAGTTTTATATTGATGAATAAGAAATTTAAGTAATTATTATTAATCTTATGGATGATAGTCTATAGAGTTGCATGGGGTACAATGCTAGAACTAATTTTTGTCACATTGGATCCTTTCACACACACAAAAAAAAAACATTAAGGAAGCCCTAAATACTGCTGGTAAAACTGAAACTCTGAAGTCACTAAACTCCTGCACAAATCAAATTATACACCATAACACTAAAAGTTTTAAATATATAGTACACTTCTGTCAACTTGTATCACAATTATGAGTTAGCCGATGATTTGAGACCTAAAAAGGTGCTAGGAGAAATCAGCTCCCTCATGGATAAGGTTGGCAGACCTAAAAAGGCCTCCAGCACATTTAGCTTAGTGTATGACATTGCTCATATCCACTAACTCATAGGTGGTAAAATTTCCTGGAAATTTTCTTTCTTTTCTTTGTAGGTCTTTCTAGCAACTTGCAAGGCAAAAGTAAGTGGGTTGAATTAATGATTTGTCTACCCAACAAGAATCACAAGCAAATAACAACTTACTACCTTATACTTTCAAATAACCTCCCAAGCCAAAGATCCATGTTTGCACTGAATCTAAAATAAAGTTCATCATAAATTTACCTATAAGGAGGAGGGACCAAAACAAGACTTGCTCATTCATTTTCGGATTGAGGTCTCAACGTAAGGCTGCAGAACCTTCTTTGCAAACTTGGATACCTTGCACAAGTCTGACCCTAAACAAATTCTGGTATTTTGCATTCTCAAGTTCAATATAAGTCGATAATTATATTATACAGATTTAGGTTGTTCAAAAACATGGGGTAACAATTGGTTACTGATTCCTATCTTCCTTAAAAACCCACCCCTCTCAATGCAACCGAAACTCGATAGTAAGAAGTATCCTTCTCTCCTCCTCCAACTTCTTATTTTTATTCTCTCTTCTTTGCAGATTGACATCATATCGACTAATGGCCTTTTACCTTACACTCCTCTTTTACCATACCTTCTGCATTGGCATACTGTCAACCCATATCTCTCAACCACTTCTCGAACAAAATAGTGCTAGGCAAATATCATCATCGTTCTTCTGTCCCTTTATTTTTTTGTCAATTTCAAGGTTCAAAAAGATTTGGAAATTTTGTCCCCATACCTTCCTTAGCAGTTTGATAAAGTTAGTTTGTCTTGTAAAAAAACTGGGCCAGATACATGACTTAAGTCATATCATTGTGATGGCAACATTATTGAATAAACGAAAGTCAGCTCCTACTACATGGGGCACTTCAGAAAGTCTTTGAATTGTCCTTTTGAAGTCAGAGAATCCCTTCCACATAGTATGATAATATTAAACTAGAGAATTCCGAAAAAAAAGGGATCTATGATGCATATAAATTTTGTGGTTTCAATTCCAGTCATAGCTTTCAAACAAGTAAATCATAGAATGCCTATAGAACATAGCTTTTTCATAGAAGCATGATTTTTATCTCTCTTACTACAAACAAAGTTTGGTTTTTCATGTTCATATACTTCAGTTTAGTTATTCATCAAGCACTTTAAGCTTCTAAACTTGATAACCACATATGACTCGCATGTCCTAAATATTTAATTTCAAACACATCAAAATAGCTTCTAAGTTGCAAATATTTTAATAATCAAATGAAAAACATCGCGCAAGAAAAGATGTAGTATCCCAAACTAGAAATCATGACCTTCACATTAGCATAGAAATCATGACCTTCGCACCAGCGTAATTATGATCCAGATTTCATCTTTCTCTCTTGAACTAAACGGTGGAAAATTTAACTTTCATATACATCAAATTAGTTAAACGGCGAGCAATCTAAGCTTCTAAACTTAACAACCACAAATGACCCACAAGCCTTATACAGTCAATTGGAGAACGCATCGAAGTAGCTCCAAAGTTTGTATTCTCAAAATAGCTTCAAAGTTGCATTCCTTTTGCCAATAATCAAATGAAAACGTAGCATTAAGAACCAAACTAGCACCCCAAATTAGAAATCATGATCTTCGCAGTAGCATAATTCGAACCAAGCAAGCAAAACAATTGTAATTCTGAAGAGGGTTACCCACTTTAATAAAAGCGGCATCCATGTAGGAGACAGTAATCTCAAGAGAGACGCCACAAGTCGGGAGTCCGATGCTATAAAACACCGCGGATCCGATCAAATCCACCAGCGTCGCCGTCACGCCGCCGTGTAGGAAGCTTCCGCCGCTCTATGAATAGAAAGGGAATGAGATCGATCAAATCGAGAGAGAGAGAGAGAGAGAGAGAGAGAGAGAGAGAGAAGGAGTTACGGTGAGGCGGGGAGGGACGGGCATGGAGCACAGGACGCGGCCGGGCTCGACGAGGTCGATGCGGAGGCCATGGAGGACGAATTCATCGAAGAATCTCGGCGGGAGGGCGTCGGTGTCGCCGCCGGACGCCTCCAAAGAACTCCGCACTGCCTCCAAATCCATGCGATCTCGCAACCACCCACTTGAAGCCGGCGACCGCGAGGGTGAACAAGAGAACCCCGCAGGATAAAAGAATCCATATTCCGGATGTGCGCATAGAAATTTTCATGCGGGAACTTTTTTTTTTAATCTGGAAAAAAGGAACGTCGTGGATTCTTTTCATTCCACTGCAGCCGTCGGAGCTTTTTTTTAATTTAAGAATAATATCTTTTAAGAAAAAAAATTATTAGCCAAATAATCCTACTCCAGAATTAATTAGAGCAGTAATTTTCTCTTACAAAAATAAAAATTTGAGATAATTCCGATCCTCTCCATCGCCACAACGGGTTGGTAGATGGACTTGGGTTTCCCTTTTTTTTTTGCTAGAAGTCCTCAGGCTGATTTGGTTCCTCTTCTTTTCAACAAATAGAAGCCAAAGAAATTGGACAGGAGAGACCATGAAGACATTTCCCAATTAACATGCTTCCCATCCACTTATTATATATGATCATATAAAAGAAAAATAGATAACATAAAAATATAAAACTACGCTGCTCCGAAAAGGTTGACTTTCAACTAATACGTCACAGACTTTTGGTAATCAAGGACAATAGAATCCCGACAGCAAAACAAACTTTAAAGGCCAAAAAATAAAAATACATATACGAAAATATGAATTTATAAAAATTAGTTTAACTTAATAAAAAATCTTAGTGTTTTCCTGTTTTCAGAAAAAAATTGTACCTCCATTTGAGTGGAAATTTTGAATTTATGTGAAAGAACATCTTAACTACTAATAGAAGATGCATGTGCATCGAATATGTCAAGCTAGATCTAATACACTGAAATGAAAATGATTGAAAGTTTAGAATGAATTGAGGAACCTTTTAATGAAAGGCATGATTTTTTTTTTTCTGAAGAAATCTGTAATTTTTATTCTCTACCATCCTTCATCATTTTTTTTGCTGTTTTTATGTTCTCATAAGCAACACCTGTGCATCTCCTTAAAATTTGTCATCACCCTTAGCATCGTGGGACATTGCATTAGTTGATTATGCAAGCAAGCATAATCTTAAGATGTTCTAATCATGGTATGCTGTAGTATACCAAACTAGATAGTACATAGCGTATTGTATCATATTGGTTCGATACTAGTATACAGCACGAGAGATGTACCGACAACTCGGGATGCCTTTCATTTCAGAAGTATCTTTAACATAGACTCGAGCTGACGAGAGGAAACGAAGAATGGTAGGAGCTTGTTGGACAAATGTGTCCCCAAGAAACCCAATAGTGAGACTGACAGAAATTTAGGATTCCTGCAGAATTTGATAGTTGTGCTGATGAGTCTTTGACATAGTTTAATTTCAATTTATTTCACTGGAAAAATCTGCAACTACATCTTACCTGCCTATATCGGTTATTGGTGTTTTAGGGTTTGGTAAAACCCATTACCTTTCCATAAAAAAAAAAGGGTAGTGATAGTCACTTGCCAATGGTAAGAGAACTAATTTAAGACTTGCTGCCGACTATGAGCCATGACATGAGCGTTTGGCACCCCATGAAATATAACATGCTGATATAACCCAAATGTGCTCATAGTAGAAATCAAGGCAATTATCCAGAAAAATAAGTCCAATTTGATATGAGAATAAATTCTGACCAGCTTGAAGGTTATTTTGTGATGCAAATCCAGCATATGAATTTTTTCCAATGACTTTAATTTGTAGATACAACTCCTATTTGGTGCAAACAGGTTGGAAAAAATTAAAAGACCAAATTTGTTGTTCCTTTAACGCGTAAGGATTGAAGCAATCTAAGATAAGTCTTTAAACAAGCTCTATATTTTACCTTGTTTCTTGATGCATGATATATCTTCTAGAAATACATGAGGGAAAAATTGTAATGCATCTTACAAAACCCAACTTTGCTTCAAAAAGCCTTAGATAAAAGTCCTTATCTTATGTTGTTTAGATGTGCTTTCATTTTTTATCCATATCAGAGTGTTCCTTCAGGCCATGCTTTGATTATAAGTAACCTCATTTTCCGAGGGTAGTCCAACCTTTGAGAATCTCTGATATGAATTTGAGATTTTTCCAATGACAAATTTTTCTTGTCCTTGGAAAAGCAATTAGCTTTTTCTGTAACATCTGCTTCTCATTTCTTTCCCTTCTCTATTTTTTTTTTTTTGAAAGAAAAAGATGAAAATTATGCTTTCTTGTCCTTCACCTACTCGTAGTAAAGAAACAAGATATGGATACCTCATCCATTCCTTAATCCACAATTTTTAGTTCAGTTTGTATTAAAGACCCACTTGCAGCCTTAAATTTCAAAAATCATAAAGCTACAAATTGAACAACATAAGATTTAGCACAATTTAACAAGTTCAACTTGTGCCCTAAGGGACGTCGACATTCAACTGACATTTCACATCCCAAACTTTGAGCAAAACCACAACAAATTAAAAGAATAAGACCACCTCCTCCATTAATGAAATCAAGCAGGTCTCACAACCCAGATTCAACCCAACTAAAAAATGCTGCTTTGAGGATGAAAAGGGCCTCAATTGCTTTACTTTTGCCATGGTTTACTTCTTGTTTCTTTTTGGCTCCGGCTTCTCAGTGGCCTTCTAATTGCACCAAGACTAGTACCAAAAACAAATTGCAATTTGCACACAAAATCAATATAAAATTCAACTACATATTTCATTACGTACACATTTTATGCAAACTATGAATTCTCTATTGCAGAAAGTTGAACGCCTTCTAATTACACTGCCCAGTTTTTAATACCTAAGATCTAGAATTTCGGTTTCCTTATCTATGTTTGATCGCTAAATTACTATTGAACTCAATCTAAAATTTATGTGACATTAACCAACTGAACTGAGGCCAGAACGTTTTTGTGTACTTATGTGATACGTTAAGTACATAGAGGATGTCAATTACATATCACAGAGGAAATTAGTTGATGATGTAGCCTCTGGGGCACGCACAAACACAACATAATGGTAGGAAAGTCATTGCTAAGATGTCGAATGGAAGTATAGTGATGATTTTCTTGTGATTACCAAAACAGACAGTATCATGTACTTGACTGGTTCAGATAAGTTTTGGGTGGATGGCAGCAGGATGAGGTTTACTAATGTTTAAGTAATGGTGGATTGGGAGGGATTGTGAATTTAAAATAGAAAATAAAAGAGAGTAGTTGAGAAATTTTAGCTTTAGGTTCACCATCTAATTAATTTTCTTTGTATTTCTCAGATCATTGATTGAGGAAAATTTCACAAACATTCTGAAAACTATTAGTTGGTGACTTGGTGTGAAGGTATTCAAACTATGGATTACACATTTCACCAGTTAGTAATAAAACATTGGAAGGAAAGAGTACTTTCAGGACTCTTTGGTCAAGCAGTTATTTGTTAGATTGAGTAAGTTCTAGAGTCACTAGGATTCTACCATCGTATTTATAATTTTTTATGAGTAGAGCTTGATAAAGGTCTAAATTTTGTAATGAAAGAACTTATTATTCAATAAAATATGGATTGAAAACTATATCCCCCTCTTTCTTTGTACATTTCTTTCTCTTCCCCTCTTCTTTTCATGCCTCTTCTTTTCACCTCCCCTATAAACTGATGTTCAGCCTCTGACGGCCCAAACTATCTCGTCTTCCTGGTTCTAACAGCAATCAGATGATATGAGGTTGAGGTACTTCAATGCATCCAATAGGGTGTGTTTCTTAACAGCTCAATCTTGCTTCCTGCACCTTTCTTTCTTCCTCATTGACAGACTCTTTAATTTAAGTTGTATCATTTTAGTAACAAAGAAAATTGGTGTCAAAGTACATTCTTAGCAATTCAGATAAATTTTGACCGTTAAATTTCCACAGACACAAGAAGCTTTGAGACTCATGACTACCAAAAACAAGCTTAAGGGACCCAAACCTACATAGAAGAAATTAAATTGCCATTTTAGACTTTCCGGTTTCTACCTTCATTTATATTTTATTTATTTCAAAAATTATAGGAACTGGGAAATTTATGAAGGTTAAGAAAAGTTGTAGGAGTACATGTCCACAATAAATGAACACTATTGACCTTTTGTGGAAATAGCATTAAAAAGTGCCAGTTTCGTTTCCTTTTAACTCAATCAAAATGTGTTGTAGTGATGCAGTGGATTCCATTATAGGATTCCCTATGACATCCCAGATTTAGTAATTTCTGAACATATAATTGATGAAATGTTGTTTGCAAAGATGCCCCCATGCACTAGCCCTTCCCTGTCCTCATCCTCTTTTCTTTTTTATCTCCTTGTTCTTCTTCATGCTTTTCTTTCCCTCTTAACTATATTAATAATCTATCTATTTCCCTTGTTAACATTAATCAATATAGAACAAAAGAAAATTGGAGGTATAGGGGCTCTAGGATGCCTTCTCATCACACCTCTTGGGCATGGACTTCTATGACCTCTTCCCCAACTTCTGCAAACTACTGCTTTCAGCTGTAAATAAGATCAAATAAATGAGAAAAGAGAAATAAATAATGAACTGCATACCATCTTTTTTTTCCATTCTATTTTGGAAGTGTCAAGTATTTGTGGTGAGAAAGTGGAGTTATCATTAGGGAATTAAAAGGAAGAAGATAGATTTTCATAATCCGAAAGATTGCACAAATAGAGCCGAATTCTTGGAGGAACATGGAGCTGAGGACACAAAAATTCCCTAGACGTAAAGGTTACCATTGATATGAACATGGATTCTTTTTCTTAAAAAATAAAGATTACAATTTGAATCTCTTTCAGAGTTTGATTCAAATGTCAACTCCAACACCAGGGGTTTCATATTCAAGAGCGTCAATGATTTAATCAAGCAATCTGTCATGGAGGCTTGCTTTTGACGGACTCTACAAGGATATTCAATTATTTAGTAGCATACATTCCTGTGCGCCTCTTGGAAATGCAATGCAGTTTATGGAATCTAATTCAAAGTTATTCATATAAGCAGGGAATGCATCATCAACATAACTTCTAAATAATTCTAAACCATAGATGTTACACTCAATCATTTGTTTCAGAAATGTCAGCAGAAAGTGGTGGGCTTATAAACTAGAAGCCAACAGTGCTGGATGAGAGTCCATCATGACAACCTTGAATGTAGCCCATTTTATGAGAAGGCTGATAATTATTTCCATACAACAGCTAGAAACTTCTTAAGCAGAGAAACTAAGGGCTAAAGATTCTGTGAAAATTGTATTAATGGAAGCTTCTATTAACAAATTGAAATACACAACAACAGGTAAATGATACAGGAAAGCAGGGGTAGAAATTGGGACCATGACATTGGAAGTCTTGAAAAGACTGTGGAATGAAATTAAAATATCTAGAGCTGCAAATAGGAGTGAACAAACTAATACATCAAAAATCTAAGATATATTTTAGTAAACAAAATAAGGGAGAGGCGACATCTCCTTCAAAACACAACAAAATGCTTAGCACCATGACTCTCGTTAACAGGAAATACACAGAAAAGAGAGAGAGAGAGAGAGAGAGAGAGAGAGAGAAATCGGGATTTGCACGAGAATAAAATTTGCAATATGGCTAGTATTAGAATAGTAAGTGGAAAGAAGCTCCATGTGATATATCTCATTTGGAAACAACCATATCTTTGAAATGATCTCAGGCAAAAGACTCAATTATTTGATGCTGATGAAGATGTACATATTGGATCTCTGGTAGATGTCTAGGTTATCTGTTCATTCGAAGTAAAAGGGATACTGTGGCTCCTAGGGCTGCTAGATACTATTTATTCCTCTCTCATTATTTTTTTTTCTTTTTTGGTTTGAGTTTTAGCTAAGTCTAGTTATAAAGCAGTTGAATGGCTTGCACACTTTCAAAAGTGCATCACTAACACCATCTGTCTACAGCTGACAGAATGCATAAGTATGTGATGCAGACCCTGATATGCCTCTAGATACTGCAGTAACATACTGGTTGCTTAACTGAGGAAGTAAATGATATCAAAGGAACAGATAAAATATAAGGAATGCTTGCCAGGGTAATATTACATCTAGATTATTAAGATATCAACACACGATTACATAATAACAGAATGAGATAATCAATTTTCTGGATGCCAAACACTGAATGCTGTTCCAATATTATGAGACTGTGGAAGAATGTTTGGGATGATTCATACTTTCAGAGCCCTTTTGTTTCTTAAATAAGCAAAAAGAATCAAATTAATGCAATGAAGGGTAAAACACTGGGGCAGATTAAAGTAGTATTCGCAGGTAAACCATGGTAATCAGCAAAAAAGAAACACATATTTAAGTTACCATAAGGTATGCAAGCATGAAAGGCTTCACTTTCAACAAGAAAATACAAAATAATTGTGCATCTGTCACTGCTCTCTTTCAAACAGAAGTCTCCAATAGAGTTTCTTCATCCTTAGAATATATGAATAAACAATAATTCCAAAAACTGTAGAAGTTCCATATTGAAATAATAATTATCCGGGATATACTGGAAAATCCATCTCTGAAGTTATCCTCAAGAAAAGACAGAAATGGTTTATTCTCCTGATCTAACTAGTAAGCCTAAGACTCACCAGGCCGCAGACTCCTGAAGATCGCGACAGCAATTGGAAGGATTCCAGCCAGCGCAATCTGAAGCTGTTCTGAGGTGCTTGTCTTGATTGTGATCTGCCCACTCAGCTTGTTGTTCAGACCAACACGAACTGCCATCTTTGAATTCCTTCCAATGGGGAATTGAGACTGCAAATTTGCTCCCAAAGCCAAGTCATGGTGCCATCTCATGAGGGACAATCCCAAGGTTGAAAGTGATTGGCCGATTGGATGATCCTTGTCACGGAGACGTGCCTCGAAATTGGCTCCGAATGCTGTATCACCTTGTGCTCGGATAGCACCAGTGCTTGCAACCAGACTCATCCTCTTTCCAATAGAAAATTGGTCCTCAATCTTCACTCCAGTTGCTACAGTTTCCCCCAAGAAAGTAACGGACATTCCTGCAGCAGTCTTATTCTTTTTCAAGTTCTTGAATTTGGTCTCACCACAAAGGATGTATGCAAGTTGCTTCCCAACGGTCTGGATGTCAAAGCCAGCAAGTGTCGAACCACTCTCCCCATGCTTGGCTGCAACTGAGGAATCCAAATGGATGCTGAATTCCTTTTTATCCTTGGTAACTTGAACAGATATGGCAGCAGGGAATTTGCCAGCAAACGCGAGGCTCTCTTCAAGGCTGACACCATCATAGCCACAGTCATGATCCCAACCATGTGTATCCAAAACAGGCCGAGCCAAAAGCTGTGATGTGGGCTCTAGGAAGCGATATCGATAAGTAGGACTATCGCAGTCAAATGAAGGTGGCAATGCCATGTCAGGAAGCGGGACAGGCACAGTTGCAGGAACATTATCCTGATCATAATCTTCGGTCAAGTCACCGTAACTAAAATTATTCTGACCATCCTTCCCTCTCTTCTTCAACTCCTTTAGTCTTCTAAGCTCCTCCTTCCACTGTTTCTTTTGAAGAAGTTTGACTCGGTAATCATATTCATCAAAATAGGCCCTCTTTTGCTCCTTAGTGAGCTTCGCAATCTGAGATTTCCTCAGAGGTTTAAAGGGTGGAAGCTGATCATATTCATCTTCTTCTTCATCTTGATCACCATCTGAGAAGTCTTCCAAGTCAATATCAGAATCTCCATTATCAGCACCCTGATCAGTGGATAGCTTTGGGTGTGCTCTAGACTGCAAGAGTGAAGATAACAAGTAGGGAAGTGGTGGTGAACGAAACCGGAATCCAAATAACTTTCCAGGAGAAGGATCTTGAAGCTTCAAAAGAGAATTAGCTTCAGATAATATCTTCGAAGAGTAACACAGCAGTAGCATCTGAGGTCTCCAACTTACGCCATTGGGAAGCACCCTTTGCCCCTCCCTATTTCTTCTGCAAGATGGGTGATTCTCTACAAGAGCCACTGGATTCATCAGACGCATATCCCCTGCTGCTTGCCGGATGGACTGCTGAACAACATGCGATCTCTGAGATATGAACACATCATAGCTCAAGGGAGAACCATTGGGCCCATCTGGAGGAGCAGAAGCTGCATGTGTGAGAGCTACAATTGCATTAAACCATATGGACGAGCCCAAAGTGCTGGTAATGGTTCTCAACAGGGGCAAATCATTAAGATCGCGTGTTTGGGTATCAAGGCGATCTATATATAAAACAATATCGGGTGGACATTTCTTTGTGTACTTCTTAATGGATGAAAGGATCCTCCTGTTTGATGATTGGTCCATGACACAAGCTCTGAGACCTGGAGTGTCTATAACACGAATTTTAACCCCATCAACAATTCCAACAATCTCCTTCACAAAAGATGTTGCTGGTTCAAATGCATTGGTTTGGGTTTTCTCTTCACCAAATATAGTATTTATGGTTGCACTCTTGCCCACTCCAGTCTTGCCGAGGACCAGAATGTTACAAGAGAAGTCCAGATCCTCTTTTCCCTCGGCTTCAAGCTGCAAGGCCCTCTTTCTTGCATTCTCATGGCTAAAGGCTTGATTTCTTTTCCTTCCATGTCTGATACCCTCAGCAAGGTCTAGACGATAAAGCACTTGGGCAGCCACTGTGTCCTCAGGTGAGTGTCCCAACCTATGCACGAGGCGGAGGAACTTCACCTTTATCAGCTCAACCTTCTCATGCAATTTCTTTTCTTCTTCAGTCATGTCATTCTCAGGCTGAGGTGCTACTGTCAGTTCAGAATTACTGAAAAGATTTGGTTGGGAATAGTGGGGAGGAGCAGGTCTGAGTGATGCAACTGAGGACCCCAAACCTGCTGGTCTGTCAACTGAGAAGATTCTACCAGCATCTTGAGAAGTAATGGTGATGCTTCCATCTGGTGAAGAACTAGTAGCTGCTTTGAGAAGTGCAGCTAAAGCAGCAGAGTCAAAAATTTCCTTCCCATCATCCTCCTCATCAGAATCTGAGGCAACCTGCCCATCTATGTTACCTTGGTAATTCCTTGAACCGTCAAAACCAGAGTAGCTACTACTGCTTGAAGAACCATCCTTCAATCCTTTTATAATTTGTTTGGCAGTTTCAGAGCTTTCCAGGATTGCAACCCTTGCAGGTCCACCGGAAACCATGCCTTCCTCTTCTTCCTCAGCTTCATTCTGTTCCACATCATCATTGTCCTCTGTCACTTGAAAGCCATCAGTGTTAGGTTTCACTTCTTGGTCCAAAACAGAACTTGGCAATAGACTTTCGCCAGTTATTTCATTGCCATTCCCATCTTCCATCACACCTAAAGTTTTCAGGATTTCTCCATCTGATCCCCTGCTGGTAGAACCCTCAGCAAGGATAGGCAATGATTTCACCTCCTGAGCTGATACCAAATCACCACTATCTGCAGCCAACTCTGGCCCAAGCTCATCGGGTTTTGATTCTGGATCATTTGCAGCTTGTTTTGATTCAGCAATCACCTTCTCCTCCCCAGTCTGTTCATTCAGATAAGAACTTCCATCAAAAAACCCACCATCATGCTCAGCTTTATGCGCAGCATCAGAGTCCTCAGCTACCTTAGGATCCACAAGTTCTGATCTTTTAACCAAAGCCTCACCTTTCTCAACCTCACCAAAAGCAGCAATAGCAATGCTACCATGTGCATCAGAGCCCTCAGCTACCTGAGGACCGACAATTTCAGAGTTTTTATTCAGAGCCACACCTTTTTCAACCTCTGGCCCAACCTTGTTGGGTTTCGACTCTGGATCATTTGCAGCTTGTCTTGATTCAACAATCGCCTTCTCCTCCAAAGTTTGCTGATTCAGATAAGAACTTTTATCAACAAACCCACTACCATGCTCAGCAGCATCAGAGTCCTCAGCTACCGTAGGATCCACAGGTCCAGAGCTTTTAATCAAAGCCTCACCTTTTTCAATCTCGCTAACATTAGCAGTAGCATCGCTACCATGCCCATCATCAAGCATCTCCACCGAACATTGAGCTATCTCAAAATTCACAGCAAAAGAGCCCCCATTGAGATTCTCAGTCTTCCCCTCCCCATCAACACTAACACTGGATTCAGATGACACATTCTCTAGGAGTTTGGCGGGAGCTACACTTACCAATTGAAGGTTCTGATCAGAATCAACACTACCAGGAATGCCAGGTTTGGCATCCTTGACAGCATCCAGTTCGGCTGCTTCATGCTTCAATTCCTCCGCCCCTACAAGGATTTCAGTCATACCGTCAGCAGCGATCGCTCCATCTTTCTCTACCACAGCAGCATCCGGTTCAGCCTCCACAGGCTTCAAGTCCACTACTTCCCCGATAGCTGGGATTGAGACTTGTCCCAACCCAGCAATCAAGTGTTCATCTTTTCCATCACGAACTCCATTCTCCTCGACTCCATCCACAGTGGATTCAGCTGCCACGTCTTCATCCTTCACAGGATTCTGCTCCACACCAAAAAACCCACCACCAGAACTCCCCTCTGGATTAGGGTTTTCAACAGAAACCTCCTTCACTCTCTCAGACTGAATCCCACCTTCCTCGACCCCCGAAACCTCAGTCTTCAACAACCGCACACCCCCGTCTCCATCCAAGGTCTCGCCTTGATCCACCAATCTAGGGTTTTGATCCGAAGCAAGAACCCTGGCGGCGCCGGCGGACTTATCCCCGCCTACCTCACCGCCGAACCCCTCCTCCAACGCCTCGCCCTCGTTGCTCGGCAAGGGCGCTCCTTTTTCCGCCCCCAGGGACGAATCCAAGCGCACATCGTCGGGTTCGGAGGCGGTCTCAAAGCCGTCATCCCCCATGGCATCGTCGGCGTTGTTCTCCTCAGAGGAGAGGGGGCCGCCGGCGCCGATGGGGAAGGTATCCAAGGGAAAGGTTTGCGCCGAAGGGGGCGGCGATGGAGTCCCCTGCGGGGTGGAAAGAGAAGGAGATGCCGTAGAGTCCATGGCGTAAAGCTTCTATGGATTCTTTCCTGGTATTAAAAGGGAAGAAGGGAATGAACTGTTCCTCCGGTAATGGAATTGCGAGAGGAATAAACTGTTGGGAATGGAAGAAGAGACTACTCAAGCATCAGAGTAGGATAATACGAAGGGGGAAGAAGGGGTTGGGAGATCAGGGAAGGGTGAGAGCACCACAAGACAACGGGGGTACAGGAAATGGAGATAAGGCATGGAGCTGGGTTTTATTCATTGAACACTGGGATTTATTTTCGGATATTATTAATTTATTACCACAGGAGACTCCTGCACGTGCTATGCACGTGGCATAAGATAGATTGGTTTAAAACAAAAAAGGGTTTTTTTTTTTTTTTTGATGAATACCCTCTTAAAATTTATATTTATTTCTATACTCTCATAAATCACTGCTTTTACACAAATACCCTTAATATAATAGTTCTCTAACACCGTGAATAAAAATCATTTTAATTTAATTGTGGGTACATATGCAAAAATAAAAATTAAAAAAAAGGATAAAATAATAAAATAAGTATTTTACGAAGATATATATGCAAATATCAATTTTGAAAAGATGTTCTTACAATTTTTGATATTTAGGAGGATATTCATATAAAAAATCCTAGAAAAATTTCAACGATTCACACAATATAGTTTAGTTTTTCAAGATAATGTTATCCATTAAAATATTCAGCTAAATAGGTTTATCTCAAATTTATTCTTACTCTCAAATTATATGAAAGCAGTCTAATTTTTCAATTTTTAACTCTAAGAACAACCCTAACTGGATTACTCCTTCAAAAATTAAAAATACCTCTACTACCATTTTGATTAAATTTCTCTTTTTTTATATATAGAAAAGGGGCTTCAGCATTGATTGACTTGAAAGAAAATCAGGTTAAGTAAAAAAGATAGAATTTAATTCTTTCAGAAAAAATATCTTAATATATCTAAATCCTTAAAATACTTTCAGAAGAAAAGGAGAAGGAATACTTTTAAATTTAGAAACAAAGGTATGGTACAATGTATTAGAAGAAAAATTCAATTATATTTTTTATATGTTTATTTTTCAATTCCAAGAATCATTTGAATTCGAATTCTACCAATGTCAAACAAGCTACAACCATACCATCATTGATCAACAGTTCGAATTCTACCAATGTCAAACTTGTTCTCTGCCTGGGGTTCAACAAGGTCGATCACTTCACTCCCTGTGACCAGCTGAGTTTTGCTTACACTTATCTGAAGTTGAGAAGGATGAATCCTGGGAAACCTTTTCACCTTAATATGTTCAAGGTTCATGGCAACCACTACACTGACTCAGAGAATATCAATTTTGTTCATTTTCAGTAAGCTTGTCATCTAATTTTTCTAATTCTAAGGATTTTCTGTCCTCTTTGAGGCCTTTTCTGCAGTGGGCCGGCTTAAAGCGAACTTATAGGAAAGCTTTTTTTCTTTCCATTTTATTTTTGAGGCATTTACTACAATGAGCCTTCTTTAGACCGGGGTTTTTAGGCGACTGCCTAAGTTGCCCAAGGGTTGGGCCGGCCTTGGTGCTGCTCAAGAGCTTGATGGTGAAGTAAGGAGGAGGGAAAGAAAAGAAGTCAAGCAAGAGGCCAGAGGCCAGAGGCCAGAGGCAGGAGGCAACCTGCTATTTTCTGTCTTTCTTGGGTGGTAACAGTATCCAGAATAAGTGGCTCTTAAACTTTAACCACCATGCTAAAGCAATCTCCAACCTATTTGAGTATAAAGAGTAGTACCTTCTAATTATTGACTGACCACACTTGGCAGGTGAGAAGGAAAACTAATGAGGTGATCAAGTAAACAGAGTTTGAAGTGATCTCAAATACGATATATGGCGGATTGATTCCTTTTGGGAATTTTATATCCACTCCCTCCTTTGTCATGTACCTTACTTTGGGTCAAGGAACCTTCTATTATCTGTGATTCAAAGTGTAGCCACAATCATAGCAATCAAGTCTTTGTCAAGATAAAGATTTGTGGAAATCTAGCGCCTAAGCACCAGAATGCAGATTAAACAGCACATGCTTTTACTCAAACCCGGATGACTTTGTAGAATTTGTAGTCATAATTTCCAAAGGCATCAAAGCAAGATTGCACGGCATGTATTTTGTTTAGAGCCTAGGCTTCATCGAAGACTTCTCTTTGTTTGCAAGGATAGGCTGAGTTCTTTATGCTTACCAGTCTGACCAGCTCTTTTTGAGATCAAAAAGCGAACAAATTAAAGAAACAAACAAAAGAAAACAAGTACTTTCATATAGTATGACAGCTCCACCTCCTTAAGAGAAGCAGAGCTAATGCGAAACTGATTACTAATAGATAAATTGGACCATTTGTTAATTTTTTATAAAAACTTGGATCATGTGTTTCTTCCATCGAGAAGGAACAAATGGAAACTGTAATGCCCCCTACCCAAGATCGCAGGCCAGGGATTGCATAAACTCCCACATACTCATAGTAGGAAACTCTCCCTACAAGCATGGAAGGCATCTCAATATGATATTATTAATATGCAGCCGAATAATTTAACTAATAATATATAAACTTTATTTTATTAACTAACTCAACTTACAATGTCTCACAATTCTAACATTATTCTGAGGTAACACATAAAGTTAAATAAATTTTAATCTAAAATAATCCGTGCTACAGTTCTGCTAGTCGTTCTCTTAAATTGAAAAACCTCGATCTGGCTAGTTCTCTAAATTTGAAAAAAAATAAGAAATCATATAATGAGTTAGACAACCCAGTAAGCAATGATCACTTTAGCTAAACCAATCAGACAATCAAATAGATAATAATTTGCAGAAAATAAGCATATATGTTGTACTAATATATGAATCAATTTTTTTAAAAAAATATTAAATTCTTTTCATGAATTTAATTTTTTTCAAATATTCAATTTATCTTATCGATCCTGACCACATCTTTCTAGTGGCAGGGTCATAATACCGACTAATCTTTTTGCAAGGAGCTGCGCATTATCTTGCAACAAAATCTTTCATGACCGTGTATCTGCTTGCAATAGTATGTCGCTCATTACCTTGGACACAACCTTTAGGATAAATCATGTGCCAACGTATTAGCTTCTATTGGCGGGGTCCTCAACATAGCCAAGTCTAAATTCACATAGATCTAGGTTTCATATTTCAGCTCTAAAATCATGTAGTGCCAAAATCAATCAATTATATCCATAATAAGATCATATATCGTCATAATATTCCAAAATAACATATTTTGTAATAATATACTATTCATCAAATTCATACATAATAAATGATACCACTCAAAAAGCATAAATATAATAATTTAATAATTGCTGATAAATTTAAGTTATAGATGGTTCAATTAAGGCACCTCGGTTGGTCTAATCAAGGCAAAACTCATCTAATCATATTCAAATTAGGTTACAGATGGTTCAATAGAGATTGGGGATAACCAAATCTAATAGTGTCTGAGAAAGGCCAAGATTGGGGCTGGCATGTCGCCCGTCAAACATGGATCAGAACTCTTCACCATGGTTGATCCAGAATCACGAAGAGAAGTATCTTACTAGATCTATCATCTCTAAAGAGAGTAGAGAGAAAAAAATAAAGAGAGAGAAAATCGAAACAGAAAGGAGAGAGAAAGAAGACGAGAGAAATTATCTTCTTCCCCAAAATAGGGGAGAGTCTGTCTCTCCCTTTCCACTTCAATCAGAGAGGTGGGCAACCCATGGTGGCTTAGCCTCCGGCGATGGTAGCTACGGTGGCTCTCAACTGCAGTCATCGCCGATAGCGGTGGTCGGCCGGTGTAAAGAAGAAGAAGAAAAGAAGGTCAATCCACACGAATCTCAGCCAAGATCACGGCCGATCACCTAGGCCAATAGCTACACAATCTCAGGGGTCCCAACAGGCGCCAAAACCTGGCCAAACTCGGTGGCCGGTGGCAGCAAAATCCAAAAGAAAAAGGGGCTGAAACAGGGCACCCTGTTTTGGATTAAAGTTCTGGGGACTCATCGGCCCAAATCCACAGCAAATCATGCTAAAATATCAAGAGAGGAAGAGAAGAAGAATACCTACCTCAATCCAGAAAGGTAGTTCGACGGCTCCTTTCGAAAATAAATCGAGAAAGAAGATAGGAGGAGGAGCTTGGAATCAATGGCTCGGTCTCGAGCGAACTTAAAGAAGAAAAAAAGGGGCCTTTAAATAAGCAATTCTGGCCTTATCTGACCGGTCTTCGGATTGCGATGGGATTTCGATCACCATCGCGATCAGAGAGGAAGAAGACTCCCAGCCGGAGTCTTCCTCCCGATCGGCCCTCTTGTGCGTCGCATGTGAAGCCCAAGGCCAAAAAATAGCTGGCCAGTCAAGTGGACCGAGCCCAACCCCTGGAGCAAAAACCAACAAGATCCTTCAACTCGTAGGCAAGAGAAAGAACACAACGTGGAAGGACTCAAGTTTGATGGCCATGCTTTATGGGAATTGCTAACGGAGTCAACCATGCCTTTTTTCCTTCTTTTAGGCAAATCCACAAAGGGAGAAAAAAAATAATAATAAAAAAAAGCAAAAGACAAAATACAAACCGAATCCATTTGAAGTAGAAGCACCAAATCATGAGGCACCGCAGCGCTGTCCATGAGTAGACTACCATGCCTTCAGAACCATCTTGATAGTCCAACAAAATCTTGACTTGCAATCACACGTTGAGACACATAGATGCGTGAGAAAGACGGCCATATGCATCTCATGTAGGCAAAGCGCCAAACAACTGCACCTACCATGCATCTCAATGCATAATCAATGGCTGGAGCTGCGTCCCACCACCAAATGGTCCTCATATCGAACACTGAATCAAAACTAGCTCATGGGCATTTTTTGCACAAGAATTATACCACAAACGATCAAAGAGCAACTGTCAACCACAGATGCTGACACAAAGAATTCACTTGTTCCCTCAGAAGTTTGGAATAACGTGTGCAAAAAGAGCTCATAATAGTGCTTCAGCGATATGGTATTTGCTGCGCGAAAATTTCTTTGTAGATAATGATCCCATGCAAAGTTGGATCAACCAATCACACTTCAATGGGTCAAGAAGTCTTCTAAGAGAATAGAGTTAATTTGACCATTAGCTAATACAATTGCACCTGCTATATTCTGTAGCTGAAATTAGAGCTATGCAGCCTGCATGTCGGATGCCACTGATTTATGAGATTTGACGAAGCTTTACAATAGACATTTGTGGATTAACTAGGAAAGGGAACATATTAATAGAGGCTTAATATAAGTAATAGGTTCCACGAAGGGCTCCCACCTAATATAAAGATAGATTTGAAGAACGAATATTTTCGACAACTAGCATAGCTCTGAATCAATAATGTTAGACCGTGGTGTTTATTTTCTTGCTAATGCAACTAATGAGATAATTTTTTGAGACAGAACCACTTACAGCATCAGAACAAGAGGCCATCTGGTCAGAGCAAACAGGAGGAGTACCAAGGTAAACTAAGATCATCAAATATGTGTGAGTAGATGATAGAAAATGCATTAACTATGACAAGTAGTGTTTCTAGCAGGCATGCCTAAATTAACGGTCAGACTGAAGACCTATCATTAAACGCTTCACATGAATGTGCTGATACACTGTTACAGGAAAATGTTTTGGTGTGTTTTTTGAGAAGTAATGCCTTTGCATCTTAGTTTCATATCATAGTGCCTATCAGCCAACATGTACTCTTTGAATTAAATTTGAATAACACAGGAAATTTGTATCAGAATACCGTCATAATGCTAGAAGAGATAAAGTGTGTAGTCCTGCAGACAACGGTTCAGATTGAAGAGAGAAAAACAATCGATAGCAGTCACTAAATTGAATTCAAAAACCTCATTAACGAATTCACCCTTGATAGGAAGAGCTCGCTAAGAATGAAGCATAACTGGCTGACAGATAAGTTAGCTTATAGCCAGCAAAACCAAGTCCGAACTCCAAGATTTAACCATAATGTATTAGTACCTGAATTGCTCATGCATACAATCTCACAGACATGTATATCCAGAATTTTAAATATTAGAAACAAGACATCTTCGTTGCAATATATATGCAAGTGATTTTTCCTTTTGTGCGATGGAGAAAGTTAAAAAAACAAAAGGAAAAATAAATGTCCACTAATGTTGGTTGACCTGCCAAACCTTTTATTTGAATTTGTCCCGGGGGGCCAAGGACACATGTATTAGATGGCCCAGTCAACATCATAGAGTATGAACAATGTTAAATAAAAGCGGTAAAGCTTAAAGCATCAAAATTTGAGACAAGATGGAAAAACAAAACTAAGGTTCGCAACTATTAGATTACCATCAGAAACTCAAGTCAGTTGTCAAGATAAAACAAGAACATGGAAGGAACATCTGATATCCAAACCCTAAATCTGAATTACAAGATGAAATCTTCCTTGTACCGGTAGACTCGAGAAAATTTGGATAGAAAGTTCTCAGCATAATTCATGATGTTTGTCTACCCCTTCACTAGGGCATCCACATTTTCTTCCCTCCATGTGATAGTCATATTTCTTCTGGAGAAAAAAAAAATTGGTCCAGTTTTAATATTTGAGTCCAGTATTCTGCATAAATTAAATGTCCTATGCAGGTATCAAATATCTGGCAAATCTATATCAACAGCAACCACATGATTTGCATGCCAGCAAAAGCCACCAGCTTGTGGAAATTCAGCATGCCAGTGTATTTCAAAGAAATGGTTCTGTGAACTGATATTCAGAAAGATTTTTTGAGATTTTTATTTTCAAAGAAAAACATTATCATCACATATTTTCTAACCTGAAATTGGAAGTTGGTAAATAAAAAAATCAGGATAAAACGAGGACAAAACAATCCAGTTATCGCCCCTTCAAATGACATAATTACTCCCCAGCTGTTTGTGCAATTTTACAGAATCAATAACTCAAGTAAAACCATGAAGGGGATTTGTGATATTGAATAAAAATAAGTCTAGTGGCAAAGATGGCTTTTGAAGGTGCATAGCTTCTTCAATTATTGAAAGTCTAGTGGCAAAGATTTCATCATGCAGACTGTATTGAATCTCATTCTATAGTTTTTTTATCTCAAATTTCTACTTCAATAAAGCAGGTAAGAAATGGTTAAAGCAAAAGATATAAAATGCATATACAAATCTTTTTTAATGAATCCAAATAAATGACATGCTGGCAGAATTATATAGCTAATGGGAAACTGCAAGAAGAAATATCCAGGAATTATGCACCAAACAATCTGATCACAGATCCCAAATACCCTTACAAAACAATCCAACCAAAAGTTTATGAAGACAATTTGGTGTTTATTTAAATTCTAATCTCAATGAACCCTAGCACGTTCAGGCAATAAAGACAAGAAGCCAGCTTACAAGTATCCAGATTACATTTCCTTCTTGACAGGGCAAATAATTTTTAGAAATTCAAATCAGATCTCTCCTGGGTGCCAAAGTGACCCTCCTCTGTCATGTTTCTTGATCTTTGTCTCTTGTGGAGATCTGTACCCAGCCACAACCCCCTTCAGGAGTGGAGTCACCCCCCTAGAATAGTGTAATAACAACAAAATTATCATGCCACTCTCAGTTATTAAAAACCATACGCCTCTTGATCTGGAATTGCAGGTTTCCAATAATTTTTGGAAGTTATGTGAAGAATTTAGCAACTGTCTGCACATATTACCAGTAAATTAAACTATTATAACATCTCAATGCAGTTCAACAGAGAGGATTATCACAAAATAAGAATGCCATTGAAAATTTGATAAATGATAAGTTGGAAAAAGAAGCATACTGAACTATAATATAGGTAGGAATGTGGCATACCCCCAGTAACTGAGGGAAAGTTCAAGTAAAAAATTATGGTACGCACATATAACCAATTAGTACAAAATATCATACGAAACGAACCTTGATCATAGCTCATCTTTTAGAGACTCAGATTGGACAGTTGTATCCTTTTGAATAGTCGCATCCTGAATAGTTGCATCCCTGTTTTTCTGTATGAAATCAATGATGTCCTCTTTTGTCCTACCCCCATCATACTGCACAAGCTTGCCACTTGCTGAAGAGAAATACATAGTTGGATACCCCTGAACATTAAACTCCTTCGGGACATCATTTGCAGTAGCATCCTAAAAAATAAAGATTAGGGAAACATGTCAGGATTTAGAAAACACTAAAAGGCCCCAATTTTACACCATTAAAGCACAAAAGCGAATGCAACATCATAACAGAAAAATAGAAGAAAAGGTATCCCTGTTAAAAATTAGGTAACTAAAGCAAGTAAAATAATGAAAAAATCGTCCCATTTTCTGAGAAATAGCAAAGGCACGACAAAGTGAATATTTTAAAGAAAT
Source organism: Phoenix dactylifera (assembly GCF_051530095.1). Classification (NCBI taxonomy): domain Eukaryota; kingdom Viridiplantae; phylum Streptophyta; class Magnoliopsida; order Arecales; family Arecaceae; genus Phoenix; species Phoenix dactylifera. The sequence continues at coordinate 25,657,137 of NC_143202.1, read as the reverse complement.
AGTCTAATAATTCAAATTTCCCAGCTTGACTAAATTTAACTCAATTTTCCACATTAGTTGCTCATTTTAACATGCTCTCTCAAGTCTCAAGCTGGTGCAAAAAAGCTGCCGATGAAAAGACTTCTAGACAAGGGGCCTATCTTGTTACATCCTAAAGCCTATAGGTCTAGAGCATGCTTCATTTGACCAAGTTGAATCAAACAAAATGGGAAACAGGTTGATACAAAAGGTGGTGTCACTCATTATATATAAATACGAAACACACAGTTCAAACTTGACTGACGACCTGTATATTAGATCTATCCATATAAATAATCTCTCTCTCTGTGATAAAACAAACACAGACACTCAACCATTGACAACATATTAGCCGATTAACGAATAGGCGATTCATCAAAAAGGAAAAAAATCTCAAAAGTAATTAGTATAAATAGATTATATTCAATGTACCAAAGGCGCATGTCATGTCATGCTAATGCACAGTGTGTCCTGAAGACTTCAAAGAGCATTAAGATAAGGGACATTGCTTACATGCATAAGCTGTTTCATAGCACACCATATTTTTTAAAACTCAATTGCACAAAGTCAGGCCTTTGGCATTCAGCAATTCGTCTACCATATATCAACAATCATGTTCCTCAAGCAACATTTTAAAGCACAATATAAATCATTTTTCCAGATTTAAAGTCAATTTTGAACCAATAGAACACCACTCCACAGTGACAACCTCTTTCAAGAATAAAGTAATAGGAAACTTCTATCTGGGGTGCCGCACTTGCCTAAGAATCTCAAAAGAAACTCACGCCCACACCTTCCCACGCTACCTATCTAGACCACCCACTTCCCCACATGAGTGCCTGCTGTCACTTCAACTGTCCAGGGAATGAACGTCCCAACTTTATCACTTGAATCAAATCCAGCAACCAAAAAAACCATACTCATCAATCTATGATCATGCCTATCATCCTAACAAAAATTCCACGTCAAGATAACCTGTTTAGATTCTCACACTGATCATCCACGTAACCTCAGGCATGTTTTCTAACTTATCCACTTGAAACCATACCGAAAGATTCTTAATGAAGATTGATATGATCTTCAATGAACATAAGCTGACTAGTATGTCAATTTTGACCATATCGTACAAATAATGTCCATCAATGTGTGGTATTTTCCAACTAAAATGCTACAGGAAATATCCATTCAGATGCCACATATTGCAAGACATTTTTAGGTCAAGATTGGGTCAAGTTCAAAGCACTACCAGGTTATGTACAATAAGGTAAACCTTTGATTGGCCTATTCCAGCTCGTTAGAACTCCACTGGCAACATTGCAGGAGTGACAAGATGAAAACGGACAAGATGATCAGCTTTCCAATTGGCAGCTTCTTGTTTTGCAAGGTCATAAGAGAAAACCCATTAAGTGTCAAACACTTGGAAGCAAACCAGTGGATCGGTCTGAATTCATCATTCTGAAAGTCTTGGGATTAATGAATCGAAATATCAAGACAACAGATCCAGCTCAAATGCGTCAATGCATGCATGCATACACAAGCCCAGCATATCGTAAATATTGCTAAACTAAAACATAATAAGAAAAGAGTAGGGAAACAAAGTCCCTATTAAAACAGCCTATCATGGATGAAAGGAAGGTTACCATCTTTGCGATAACAACATCATCATCATTTTGGAATGAGACAGCAACTTCCTCTAATATAGGCGCTAGATTCTTGCAATGACCACACCAAGGAGCATAAAATTCAAGCAGAACTGCATCACAACACTTGTGAATATCAGACCAGTGGATTCGCAGAGGATAGCAGGAAGCAACTTCAAAAAGACAAAAAAAAAAAAGAAAAGCACAACCTGGATTAAAATTTCATATGAGTGGAACAATGCATGCTTTCTTTGGCTGTCTTAAAGTGGAATACAATACCATGAATGATCACTATTTATACTGTAATACTACATACAATAGATTGTCTCCATAAAAGTCCCACTCAACTCTTCAATGAAAATGCCACAATTGTAAAGCATTACATATGTATTCTAGCATGATGAAATTCTACTTTTAGATTGCTAATTAACTAGAAATTTGGAAGCCAATTTTAATTAGAAAATGAAAATTCAATTTTGATCAAAGCACTAAAAAAGACCACCTTGGGACAACACTAGTCTGAATAATGAGAAATGTTATGACAATTTAATTTGGTAGGGACTAGGATGGAAAATATAGAAGGGCATTCAAGAAAGTGTTTGTTATGGAAAGGCAGTTTGGGGCCTAGAGGTTCAGAACACCATGTATGAGGGTTCATAGTCTGGTTTCAGCATTCTAAGGGTTAATGTATCTTTTATCTCTTACACCTCTTTAAGTTTTTTACATAATTAAAATCTTTTATTTGGTTGTTTTCGGCTCCCTGCTGCATCACCAACTTGATGATGATATAAGGAGGCCAATTTCTTCCCCATAGAGTATGCAAGCCTAGGATGAGGGATTTTTTTTTTGAAGGGTGGTGGTGGGGAGGGGGAATACTGTGAGATGCAATTTCAAGAAGCAAAGAAACCAGATGAGAAGATTAAAAAACCAAAAAAAATCAGACCATAGAATACAACTAATCATACGTGCAACTGACAAAAGAACTGCTAGTTCAGATTTGACTAATAACCGAAGGATGTATATGAAAAAATGAAATAGAATTACACTTTCTACTATTCATCTTTGCTTAAATGATCGATTTCTTAAGAACACCAAAAGTTAAAATTAAGCAGCTCCAGAACTACGAATGAAAAAGAAACAAGAACAAGGATGTCTTCGGAAAATCAAATGGATGTAAAGAGCCAACCATTTTTCCTGGACTTGAAAACCACATCATGAAGGCTGTCAGCCACAACCACCTTGACAGGTTCATTGTTAACCTCGGGAATGGGTTCTGACTTCTTGAACGGCGTCAAGCTGCCACTCTGCATGCACACAGTCAACTGAGTAAATCCAGAAATTGATTGCATAAGTTCAAGTTCATCAATGTGTTCATAGTCCAAGCACAGAGGAAGAAATCATCGAGTAAGACATCATCACAGTTACAGAATGTCATGGACATTATTATAAGACAAGCAATGAAACAATTACCAGGTAATCCTCCACCCATGTTGCAATTTGATCAGGTTCTAAATTTGGTTTGAGATATTTCTGGCCGCCAGTCTCTTGTAAGATGATGAGGGGCACTTGTTCTTCTTTGAGCCCAAAGAACTAATAATCCAACCAAATTGCACATAAAATTATCAGAAAACAATCAAACTGCATTTGTGAAAGAAGGAAAAAGATGGGGATAACGAATATAACCTGGAAGGCACCCTGACTGGCATCAAGATCACCAATCAGAAAGCTTATGTTCTTTCCTTTGTGGTGCTCGGCAACCTCATAGTACTTGGACTTAAAAGCGTCAAAATACTCATTGCTGAAATTCAGAAAGAGCATAGCCTACCCACCACCAGATGCCAACAGAAAGAACATGTCACATGTGAGGGGGAAAAAAGGAAGCAACATGAAAGATTACAGCACTAGATCATATAGATTTGATGGAAGGTAACTATCAAGCATTTGCAGATGATTGGAGCCAAACATGCACCAGAGTGATAAGGTCTCTGAACTATATCGTCAATCAAACCTTCCAGATAATTAATAGCCTGCTGATCCCAATCACATTTCAACCAAACAGATACAGTGCAAAATCTAATATAACTATCTAAAATATCTGATTGAATCCAATGAAGAAGAAGAGATACACATGAAGTTAATTTTCCAAGCAATAAGAAACAGCGGTGGATAGTATGATAGTCTTTGAAATATGGCCGAATATTGATGAAATGATTCAAGCAGACCCATCCAGATAAAGACAAATACTGCCAACATTATTTACAGAATGTATTAATGTATAAAGAAAGAGGTCATGATGAGTAAAATCCCTCTCATAAGTAAGGAGAAAAGTAAGCATTCGGAACATCAAAGAGCAAAATAAACACAAAAAGAAAGTTTTACTTTAAATTCCCACAACAACAAGAGGAAATATTCACTAATTCAATGATTTAACATGATTCAGTACTAGGGAACAAAATATAAATGCCAAAAAGAAATACAAAGGCCACATACAGAAGCTGTGCTGCCTTTTGGAAATTTACCACAGAACCTAACCAAGAAAAATTATGTCTCAAGCTTGATAATGAAACATTTCCAGAGCATTCGGAAAACTTGAACTTTCCAACAGAATAATACAACATATGGGGACTCGTTTGAGGAAGGATATCTAACATACTAAATACTATCAGATGGACCTAGCTAACAAGTTTGAAGAATAAGAACTCTGTAATTTTGACATCTCATGGTGAAAGGATTTAGGAAATTCCAAGGTTATCTTTTAATATCTTAATAGAATAAAATCATAAAATTAAGACTACATCAATGCTATGTCTAAAATTTTCAACTATACCGAACAACATCAAATATGACCTTGTTCATATGGTTCTTGAAATGGGATGTTTTCTCTTGTATAGAACATCTATATTTTGTATAATGTCCATAATTAGATTTAGAATGTATAAAGCATAGAAGTTTCATATTACAGATGCCCACTGCTGCTATAATGCTTCAATGACCTTAAAAAGCAAGTAGCAATTTAACTTCCGAGTCAGTGTGCTTAGGCCAAAAATTATAAAGGAATATCAGAAATACTACAAAATCCTGGAATAGCTGGTTATTAGGGTGGATTATAAATAAAGAGTGGATATAGGATATGCCAACATTCATCCAGTACAAGAAGTTTGGTCGTGTCAATAAAAGTTCAACTTTTGGGGTATTGACTACAGTAGAGCTTCACAAAAAATGCACCAAATTTGTGGCTTACTTCAGGTTTCTACTAAACAAATTTTTCAGAGAAGAAAAAAAATTCTTACTTTGGTATTAGGATTGTTGAAGAATTTCATGAGAAATGGACGGTTGCTGGGATCTTTGTCAAATGTGGTGACTTTAGGCACACTGGCAGTTTCAATGAAATTCTCTAAAGCATCCCCATGAAAATCCTGCATAAGATAATGATCGGTAGTTTATCAGCAAAACGGTGAACAATAGAGAGATGCTTTGCTTTTAGCAATGAGATGAATCAAAATATAAACATGCATGCCTATGTACTCTTTGTGTCCATATGTTTAATTTTGTCCAATAATTATTCATGTATATGCCTGTCACCATATGCATAATAACTGAATATTAAAACTAAAATTAACAACAAATTGTCATAGATACCTGGAAGTCAACAAAAAGTTCATCGAATGGTTTGAATAGCCTAACTACAGGACCACTGACTGTCAAATCCCCACGTGGAAGGAGCTTAGCATCCAAAGTATGACCAAAATCATAGTCTGATCGCAGTTTCTCGGCTACTGCCATAAAGTTTTTAAATTCCTCGCAAGAATAATCAGGGAACACTGCCACCTATGATAAATTTTTAGGTAGATTGAGATTCAGCATGAAGCACCATGAACCATCAAAGAGGGTAGTGGGGGAAACTTCAACAAGGATGTGGAGAACTTACAATAAAGATTTTCTTGTCCTTGATGAGAGAGCTGACATCCTCTGAGGATTTTATCTCAACTGAAGCAGGACCTACTTGTTTCTTCAGATATTCAACTATACCTTCAGCCTCCCTTGGACCTTTGTACTCTTGGATGTTATTTCCTTGATTTCTTAGAATCTTAAGTGTGGGGTAACCCCTCACCTCATACTTAGAGGCAAGCTCTTTGTTCATCTCATCATTGGCATCAACTTTTGCGAGAACAACTGGAGGGTCATCCTTGCTCAGTATCGCAGCAGCCTTCTCATACTGCAAGTCAACACATCATTAAGGAATTAGGTTGCACAGTCCCAAATACAAATAGTTAGTTCACATGGGTGATTCTGATATAAGCCATTACCTCTGGAGCAAGTCTTTGGCAATGTCCGCACCTGTCAAGATAAGAGGGTTGAGTATATCACAGTGAGTAGCATCTATAGAGAATATCACCTTATTCTTACATATAAAAACCACATATCCTAACAAAATAGAGTGTAATTTACAACTTTGGAAAATCAGTTGAAGTTGTGATCACATCAGCATTAAATTTAACAATAACAAACTATACTCAGTGAAGATTGATTCCACTATAACATTTTTTTGATTATTTTCTCTATCAATATGCTACCTTAAGGCAATCCTTAAAATTGCACTAATTTCTCAAATAAAAGAGACAGAGGAGATTCTATAACATAAAATATTTGGTCTAAAAATTATGATGCACGGCCCAACCATAAATGATAGGAGCGTGAGAGTCTATCTCTACCATGCGATATGTGAAACTCATCCTCAATCTCCTCCTACAGACAAATTGGTGAATCAAAGATAACCATAATGAAGGTGGAAGTAGAATAGTTTGAACTGCATCATCTTTCAAGTTTGCAGTTATGACATTGATAGGGGTTGTTATGCGACACACGGCTCACAGAAGGTTCATGGACCAAAGAGTGACACTCTAAAGTGGAGAAAATGATATTTTTTAATAGAGGGAGATGCATCCATATCTAAGGCATAAATGAGCCAGTGGCCCAAAATGGAAGAAGGTCAATGCATGACAACCTTTATTTCAAGATCCAAATGAAATCTATTGCCACGAGCCAATAGCAAATTTGGTGCTTACAACAATGAACCCCCTCCCCCCCCCCCCCCCCCCCCCCCCCCCCCCCCCCACCCAAACAAAAAAAAAATCAAACAAAAAAAGAACAGTGCTTTAACTACTCATGAAATTGGCACCAAAAACTTATTCCCAAGGATCTATTCAAAGATCGAACACCAGTTTGAGCACAATAAAGTGTAATGGAGCATATGGAGACGTAGATCATTTTAGAAGTGGGTCTTGCTTTGGCACCTTTCATCTTTTCTCAGGCGTTCGTATATTCTGATTGGAAGGTTGGGATCCACTGGAAAAACCAGTTGCTACCTCGCATATTACCGGAGGTGCATATGTGAAAAAGGAAGTACTCAAACGTAAATACAAATATCAAGATGATGATGGCCCATTGTTCTTCCCTCCTGAAAGAAACGAGCTGTAACAGAGACGGGGAAGATGAGGTGACACAAGGTGCAATGAGGAAGCGGAGGAAGAGAGAAGAAGGGCTTATGTTGGTCGAAACAGGGAAATGGGAAGGTCTTCTTGACGGAGTAAAATTAAGTTACGATGAGAACGGCTCCCTCTCGGCATCCCCGCTAACCTGGGCTCCTCCCTGGCCTCCGGTTGCATCCCCCGATGTCAACCTCCTCCGTGAATGGACGAGGACGAGAGACAAGGAAGAGTTCGTGGAATTTAAAACATATTAAAATCATCAACGGCCCGAGCCGGTGCCTAAATAAATTCTAATTTCCAACTATATGATCAAAATAGACACCCAAAAAACACAAAATTTTGAGATGAGAGTTCGCCAGATATCCAAAAAAATCAAAAAAATAAAAAAGAAATTGGGAGGAAACGAGTAGAAAACGAAAGATTGTGAACTTCAGCAAGAAAAAAAAAAGACAATACATTCAAAAAAAAACTAAAAGAGAAACTTGAAATCAAAATCTACATGATAGAGGCGAAAAATATGTGCCAACAAAAGAGTATCCATTCCTATACTCCCAGAGGAAAAAAAATTTCTGCTCCGAGGCCAATCCATACAGAGATCTACCATCCCAAACCATAAGAATAGGCTAACCTGAGCACAAATTAGCAGATGAAACTAGAGAAAGAGAGGATCGCGTTACCATGGGGCATAGAACTCGACGACGATCAAGGGGTATTTGGCGACGGTCTCGGAGAAGTTCGAGGCGTCGAGGGTGAGCACCGCCGTCTCCTGCACGCCTTCGGCTCCGCCCTCCTCCGATCGCGCCGGCGAGAGGGACGAGAACACGAGGAGCGCCAAGAAGGCACTGCAGATTGGCACCCTGTAAATCGCCATGGGAGCAAGAAACGAACTCAGAGGAAGAGTACTTTCCTACTCTCTCCCCTTCTTCCTCTGACGCGATCGAATTGGGGAAGAGGCGCGAGCGACCAAAGATACAGTGCTTTTTTAACCGAATAAAAAGATATAGTGCTCCTATTTTTCGGTAAATAGATATAGCGCTTTCGGGAAGGCGATAAAAAAGAAAAAGAAAAGAAGGCGATAAAAGCGCCGTAACGCGAAACATATTTTTTGTCGAATAGCAAAATTACACGTGCCCATGTAGTTCTAAAGTTGCGATACGCGTCGGTTGCTGGTTTGGTGTACAGGGATTCTGTATTTTGCTCTTGCGACGGATGGTGTGGACTTTTATGGGCTGAGATTACGAAGTTAATTGGACCCACATAAAACGTAATCGCAACCGTACTCACAGTTAAACAAGTCAAACCATCGCTGCTTTGTCCACGTGGAAGGATGAAAAACGAGTTAGTTCGACCTCGGGTGTTTCTTTTGAGTCGTCCTAATTCCTCGTGACGTTTTCGGCAGTCTAGCTAAAGCGGTGGCGGCTCTTTGGTTTGGGATCCACTACGCGGCCCAAGAAAGTGTGCGCCCTTCTGACATGGCGCAATACGATTGGATTGATGACCTGGCCAAGGAATCACGGTTATGTTAAATTTGAATTGCCACGTTGTTTGAAACATGCAGGCGACTCCGTTGGGCCGCGTAGTGTACCATCATGTACGGGAGGGCCTTCGGTGTCTGGACCGCATGAGAGGAGGATTTCTCATGTGACGTGTGGATCCCGCGAGAAAAAGGCAGGAGTAATCCGGTGATCGGAGGTGTTCCCATATAAAATATTTTATATAATTAATAAATATATTTTTATGAAATATATCATAAATAATTTCAGCCTTATATGATGAATAACCTTGAAATTCTATAGAATATGTCACTATGCTCACCACTAAACATGGTAACCTTAAATCATCGAGGTCAAATTACCTAGGATAAGAAGTACATTCATATGAAGCAGTATTTTCAGGTTAACCATTCATCTAATTGTTTACAAATTAGTGATCAAAGATGATCTAAAATAAGTCATCATTTTGTTCCTCGTATGCAGTAATGCAAGAATCTTCAACCATAATTGTAAAATTTAGAGTCCAAGATCTACTCAGCGAATAACCGATGTGGGTGTGGGTACTCATATATTTCTCTGTTTAAGTCCTGACATTCTCATCAAGCTAAGAAGACCTTAGCTAAAATAGCTAGTCAGAAGATATTATTTAGATTCTTTGATCCTCTATAAATATTCAAGATCTATCCAGTAAATAACCGATGTATAACTAAACACACGTCCGTATGGATCTTCGCATTATCACTAGCCATCTGATCAAGAATTGATCCCCAGTAGTACTAAAAAAGTCACTCAAAAATTCGAGGCCGAGAGTCTAAACAAGATATCTGTTTAGCTTGATATAAAGGCGCCTACCGCCCGGTGTTCTGCTAGTAATAATAATGCCGGTAACTCGATCTGATATCAAATTGAAGCCTACAAATCTCTAGGGGAAGAATCGAGTCACTACGATTGCCTATTGATTAAACAGCCAGTTGCGAAGCTTGAATAGACCTCATCATCAACCACAACAATCATGACATCTAAAAGTCCTACCACTCGATCAGTGAACCAGTGAATGAATGCTGTACATCTTACTGACCTGAAGATGCTTCCTGTTGAAACAGTAACCCTAAGGCTTCTGCAGGAACCCACACTTAGAATGGTCCTCTAAGGCCTCTCATGGGTGATGGCGAGCGGGGCTATTGGTCCAGACTCCAGAGTAAGGATGGAGTCATTACGTACACCTCTTTCGCTGTCCCAAAAGGGTTTTGCTTGGTTGAGAGTCTGAGACCCAATAAAAGTTGGCTATAATAACTCATCTGTTTGTGTGCTTATGACACTTTCCTATGGGAATCTAAGCCCCTCATAAGTTTTCAGTGTCTCTGAGCTAAAAGTTCCCAAGGCTTCAAATATAGGAATCAAACCAGTTGTGAAAAACTGGAAGCCACATCTTGGATCTCCTCATGTTTGGCTTTCAATTCTTCCGAACTTTTGGTTGGTTATCGAGTCCAATTCTGTCATGCGATCATCATGGTGTTCCTCACCATTCTCAGTGACTGACACTATATGCATGCACTCATTCATCCCACTATCCTGCTGCAGAGATTTCCGCCTTCTATCATAATCTCTGAATGGATATTCCGCCATTAGTCTTAGGCGCTGTTCCTCATTTCGCCTCTCCCATAGTTCATGTGCAACCGCAGCAGAATCATACATTGCTTCAGTTGCTTTGTCTTCGGAAATCCTTTCAATCATTGGAGATGATAAATACAGCAGGAGCTGTAATTCGACCAGGGGAGAAAGGTGCAACGCCATCAGGTGTTTGTTCCTGCTCTTCTGGAAGCCATTTCATTAACCATTCATTCAATGCTTCAGTATAAGTTTTCTGGGTGCTGATCGATTCCTTAAAATAATGGCACCAGTGAAAGAGATCCAGCTCTAGTTCCTTGGCAGCCTCTGCAATTGATTGGCGTTGGCTTCCGATCTTTGCCATGAGATTATGGCTTTTACTATCAAACTTCCACGTTCTTATCAATCTGCAAACAAAAACAACGACCATGTCAGCTCGTTGTTCTATTTCTGTCCATATAGGATGAGGTAGACTTGTAAAAATTACAATCAATAAAAAAGATCATCGCAAGAAGCACTAAATTCACAATCCAATAAGTTGCACATACAAAAGATGAAGAAAGTTGAATCTTCATACCCTTGAATCAATCCAATAAGTTGGGGTGGCAACTCTTCATCTCTTATCTTGTGCATTCTGTTTTAAATGGCATCTATTGATTTAAATTACAATGAAGGTTTTAAATCCTGTGAGATGAGGATGTCCAGGTTTCTCCCTAAAATGGGACACCCCATTGTCCCACCCCATCTCGATGGTTGTCCCTGTCATGTGTCTCGATAGATATCCTCCATCTCTATTCCTTTTTTCTTCTTCCTTTTTTTTTTCTTCTTTCTTTCTTTTCTTTTTCTTTCTATTTCTTGCCCCTTCCTTTATTTCTTTTTTCCTTTTTTTATTCTTTCTCTTTCTTTTCTTCCTTCTTTCCTTTCTTTTTTTACTCCCTTTCTTTCTTTCCTTTTTCTTCCTATTCTTTCTTTTGACTTTTTCCTTTTCTTCATTTTTTTCTCTCTTTTTTTCTTCTTTCTTCTTCTCTCCCGCAAGGATAGGTTTCGGAGTCCCAACCCCATTCCCATTTTCTCACATAAACAGGATGGGACGACCCACATCTCATTGAGACTTAAAACCTGCTTATTTTGTTGCATAGCTTTCTTATTGATGATCAAGCATAGTCAATGTTAGAGAACTCTGCTCCTCCATTATCCAGAGCTTTCAAGTGTGTGTACTTAGTGGCAAAAATGATCTGCAGTTTTTGTTCAACCTAGCACATCTGTTTTGACCACAAAATAGATTTAATACTATGAACCATCAATGTTTTTTTACCGTTATCTGTTCTAAGAATTGCCATTGAGAAAGATCAAGCACTATCATGTTCACATTTTTTATTCTGCTTAACCTTTTTGCAAGGACTGCCACAGTTTCAAAGAACTAAGACCTCAACAATTTTTTTTTTCTCCACCAATGGATTCGAGCCAACCCACTACAAAGCTACTCCTAGGTATTTATGAATATAGATCTAACCTAGCTAATAATTGTATGATTTTGCTGGTTGTATTGGCCCAACCCATGAATATCTTAGGGATTTCAGCCAATCATCCAAACAGGCCTTTAATTGGTTTACACTGACAGGTTAAAATTATTAATTTCACAATTTTAAAGGAATTCTTATCAAAATTTACAGAATTTTTGAAATTCTAAATGTTACGGGTATAGAAAACCTCATCAGCATAGACACACTTAAGGTCACCATCTTGCTCAGGAAAGTAAATCATGTTGTTTTCAATATGTATTAAACTGAGCTCTTCAGCTGAGTAGGCCATAATAATGAATATTTCATATTAGCATTGCATATCGAAACCACAAGCATACAACAGTTATCTGCTTTAAAAGATTATGGTGACTTGACTGTAAATATCAAAGCATGCTCCTAGTCACTTTCATAAGTTTCTACTCTGACTATTATCTGAGTTAATTTTAGAAATTAAAGGACCATTTTGGATGCTCAAATGCAAAATCCATGGTTATAATCTGCTGTGGTGGAAAAGTCTCGAGGAATATTGAGGAGAAAGATCACTTGGAAGAGAGGTTTTCATGGATCCGGAGTGGCGACCCGACAACTGAGTCCTGAGAATTTAAATAACCAAAAGTGATAAAATGATGATTTATTTTATTCCTGAAAAATAGGGATAATGAAAAACCCGAAGATCGTCAGATTGTTCAACATGTTAGCTATTGTAATCTTTTTCTCGGAACCTGTTTTGCGTGGCAGATAGTATTCTTGGATTATGAATTTGACATCCAAATAGGCCCCTAATAATCCATACTTCTCGGATTAGAGATTATTAGACATTACTTGTTTAGTAATCCAATCTTTTGTAATATCAAATATAAGACAATATATAGAACTAATCAAATTATTGCTTGGGCCCTCATTCCATTTTTTATGACCCAGGCAGGTTCCTAAATCTTGGTCTAGAAGTCAATTTTTTTTTTCTCCCTACATCACATAATTGCCATGTTTGTTGGAGAAAATTTTGAAGTAACTCCTCTGTCCTAACCCCATTCCTCTCCTTGCTCTCCTTCTTCTGCTACCACACACAAATTGTACAAGTGTTCAGGGTGCAAATGACAATACTAGTACAAAGGACTGAGTTCTTGTTTTCTAAGCACCTAAAGTTGATTGCAATGTAAGTAGATAAGTCATTTTCTAATGTTAAAAGCTAAGGACTATCAGAACTGAAGATGCCTTCAATAACTTCACTTCAAAACAATCAATACGAAAAGTTTTGGGTCTTAGAATTGCTTGAAAATCAAATTCATTCTACTCAGAGAGAAAAGGATTTTCCCTAGTATTTTACAGGTTATCCAACATGGGTTATTCCATGTTTATTCAAGTGATGCTAACACCAGTGCATGTAGTTAAACTTTCATATAGGTTCTCCATTTCAATTAATAGTTCTGAGCCTTAATATCCAGGATATGCATCCACCTAACAACACAGTCATTCACTTGGACATCGATATGTTTCGAATTTTATGGTCATTCAGATTCACTATGTAATTTAAAAATATTTACCAAGTGAAAGTATATGAAATAATGTGATTTTCTTTCGTTTGAAAAATTTATTCCCCTTGAACTTTTGCAACAGCTCAAAATCTTCTAATGATGTACATTACCAAAATATAGTTGCTTACATTTCCAAGAGCCTGACATTATTGTTACAAATTTTAACAATATCATGGGGTTTTTTACAACTCAATTACCAATGGGATGTTTTTAACTATTTGAAGCTTCATGCTTGTAATCTTAAAACATTTAATATTACATTAATATCATATACAAAGGTCAAGAAAACTTCAACTTCTCTAAGATGTTTCATCCTTCAATGACAACAATATATTTGAGCATCAAAATTCAGTCAAACAAATGTTTCGTAGGTCATTACACTGTATTAATTATATCATGGGACTATTCATAAATGAAATATTATATGTCTATCTACATGATGTTGGTCATGTTCTGGTCATTGATCTTTTAAATGGTCTTGTAATTAAAAGACAGCTTGATGATGCTCATACTTTGTTGCTGAGATTGCCTTGACAACATATTCAAGCAATTGAGCTTTGGTATGGCTATAAATTATAATATTTTGTAGCCGTCGATCCTCACTATGTAATATAACATGTTAATCAAGCAAAAGCCAGCGAACTTTATGTTTTACATTGATAAGTTTAATGGAAAAATATTAAAAATGTACTTCTTTAAATTTCCCCTCATAATGTATCGACTGACAAGTCTGCAAATATTAGGTCTTACTTTGATAAGTCACATGAATGACGATGACATCGTATATATTTTGTTCTCTTATATGATAGAAAGCATTTGAGTCTGGCCTTGTGTGGTGTCCAACAGAGTCTTATTTTTTTAAATGTAATCTGATCTTTAAGGGAGACAAAATGTCTGCACATTCCCACCACCACAGCTATTCTAAATTTAAAAAAGAACCAAGTAACTTAGTTCAGCAGCTGTCCTGAGGTAGAGAAAAAAGGGAAATGCACCTCCCAGAAGTTCAACATATTTTTAAAATTACATAAATTATTTAATCAGATCAGGATTCACAGCCATCACATGTATTCCACATGCTAACCAAAATTCCTATTTTCTGCCCAGAAATTACAATTAAACTCTCATGACCGCAAAAGTTAAATATCCTTATTGATTGAATATCTTTAATGCAAGATAAGTACATAGATTCACTAATCCTATAGTAGTGTGGTAAATTTGTCAGCGTCTCCAAACGAGAGAACATAATAAAATCTATTGTTGTTCAATAAAGCTAAAGTAACAGAAATTCAAATTTATCGACTTTTTAATTTGATTATATAATAATACAAGAACACATGGAAAACAAGAAAAGATTATCAAGGCTGTTGCACACATGCCATAGAAAACATGATTGTATTACGAGCATATCATGATGAGATATAACTGAAGGAGCTAGTTTCATCATAGCATGGATGGCCTCATCCAAATTTCTAAGACATCGCTGACTTTGCTTCTCCAACAGCTCCCACCTACCAAAATTCGAATGTTTCCACCATTGGCTTGGCTTCGTCCGTCAAGCAACTGCTTCCGCCTTTCTAGGCTTCCCTATCGCTCATGACTGGTAGTTTTCTAGGCTTCACTATCGCTCATGACTGGTAGTTGCCTCTATGTAATGGTCGGCCTACCGACTAGTCGTTTTTCGAATGTCTCTTGTACTTTTGTGCATGGTGTGGCCTTTCCAATGCCTCCTTCCTTGCCAACGCACTTTAGACGGAGGTTGGGACGAATCGGACAGCCAATGAAAAGGACTTCTTTGACAATAAGGGGACTAAACGACTGGTCCAATGCTGCTTGTATGAGCTGTAGGTCACGTTTGGTAGGGAGCAAGGAATGGATCTAATATATGAAGTGATCGGCTCCTAAGAAATAGTACTGCCATTTAAGATTCGGATGGAATTTTCTGGCTTTCTTTCGCTTTTGCAGACTAATTGTCTCTGATCACTTTCAACACAGTTTGAGGCTGGTTGTATGAGAATTATTTCCATCTTGGAACGCGATGGATGTGACGACCGGCTAATATGGTGGGAACACTCCAACATCCAAACTGTTTCCTATTTCAAATAGCTGACCTGTTTTCCTTCGGAAAGGTACACTCAATTAAGCCTTGCTTAGAGATTTAAGGTCACGGGTTCCCTGCAACTGCAATCGAAGTAGCAACATGATTCAGGAGTGCGCCGGTAATGATCCTGCTGACCCTGGCGACAAATGAGGCAGATATATCATTTCATGCAGGGATAGATATCGAACAACTGAATGCCAGGTGACAATAAACCCTGCCAACCCTGCAGCCGTTGTCCATCAGAAACATATTGCTTATAATACCGCCATAAAGCTTGACATCAATATTAAACTCTGCATATTACATTTGGCCTCAACCCTGATACCCAAAATAGCTTCATCGATTGGGTACTACTCTTGTAAGTTGTCACAATATAACGGTGCCATTTGGCATAGTGGCATTTTTTTCAGTAATGATCCCTAAAATACCATAAAGAGCAACTGGCTCATTAAAAAGACTTCAGATGAGACCAGGCAACAAGAAGGGCGACACTCGAAACACAATCTTCAAAGTGACGGATGGGTAAAGGATGGTTACCAGAATCACCAATCCAAAAGCATAATCAACTGCATTCTCTTTTCAGAGAGAAATCACAAAGAAAGTAACTTGCTGAACTATACCAAACCATTATACTACGTGGGATTTTATACTTTCAAAAATTGAATCCAACAATTTATTGAGGCATGGATCCCTTGCATAATCTATAAACTTCCCAGAATTTTTCAACTTATCATACGTCCAAATCACATGACAGCTGGGCTGGAAAGAATGCTTAAGCATGTCAAAATTCAGTTCAGATCCTCCATCCAAATAACAGTGCTTACACAGCTCCAATATGTGCAGCTAAACTTAAAAGCTTGACACGAGATGTAATCAACAAGATGCCAAATAGTATGATATAAATTTTTTGTACAGCTACTGATCAAGAAAGAACATGGAGGCATGAAGCCCCTATTAACTCAGACAAGGATTTAAGAAACCATGACTCATCAGTCATCACACATTGTAACCAAAATGCATGACACCAACGCTATTCTGATCATGCTATACACAACTCACAGAATAACCAACTAGAACAATATTTAAACCATAGACAAAGTCCTGTCTTTATTTCACTAGCAACTTAGTCCTGTCCTCTCATTCTGCATGATAAACCCACTATGAATATTACACAAGCCACCACACATGCATGAAAAGATCATTTAACGCGTTCTACGGCTGTTGGGCGGCCTGGTGGAAGGAGATGATTTGGCTTTTGCAAAATCAACCAGTTCTTTGAATAGGGAATCCTCAGGTTGAGCCTGTCTGTTCTGTAGCAGAGAGTCCTGACCTTCAAAATTTTGTGGAACCTCCTGCTGGCTCAGGTCGTCATTTCGCTGATTAAGAGATAAGTTCTGGGTCTGAGCTACCAATCCGTCGTGTGCTCCTCCTGAATTCCCACCAGTGAAAGTTTGCTGGTGCTGCTCAAAGAACTGCTGCCTTTCACCATACTTTGACGGAGGTGGTGGTAAGAAACCAGCAGGTTGGACTTCCCAAGGAGCCTTTGGAAGATTCTCTGTAGTGGATTTCGTGGTTTGAGCAGGCTCATCGTATCTGGGTAGGCCAGAGAATACTGATGGTGGAGTTGAGTCCAATCCTGAAGTGGGAGGGGAAGACACAGATGAGTTGGGTGGTGAAGGCAGATTCACATGAGCATCTGATGGCGTTTCTGATCTGTAAGTTTCTCCACTAAGATAGTCAACCGGGCTTGCATCTGTGCTGACTGGCCTCTTTGATGATGGTGGTGGAGGAAGAAGTGGACTTGGGTTCTTGGCAATAGAAGACTTCCTACTCCGGCCTGATGCACCATCCCTTGAGCTCCTGAACCATCAGCAGACGATATGAGCTGGTTAAATATGGTTACAATGGATTATCATGAGCAATTTTGACTAACTTAAATTTCTACCAGCAAAGTCAGGCTAAAATTAGCTACTTTATAGCATGCAGTCCCTAAAGTGCCATGAGCTTGCTGCATGGTTCCAGAATACAAGTTGTATTATAGTTCCCAAACATTTCATTTATGCTACCAGGAGTAACTCAGCACCACTTGAGAGGCGCTCCTAACTTACCAAATGTGATGGTGTTAAACATCAATTCATGCATATGCAAAATTTGAATAGCATCCAAAAGAAGGAAAATTTCTTCATTGATCTAATGGTGAAGATTTATATTTCTTGCTCGCTGAGTAGGCTCAACTCCAAAGAAGGTAACTTTACATAACAGAACCAAAGGAGGGGGGGTACAATAGCATCTTGTATGTCAGGGTTACAAGCCAAATAACAGGAATTCACGGCTCCAGCAAATATCTGGTTAGACTATTAAAGGGTTCTTTTGGACGACAGTCAGGCAGATCATTAGATAGAAATTTACATGAGAAAGACTGACAAAATAAATGACCGAAGGCCTCTTTTTCTTTCTCTACTGCTGCTTCTCCCTATTCTTCTCTACTTGATTCTTCTTCCCATCTCTCTTTATCTTAGTCATCTTCTTCTTTGTTGTGTTAATTCTCTGATTTTGATGGCATCTTTCTGCTAATTACAAGTTCAGAATCAGGTCTGGAGTTATTATGCTGTCAAATCATTTCTATTATTCAGATACGATTCTCAGTTTTGAAATTGTTTTATCCTATCAATTGAAAGGGCTTGAAGAATGCTCATTATTCAGATCCAATTCAGATATGAATTTAAACTGGAGAGACCTATTCACAAGTAATCTCTAATTGACCAGAGATTACATCAGACGAAGCGCAATAGACCATGGATTGTTCCTTTCAGGGAAAGACAACAGGCTTCCAATATTGCATCCTTAAGAAAAGGAGCTCATGGCATATCAAGAGTACAATAAAGATGATATGCTTGTTAAAAAAATGAAACTAATTAATTTTTTATATAATGAAAATCATAGCCGCATAGACTTCTATTTCAAAGACCAAAGGAGAAATAAGTTCGAAAACACATACTATCCCCATATCAACATGACATTCCTATCACCTTTAAGATTATCTATGTGTGGTTGTACAAGCCATTCTCTATATTCAGAGCTCAAGCACCAAATGTTATCGAAACACAAAACAAGGCTTAATTCAAAAATATAGAAACCATGCATATTACCTGTGAGAAAGCTGAGAAAAATCATCCTCTAACTCATCATCCTCGTGATTTACATTGACAAGAGGTGCAGCTGAAGTTAGTGTAGTTGAGGCCACTGTTGTTCCACCAACAGGAGGAGTTCCCTTCAGAATGTCATCATGCCGTTGAAGCACACGCTGCAATTCGTCATTTAGTGCTAGACCCTGACATAGAAGTTCCTCATCTCTGTAAAGTTATGCAACAACAATGTCAGTATCAAATGATTCCAAATGATGATATTTTTTGCAACATGATAAACACCATACCCAGTATCATTCACAAGTTGCATGACACGCTTATGATTAGTACGGCATTGCTCGACAAGGTCAACAATAACTTCTTGCTTTACATCCTGTCATGAGAAGCATAATTCAGTGGCATGAAAAATTGGTCAGAGACAAATTAGTCGGAGAATTATCCAGTTAATAACAAAAGAGTTGGGTACAATTCTTGCTGTTGGATTTAACTAGTCCATGCAAAAGCATTTTGCTTACCATCATATCTCTCCATCCCAATAGCACACTAGTAGTGTTAGGCAAATGTTCCAGAGCAACCATTAAAATACACTAACAGATTAACTACACAGATGGCAGGAGCAGGAGCATTGACTAATTGACTAACATTAGTAGTTTTGAACATTATCTGATGCTTTGTTGTTTAAATATATAAATTATCAAGGAGAATAAGTTCATACTAAACTAATTAGGGTCATGCACACAATCTTTTAAAATTAATAATGTTCGCTTTCTTCAAAATAACAGAAGAACTTACATGGAATTTCATGTTCCAAGATTATACACATTTTTTTCTAAATATCTATGTTCTACCTATTATATCTAGACATCTATTTATATATCCATGCAATCACCCACTTGAAAGGAAGGAGAGCATAGTGATTAAGAATGGTTCTGCATATAAAATAACCATGCATACACACATGTATCAGCACAGAAGAATATGGAAACGAACCTCTAATGAGTTCAGAGAAAAATAATTAAAAAATCATCTTATATTCTTAACACTGATTTTATCTTGTATGCATGGAGACAGGAACAATGTAGTGAGCTAATCATTTATCAATGCCAACAATGGTCAACCAACTCAACAATTAATTTCCGTAAAGCCTTGAATTGAATATCATGCCTCTTTTTAACATGTCAGAATTAAAATCCTTAAAGCGCAATTATGTCTAGCGCCCAAACACCCATAATGAGACAAAAGAAGTTAACTATTTCTGACCTGGTCAATCCTAGTTTTACAGGCAGATACACAACCAGCAATCTCATTTTAGTCATGCATGTTTTCTGGGCATGCACTCCTTCTGAAGGAACTTAACCACGATATTTGGAACATCTCATCCATGTTTTATGTTTGAATGTCCGACATCTTCATCATTAACTTATTCATCCTAAAGCAGAATATATAGTCCAACTTTTTCTTATGATGGATTTTAAGTTATATCTGTGACTATAGTGTTAAGAACATGTTTGAATTATGTAAATTAGAATATTCAGTATAACTTTAGTAGATTTCAGTTGCTGTATCTTTCACTCGAGTGCTACTAACATTTTAACATTGACAGATACAGGTATAATATATGACACAATAAACTCCACAGAGTACATCAAAAGAAGTCAAAAGAATTTATTCAGTGCCTTAAACAACTATGAAATCAAAACACAATGTATTATGCTAGCAAAAGTAAAAGCTACTATTGTCACTCAGAATGAACTTGACTCATTTATTTAACATGAGTTCAGAATATTATGATGGCGAATAAAAAGTGCAATTCAATTTTTTGTATCTCTTGGGATTTTCGTTTAGGTAATTTTCAGAATTGGTTTTAGAGTACCATTTTAAGTGAAATTGGTGTAAAAGAGTCATATATTATGTATATGTTGGGTTGAACAAGTCATAAAATCATCAGGATTTGATTTTTGATTGTTTTAGGTGTCTTTCTACACAGGGTTATGTGCTATTCCGTATTTTATTTTTTCAGGATTTGGGAATCACTTGCTTGCTTATCAAGAGTCCTGATTTACTTGGAAAACAAGTCATGTGGAGTTTATAAAAGGGTCTATTAGGACTAAATGAAAATGCATTGCACATGATTTATTTTGAACGAATGAAATGATTTCTTTAGGCCATATTTGGACTTTCTTATCTTTCTCTGTTTCTATCCCTATTTGCTTCTCTATTTCTTTCTTCTTCTTTTATTACTTCACTTTATTTCTTCCCTACTTTCTAATACTTTCTACTATTCTCTCTTATTTCTGCTGCTATTCTTCTTCTTCACTGGATTGTTGGCACTGCAGATTGATTCTCTGCATGATATTAAATCTAATCTATGCTGGAATTAGCTTTAAACTGCTTTAGCCTCTTGCTGTTCTCAATCAAATATTATACCTTTTACAGGACAAGATGTTGTTATAGTTTTACTAGTGACTATCAAGACCCCATGCTTTAGGATGTGAAGAGACAAACCAAATAAAATGTAACATCATAACAAGAAGTTCTTCAAAAGTGAAAGATGAAATATCCAGAACTGTACAAAAATCATTGAAAACAGCAAAGTTTCCTGTATTTTGTTTTTTTCCTTAAGACTCCACAGGTGGTGACTTTAAAAAAAAAAAGTCTAGAAGACAATTCCACCTCGGAATTACGAGGATCCAATGCATTCAGCATCTCTGCCAACACATCTGCTATTCCTCGAGCATTTTGAATGTCATGCAAGCTGCATTACAACAAT
The DNA here is from genome assembly GCF_051530095.1 of Phoenix dactylifera. Taxonomy (NCBI): domain Eukaryota; kingdom Viridiplantae; phylum Streptophyta; class Magnoliopsida; order Arecales; family Arecaceae; genus Phoenix; species Phoenix dactylifera. The sequence goes on along the minus strand of NC_143202.1, from coordinate 25,635,817 downwards.
GAAACAGTATTAAAATGCATTTTTTTCCAAAATATTTCAAAAATAAAATGCATAAAAATGGAAGTAACATAAAATAGTGGCATTAACAATCAAAACAACCAATTCAACAATGTGTGCAATCATGTTCCATGCACAGAAGTGAAAATAATAGTATCACCCTAAATGTACATTCGCTTGCTAATTTGTAACAGACATATTTATCAACTCTAGTTTGTGCTGACCAGAAGTACTCTATCTACACATGCACAAACTCAACTTGTATGCTGAACAAAATCATTGCAAACATTCAACATATGCAGGCCCTATTATTACCTCCTCTCGTAACTGCTAATAAAATCACTATAACACGCATTCAACAAAGAGACTTCCATTACAATATAAGCAAATACATTAGAGTTAGAAGGAACAATACCTCTTGGAGGAATTGTTTAATATGAGAGCTTGCCACCTCATTGACAATGACCAAAAAACAAGTACACCATACCTAGACACCTTTTGGAGAACTTGTCCAACATGAATCATTTTAAATTGAATCTTGCAATCTGGACCAAAATGTCCCTAAAGAATTTGGATCTCATCCTTAAGTTGGAACCAATCAGGATCATGAGATAAAGATCATAGCAAGGATCATACAATTCTTGGATCATAAGATCCAAATTGGCCATGTTGTTTACATATCCAAACAAGTCATTTCCAACAATTAATTTGACTGTAGGCTTTTAGGATTACATATTTAACATAAGACCCTTCAAGCGCATAAAATTAGAAAGATGACTAGTGTTTCTAACTTCTAAAAGGAAGGAAAAAGAAACTTGGGAGTTCATGGAGTTTAAAAGAAGAGGTAAACATTTGTACTTTTCCAACCATTTGCTGAAACCTGATTTCTTTTTTCCCCTTAAAACTAAAAGACAACTGAGTTGATGGATAGTACATAAATATCTTGAATACTTGGCTATGGTATTTATCTCATTAAATATGGCATATATGGGCTCATGATGGTGAATATAGACTTTTTATGTGTATGGTCTTTTACCCTCCATTCATCTATTTTATCATTGACTCATTTTTCAATTTTCATGTTTTGTTTCTATTCTTAACTTTTTTAAAAAAAAATGGAAAAGAATATTAAGATTTGTGGTTTGATCCACCATCTGTTTCGAATTAAGCCCCAGATTGAATTACAACCCGATCCACTGTCATATCCTATTATACAATTTCATGCCACATCTTTTTTCTAGCTACTCAATCCTCAAAATTATTTGTATGCAATTTCTCATATATAAAGAGAACAGCATAAAATACTAAAGTAGAATAAGTACCTAAAAGCAGGACCATCGTCAGACTGAAGAGAAGCCTGTATAGCTGCATCCTCATATGCTGATGCAGCAGGTTGATACGTCACAGGGCGAGTTTGGGGAGGCGTAAACAATGGTGCACTGTTTTCTGTACGTGGTGGAAATTCTACTCCATAAGCCTGCCACAACAATAAGGGGGGAAAATCTTCCAATATCATTGTTGATGACCCATTACAAACCACAAGACAATTTTAGTCATCAAATAACGAAACTGCTGCAGCATATCCAAGATATGAAGTGGGGAAAAAATTATTGACATGAACCAAAACACAAGAATGGAAGATAAAAAAATGGAATTCTCAGAAAAATCACAGAACAGTCAAGTAATATGCTCCTCTATCCTAGTTTTAAGTTCAGTTTTCTTCAGTTTGATCTTAGTTCATATCACAGCTTCAAAATGAGTTGCCAAGAGAGAACTCAAAATTAATTCATGATTAAGCACAATTTAAGAGAAATTCAGATTCCTAACACATGCATACACAGAGAGAGAGAGAGAGAGAAAGATTTAGGAAATTTTTGGTTACTAGAAAATTTATCGGAGAAATAGTTTGGATTTTGGAGGCACTGAAGACATCTCAAAGGGTAGTCAGGATTCAAAAAAAATCAGAGCATCTCAGGCGTCCCCAGTGAAATATGTATTATTTGCAGGATTTTATAGAGTTTTATATAAGCATAGTTTTTTTTATTCAGCTAATAAAATCAGGAAAAACATTCAAGCATGAAGATGAGAATAGTAGTATATTTTTTTCAAAAAAAAAAAAAGAGTTTCTTGTCATCAGGAGTAAAAGTCATTAATACTATGGTAACATGCTCGTATGATCATAACCAACAAAAACCTTTGTAGCTGTCAAAGTTTATAGAATAAATGTAATTGGGGATGTTAAGGTTGCATATTCACCGGTAGGCTTTGAAGTGCCACTTTGCAAAATGACTCATGTCATCGTAGGAAGATGCTGAAGTAACTGAACTAACTATAGCATTGATGGAAAAGTTCTTGAAAACTATTCATAGATGAGGTTGTATAAAAGCTCACCTACGCTATATTTTAGGTTGTTTGAGATGATATGTAGATGCATAACTTTCAATAGATAGAAACAAATAGATAGCAAATTTTCCATACATACAAGTTTTTTACGCAAATAGCACCACTCTAATAACATCTCTATTGAAAAGCAATTACTAAATGTTGTCTTTTCATCTTGAGGATGGTTGGTTTAGGAAGTCAAGCTTCTTTTCTTTCCAATACCCTTTCTGCAATAACCCAGAATTTTGGGGCCCGTGGGCCGGCCCAGAGTGGCCAAGCCCAGCCCGATCCTGCACGCCTAGCCCAGCCTATGAGCTTGTGAGCCAGCCCGAATAGGCCTGGCCGAACTCATCACGTGCTTGGCACATGTGGCAGAGGAGGGAGACTCCTGATTGAAGTCTTCCTCTTCCCCTGTTCTGTTTACCTCCCTCCGATTCCACCGAAAGGGGGAGCCTAGAGCGACCGGATCTTACCTAATTTGAGTCGATCCTTGTCTATAAAAGAACCTCTCCCCCCTTCTTTGGCATCAACCTTGGGAGCTCTTTCATTAGAGGCTTTGATCGCTAGGTGTTCCATGGGGCGAGATTGGAGTGTTCGTCGCTGATCCGGCCAAAGGAGCTTGTTGGAGGCAAGGTGAGCTACCTCTTTTCCTTTCCGGTCTTTGGGCCACCGTTCTATCTTGAATCTAGGTTATCGGATACCTCGGATAATTTTTTATGTTGATTTGGTTCTATAGAAGAACAATCCTTCGGACAAGAGGACGTTAAGCAGGGTTCTGCGCACCCCAGTTCATATATCGCGGTATAGGCAAGTGATTAGTCTGTCTAGGTTGTCAGCAAAAAGATAAGAATTCTTGTACACCGACTTGCATGATATAGACATTTTTGTACCTATATATATATATATATATATATATATATATATATATATATATATATAATATGCCAATGATCTAGATAAGTAAGAAGCAAGAATAGTTTTATGATGGTTTCTTCATGTATGCTTGTGATTGATAGTATGATGGATGCCTATATGAGTATAACTTACACTTGCATAATCGGAATAATAGATGGGGTGCTCTACAATAACCAATGTTATATAGATCACCCCGTCACGAGAAGAAAACATGATCGTGGTTAGTCTAAAGCCGGAAATAAAAAGAAATTGATATGTGAATTTGAACTAGATTAAATAAACAAGAACTTTGGGCTTATCTCGTTATTATTAGTTGCCCCATCACAGGCTTGAAATATGATATTATTGATTACCCCATCACAGGTTGGACCCCTTTAGTGGATCAATAGAGGGTTCTGGGTTATCAGATACCTGAGGTAAGTTTTGATTTTGACTTAGTTATATAGGAGAACAACCTTTTGGACAAGAGGACATTAAGCAAGGTTCTATACACCCCAGTTCGTAGATCGCAGTGTAGACAGATAATTAGTCTATCTGGATTGTCAGCAAAGAAGTAAGAATTCTTGTACACCGACCTGCATGATATAAATATTTTTGTACCTGTATATGTATGATATGCTAATGATCTAGATAAGTCAGAAGCAAAAATAGTTTTATGATGGTTTCTTCATGTGAGCTTGTGATTGATGCTATGATTGATGCATATATGAGCATAACTTACACTTGCATAATTGGACTAATGGATGTGGTTCTCTAAACTAACGATGTTATATTGATTGCCCCCTCACGGGCGAAAAACATGACTGTGGTTAGTCTAAAGCCAGAAATAAAAAGAAATTGAGATCACAACTCCTTTTTTCTCTTTTTCAGAGTTGTAGGTTGCATAGTACATAGCTATGGTTGAGATCACAAGTAGAGGGGATTATTAAATTGAGCATCAATGATACTGCTTGGATTATCAAATTTTGTAATTAGACCAACTTTGTTGTTTGGTATGAATTGAGATCATTGTTGAATATGAATATTAAGGTTGTATTATATTTTTAGTCCTTGCATATTCTCTAGGGCTTTGCCCTAGGGAGTATGCGGCCGTGTTGCGTGCCGGACCCAGGTGATGGGTTCGTGGCGCGACACTTTCTCTATCCAAAAAGCAAAAAAATGCAAGATATTTATACAAGTATTCTCGGAAAGGCATCTTGTTATTTTTAGGCCTTACATATTCTCTAGGGCTTTGCCCTAGGGAGTATGCGGTCGTGTCGCGTGACGGACCCCGGTGCTGGATTCGTGGCGTGACACTTGCTCTATCCAAAAAGCAAAAAAATGCAAGATATTTATACAAGTATTCTCGGAAAGGCATCCTGTTATTTTCTTAACCAAATTAACTTGTATTAACATACAAGTAGCAATGTGACTGCTTAGATGAACACCAGAGAAGTGGACTTGGAATGAGATCCACACTCTCTCTCTCTTGAAGGCTAACGTCTAGGATCCCAAAACACAAATCGCCCTTTATAACATTCCCTGTCTCTAGACTTTAATTTTATTTCTCTCTATCAAATCCAACCTATTATCAAGTCCATGTGAATCTGGAATGCCAAGTTGATCTTTCTCTCCTATGTGATGATTTCTCTCCTATGTGTTGATTAGAACGAAACAAACTTCTAATGCACAACATCACTACTATGGCTGAGATAGTAAGTTCATAACGAGGCAGGTGAAGACTGAAACCAATATCTAATTGCACGGACAAGATCTAAGCACAGACTGATATAGCAAACTACAAATTAAATGTTCTATAAATGATGAAAGCAAAAACTATATGCACATATCACATGTTGATCATAATTTGTAGGTGTGAGTTTGTGTCAAAAAAGGAAGTGGTTATTGATAAATTCAAAGCTAAAACTCCTACCATTCATTGGTTAAATATAAAATAAACCAGAAAGCGGGTAGGGCTGGGCATGCAACATGAAACAGGAGACTTGGCAGAAAAGAAAAGACAAGGAAAAAAAAGGAGGTCAAAGGATAACAGTTTAAAAGGATACCCTGAGTTCTTGGTATGCAGCATGATATTGGGGATATCTTCCTCCTGCTCCTCCAAAAGCATCTTGCCATGTATCTATTAGAATCAATATTTTCTCCCTCACATTCAAGTCTGGCTGCAAACATAAATTGAAGAAGCCGCTATATCAAAATCACATTCCAATGTGCATGCAATGATGTAAACAAAGCATAAAAGGTGTTTGGTGAGATGCAATACTTACCTTTTTCTTCACTACCTTCACCATTTCATGCAAGATATCCCGCTCAGCAATTTGTTGGTGAATATAGTCACCACAATTTTTGCTTACAGTCTCTAACACCTGAATATACCACATGAGAAATTATCTATTACTAGAGAACAAATATCTATTACAAGGGAAACAGAATAAACCATATGAGAAAACCCTACTGAAGTAAACTTGTCAAGAAAACCCTAAAAGAACCTAAGTCATTATTCAACCTATTTGGAAAAGTTTACTTTTGAATTCATAAGTAGCAAGACTTGTTTCTATGAGATCAGTTTTTTGGATCTGTTTTCTCATTTGTTCGGACAAGGACTAAATTCTCAGCGAAAGCACATTGTTATCCTCTAAAGATGCCAAAGAAAGCAAAGCTATTGAATACTTATGTTTTACATTATGCACATATGTGGAGGTAATATTTAACCTTTCCCTCAGCTGCTTGATGAGATTTCGGCATAAAGACATACATGCATAACATGGATTGAAATTATTTGCTGTAAAAGAATTTTCATAATGCTATTTGCTGTCCCCAACAACTTCCAATTTTAAATGCACAGGATGCAATGGGTAAGTGATATATGGATGTAGGGCCTTTTGCATAAGAAAAATTAAAAACAAAAAAAGCTGAATTCAAGAAAACCATCCTACTGGAAAATTGTGTTCCCTGCCAATAGTATCGCTAGAAACAAAACTCAAAGAAACGTAGTAGGAAAAATTATGACAAGCAATTGTAATATTATATATTTCTAACAGTATTAGTTTGCAAAATGAAAATTTCTTAGTTGCAGGAGAACAGAGCTTCATGTACTCACAAAAAGTGCCAGAAGTTGTATTTTGGGGTTCTTGCTTCCTAGGCGCTTCTTAAGTATCTTAAGGGCATCCTTTGCCTGCCTGCACTTCATTAAAGAGATAAAAATAGATAAAAGCTGAGAATTCCAACAATAGATTGAAAGTGGTCTTACAATAGTATGATCCAATGGCATTATACAAGAACAAGCAGCATGAAACACAACTGAAATTAAATTCAAAATATAGAAACGAAATTTCTCTGGAATGCTGGTTTACCAATAATGAAACTGCCTTTCTGACGTGCAGGGCTCACTTCAAGGTTTAGTGTGAAAAGGTGAACTGTCGAGTACTATACAAAAAATCAGATGTTGGTGTTTACAGGCTAGACACATAGAGGAATGCATGTTCTGCATTGTCTCGTTGAAGAATCAACTTGATGTCAGCATATAGTCCAACCTAAATAACTAGCTTGCAGGCACATGAACCTCCCCTACTGACATAACATTTAGTATAATACTATATTCTAAATGAGGTCCGTACGCAACAATGGTGCCCCATGGAACTGATTCAAGATAATTGCTACAGCATCTAAATAACCTCCATTGGAGGGGAAAAAAAATCCAATTATGTTTTTGCAACATGAAATAGTGGAAAGTTGATATTCTTGACAACATATGTACAGGAAGTGAACAGAAGACATACTTGTCCTTTTCCCCTGATGTGATAAAGAAATAAGCCGACAAAATCTAGTTTTTGAAATACTTTAAAAAAGATTGCTACAGAAACAACAAAAATGGCTGTACCAACTGGAGAAAGGTTAGAATTAGTAACAGAATAACAAACTACCACTTGAGAGACTTCTCATGGTCTTTATTGCAGCCAAAGGCATTTCATAGTAATAGAATAACACATTACAGCAAATAGAAGAAATAGCAGATTCTATACTAGGATGGCCTTGCAACACCATGTCAAAAGAACAGGAAGCAAACCTAGCAAAGAAAGCAAGCCTCTACATTCACCAGTTCACCCCTCAGAAAAAGAAAGAAAAAAACACTCCTAGCAGACAACAAAAAAGTACGTAATCATTCAATAATAAGCTAAACATAGATAAATTTATGCGGGAAGAGAATTGGCAGATTAAACTATGATATATTGAGGTAGCATAACCAAGAAAAGGGACGCATCTCACTTTCTCGGCATATTGCTCGCTTATCCATAGGTAATACATCAGTTGTGGGCCAAAAAATCAGAATAATGCAGAACAATTTGGCATGAAATCAACTATCAACCTTTCTCAGAGATCAGTGTTTATAGTTTCACTAAGATCGCAATGCCTGTCTGTCACAACCAATTACACAAGCAGACAGCTCCATTAGAACAAGGCACCCGACTAGTATTATCTATGACATAGTCCAGCGAAGGCGAATCAAAGCTTTCATCAAATCAATCGCATAAAACATAGAGGCAAGAAACGAACAGAATCACAAACACAAGAAAAGGGCAAGAAGAGGCGAAGAACCATACCCAGGGTCCATGTTGAGAATGTCGCACAACTCGATGTTGACCGCCCAATCCGGACCAATCAACATGTCGCTCGTTGCCCTCTCAGCGCAAGCCGCCGCGTTCGCCATGGGAACCCACCTGCGCACCAAACTCTCCATGAATTCCCCACCCAAGAACCCCAATTCCCACGCAAAAACAAAACCCTAGAATTCCCGATTCTCGCTTTTTCTCGCTGCACCTCCTTCAACCAAAAACCCCAAAAATAGCAACAACAACAGATCTTTTCTCAGGGATAACAGAAAATAAAGATCCCCAACCGCAATCGCAACAAAAACCGTCAGAATTCACAGCCCAAAACAGCATCGCCTCAAAAGCATTCAGATCAGTGGGGGGAAAAAATTGAAAATCCAAGACCTCTGAGGCGAAATCAAGAGGGTTTCGAGATTTTCCAATTCCGAGGTCAAATTGAAGACCAGAATTAGCACGAGGATCTACCTGTCACCAACAAAAGCGAAGAATTCCAGATACTTTTCTTCAACGCTGGCACGCCTGGATTTGGGGGAAGAGAGTGAGAGAGAGAGAGAGAGAGAGAGAGAGACAGAGGTGGGGGGCAGCTGGGCGCCGACTTTATAGGGAAGGAAATCGTCTGGGTTCGAGACGGTTCAAAGATGAGGAACGCCGGAGGCTGGATCTTGGAAGGACGACAGCAAATGTGGACTTTTAATTCCTACTTTCCATTCCTTCCCACTGCTATTATTATAGTTTTTGTGTCCACAACAACCAGGTATACAAGGGTCTCTGGCCAACCAATTCAATGCACGGGTCGGTGACCTTAGGCCCTAAGGTTTCTCTCCTTCCATTAGGTGTGAAACTAAAACGAGTCTCCCTCTTTCGTCCAAGCTTTCCCTGTTTGACCTACATCCATGTGTATCATGTCATGATTGTGATTAGGGATGTACATGATTGTGATTAGGGATGTAAATGAATTGTTGGCCCTATTGAAAATTCTAAACATGCTAGCATCGGCATAGATAGCTTTATTAGATCATATCGAAGGAGAATGGAGTAATTTCCTTTGATCTATCTTAGCGGTACAGGTGGTGGATGTTTATTCTCTTAATTGCGAGATATATTAGTCATTTTCTCCATGTTTTCATCCTATTATGGTTGAATTTTTCATCCTATTGAAAATTCTAAACATGCTAGCACTAGCATAGATAGCTTTATTAGAATATATCAAAGGAGAACAGAGTAATTTTCTCTGATCTATCTTAGTGATATAGGTAGTGGATGTTTATTCTCTTAATTGTGAGATATATGTCTCATTTTCTCCAAATTTTCATTTTATTATGGTTGAATTTTTCATCCTATTGAAAATTATAAACATGCTAGCACTGGCATAGATAGCTTTATTAGAACATATCGAAGGAGAACGGAGTAATTTCCTCTGATCTATCTTAGTGATATAGGTGGTGGATATTTATTCTCTTAATTGCGAGATATATGAGTCATTTTCTCCATGTATTTATCCTATTATGTGTTGAATTGTTCATCCTATTATGCTTGAATCATGCTTCTTATCATTATTAGTTTTATCCTTGGTCAAAGATATGTGTAGAGAGGGCATCCTTAGACAAAGTAAATTGCCATAGGACATCAATAGCATATGTCATATTCCTAGCTATCTACAATTTATTTTAAACAAGAATGAGGACATTCATCTATGATCAAGATGGCTGCATTTGTCATGGGCGATATGAATGCATTAAATGTGAGATGTGATGGTTAGGTTCCATTGGATAACCCATCTTCTTGGCTTGTCTTTTTACATCAAAATCATAGAAAACAAAATAATGATAAAAAATAATCCACTTATTCATATTCATACTAAATCAGAATTTTTGCTTTGATGAGGGTCACATCATCTTGCATGCTGAGATGGGTGCACTATGATGAAAAAGGTTATTACAATCATGTCCTCAAGTTAAGTAATGGATTCATCACCAATTTATGTGATAGGATGGAATGTTTAGTTAGAAGAGAAAATGTTGGTGTTCTCATCATATGTTTACCTGACATTAGTAACATGTGAAGTGTAAAGTCTATGCAAAATGTAAAGACTCAATCTAAAGCAGTGCCTAATGGGATCATATTCATTATTTCTTGCTTATTTTATATGTAATAGTTCCAACTATTTGATCAATAATTTCTCCACATTCTCAAGCCAGTGACACTGGCATTTGTTATGATGGATGGCTAATGATTCACGGAGAACAGCTATTATGTTTTTATAGGTATTCTCTGTGAATCATTAGCCATCCATCACAACAAATTTATTTGATCGAATAAATGGGACTATTGCATATGAAATAAGTAACGAATATAATGAATATAAAATACCCAAGTTGGTATATGTTCCGAACGCTGTATCTTCTCGTGTTCCACCTTCCGTTGCACAACGCACGCTCTCGGTTCCACACCCAAACCGCACCCAATTAAAATATGAGGATATGGGCCAATGGGCCGCATGTTGACGTGAGCGTACGAGCGGGTGTTTTTGTCACATTTCCCACAGCACCACCGTCTCGTACGGACCTTCTCGGACCCGACATGCGTTTCCCTTCCGCTCAGCCAACAGCAATTTCTATATACATTTGCGTGGCACGTACCCATTTCAAGTGAAGCCTGTTAATTATAAATAATAACATGTTAATATTTAAAATCACAATAATACTATATTCAAATTTAAGAAATATATCTGCGAAAAACATATTGAATACGTTTTTCAATCACCTGAAATAATAGTAGCTGCAAAAGATATCCATCAATGGAGCAAGCTATCAACCATATGAAGATGAGAGAGGGACCTAGCCTTTATATAGAAAACATAAAGGAGCCTTTCCATTAAAAGCTCCAAAACTTGAATTAGTTTTCTGGCCAATATACCAAAATTACCACAATAAATAAGAATCGATCCTATACATCCACAGTGTACCAAAGCGTATAAAACAAAATGATCATACATCATACCATCATGAGCCATACGTCTAACCCATTTTATAAAACAAAAATATGCAATTCATGAAAGCCCATATTTTGAAAATATTCTAATAGAGCCCACACTATATTCTGGTTTCTCACGAACCGAAAAAACTCGCTACCCTCTTTCCAAATCCGTAACAAATCCAGCCACCGCGTCTCATCATCACCATCAAATGGCAGGGGTCGCCAGATCGTGAAACAGAAATAGAAAATCAAATCTGACTGCCCGATCACGATCAAACGGCAGCAGTCGCACGCCAGTTAGCATATCTTAGTGTTTTTATCTCTTAGCTCTTGTTTTTTCAATAAGGCAATGGCAAGTGCATAAAATACTGAACATATGCATTCAAGTTTAAAGCCAAACAGGATTCTGCTAAATAAACTTCATCTGTTCAGTTATGGGAATTCAGGTTACATTCGTTCAAAGTTAATAGCCTGTGAGTCCAAGGGAATGCCTTGCATTTCTCTCTCTCTTAATAGGCTCATCAGGTGTTCAGCTCTTGAGGCAATACCAAATTTTCTGTAACACTCATCAGAGCTTTCAAGAACAATCATGAAGATGTGGTCAAAGACTAGCATTTTTCGCTTACATATGTAACTTTTTCTTTTTTTATTTTTGGCTTACTATGTACTTCTTTATCATGAGCTTAGCTTCACCTGCAAGAGCTATGTACAATGTCCAGGATCAATGCTTCACCTTTACACAGAGTGCTTCTGTGATTTGAAATATTCTTATACACATGATCCTCATTCCCGTGTGCTGTACAAGATGGTATTTCCATCCAAAAAAACCTATGATGGATGCCTTTAAAACCTTTAGTTAAAAAATATGAAAAGATCAAAAATATGGAAAGAAATATTTAGCCTCGTATTATCAAGTTGACACAATTGATCAAGAAATATGGAAGCCTAATCACTTTCATTAAGATAATACTGGAAAAGGAGAACAGGTAAAGACAAGAGGAAAAAGAGAGTGAAAAAAAGAAAGGGAACAAGGTGGGAACAAGTGGGAGACACAAAAGGAGCAAAAAACCAAGAGCAGAAGGGCGTCTCTCCCCCAAGTCTCAGCACTGCGGTGAAGTTGTTAACCAGCTAAACACATTGAAGTAAGGTCATAGTCTATTGGCAGCTGCTAGAGAAACCAATTTTGTCCAATCTCTAAGAAGGAAGCAGACGGATTCAAGAACAACACTGGAACTCTGTTTTTCGGAAAAGATTCTTCTATTATTTTCTAACCATTATGACCAACACCCTCTAGCTTCAATGGTGGACCATGCAAAACTCCGATCGGCTTTTTATCTTAGAATCATTATGTGGACCATACAAGCATATATGTAGTCCCACATTAGTTATACATTGGATCAATTTTAGATACTTATACAAAGCCAATAATCCCAAATAATAACTTTTGACTAGCCTTTTTAGATGAGGCCGTAGGTTATTATAAATAGTATCAGAATGAACCCAGTCCATAGCCTATATACACTAAAGAATACTGTAGCATGGGTCCAGATTAGATTTATGGCACTTGTAATTAGATTTGAATGGATTTGGACTTTTAGCCTGGCGAGAATATTAGGGCTTAAATGAGGGGAGGCCAACGAACCTAGATAATACCATCCGACTAGTCTTTTTGGGTAAAACCGTAGATTGTTACAATACAGACCTAGCCCATGGCCTATGTGGAGTAGAAGACACTGCAACACGGCCCATTATAACTAACCACGGGCCAATCATGGTACTTGTGATTGGATTTATGGTACTTCTAAATAGATTTGCATGGATTGAGACCCTTAGCCTGGTGAGAATACCAGAATAAATGGAAGGAGTATATGAAAACCCATGCAGGCCTGTGTTTAGTCCCGCATCGGCTATATACCGAATAGATCTTGAGTATTTATACAAAACCGATAAATTCAAATAATACTTTTTGGCTAGCCTTTTGGGCGAGGTCCTAAATTATAACAATGCAGACCCGGCCCATGGTCTATGTAGATTTGGAGACATTGCAACACGGGCTCATTAGGGTTAACCATAGGCCTTTCATGATGTTTGTGATTGGATTTATGGTACTCATGAATAACTTTGTATAGATTTAGACTCTTAGTTTGTCAAGGACATTAGTGTTTAAATGGAAGGAGCATGTAAGGATCCATGGGGCATATGTATAGTTCCATATCGGCTATGCATTAGGTAGATTTTGAATATTTATACAAGACCAATGAACCTAAATAATACCTTCCAGCTAGCTTTTTTAGGTGACAGCCCGGATCGTTACAATCAGGTAAAGAAATAACATCAATTTATCCCAAAAAATTTCTGTTGATATATATAGAGTACAATGCTGGTGCAGGAAAAGAAATAACATCAATTTACCCCGAAAATTTTCTGTTGATATATATAGAGTACAATGCTGGTGCTTCCAAACCACATTACTTGATCAAAAGCATATTTTAATTACCGAACCAAGTTTGCATAACGAACCAAAAGAGCGAAGATAGGTACCCCTATACGAGTCATTCTGGCAACTTTCAGCTGATCTCATCATCAAACAATCCCAGAATTAAAACAGGGGCTGTCAAAGGTACATGTATTATGGTTTCCCTTACAGAACAGAGGCGCCTCAGTTTTCTCCGTCTTTGTGTTTATTTGTGCGGAAGAAGGAATAGCAGCCAATCACTTTCCTGCAACAACAAAGGAACGTGTGAAGTATTTATGCAGTAAGTGAAATTATTTAGTGGTTTCTTGATTAATTTTATCCTAACTAGTAGCCATTCCAATCTAATTTTATACTACTGTGATCTAACTTTTTACCTATCTAATTCCTGGGATATTTTTGTTGCATTACTTCCACTTATTGAACTATAAATTATAAGTTTATACTGATTTAAAGGAAATGGTTAACTGATCACAAGAAATTTCATTCTAGTAAAGGCTTGCCTGGTTCTGCTTCTGCTGCTGCTGCTACTGCTGCTGCTGCTTCCCTTTTCATCTGATGTGTTCTTCTTCCAACAATCTTGTGGTGAAACCTTTGCACAAGCAGAAGAGCCTCCAAAGCTCTTCTTCCTCCTCCCAGTGAGTGGATTTGGAAGGAACATCTTTAGAAGGAAGCCTCCAGGGTCCATGCTCTCACTCCTCGACATCCTTCTTATTCCCTTCTTCCTTTTCTCCTTCTCGGTCTTATCCTTCGAAAATTCTCCACCTTTCCCCAAGGTTTGCTGCACCGGTGGCTTCGCTATCCTTGGTGACTCCACAAGATCTCTTAAAGAGAGCTCGTAAGCTGTCTCCGGCATATCCCGGACTATCTCCAGCATCTCCTGCCGGTATCCGGCAATGGCCTGCGCTAATTGTTCGGCCATTGGCGACCCTGGCTTCTTCCACAACGGCGGGGATGGAACATCTGAGTCATAACCCTCTTGTTTTGCTTGCCGTCCGAATTCATCCTCGCCAACTTGGTCGCCATGATGATTCAGGGGAGCTCTTCGTTGCCATGCACCGAAGTTACGATCATCCGATTTGCCGAAGTATCCATACTTTCCTTTAATTCTCTCAGCCCACGTCCCATACTCGATTCCATCCGAAGCATTCCGATCGTTGCCCGCCCTGTGGATAGGATTGGAGAAGGTGAATTGGTTTCTGGCTTGGAATTCTCGCCCTCGGTACTGAGGGATCATAGTGGGGAGAGAGAGGAATGGTGTGGTTTGCAGAGAGGAAGGGCCAAAGTCTGCTTTTAATAGCTGGGGACGGTGTCATATTTTGCGTCTTTTTCCCTCCTCAAGTTGGCTTGCTTTTGTGTGGGCCTGAGAGGGTGAGTTGGAAAGTCTTCGTTTCTAGATGAATGCTCACGTAATCTTTTGTTTTCTCTCCCCAAAAGAGGCCATGCAAGGTAACCTTCTTGAAGTTTTGTTTCTAAGATTTGGTGATGATAACTTTACATCACCTGGGTTGCGTAATCTTAAAAGATGCAATGATGGTCAGCCTAGATCTAACCTGAACTTATGGGATGAGTTATCTTGGAGCGAAACTCGACCCAAATCACGAACCATTTCGGTTTTGATTCAGTCCTGGTCCGGTAGATTTTTTTACCAGCCAAGAAGACCCAAACCAAATTGGAGTAGGACCCAAGACACAATATGAGAAGTCTTGTATAGTTTTGGGTCAAGGTAGACGGCTCATGTACTGGACCCACTTATAGGGCGTGTAGAATGGGCTGATAGGTTATTTGTTAAATGACTACAAAACGAAGGAGAAGAAAGTGATGAATGGTATCATATGATCTCAATTTTCAGAATGATAAAGAATTAGATGCTTCGGATCCAAGTCTCCGACGCAGACTTATTGTATACAGTAGAAAAGGTCGGGTATGGAATCACAGGGAGTGAAACAAGGACGTTGCTCCCCACTTCAAATGGACGTAAAGAACACTTCTGTTAAATGTTTTGTCCCATGCAAATACCTAGAAGAATCCAGCATTAGATGTTGGACCTGGGTCCAGTCCTCACGGCGCATGCCGGTCCCACCACCTCGTGTTATGAATTAGTGCAATGAAAAAATGAGACCTAAGTTTGAGTGAAAATTAATCTGTCCACTTTGCGAACCGAACCGACTGATTAAAGGAAAGATCATATGAAGCCCCTAACTCCCTAGTTTAAGGTCAATGGATGAGCTGGTTTTGTAGTACTCATTCTATACTTAAGAAACCCTAACTATTATAATGGAATCCGACTGGTTCTGAACTTGATAAATAAGCGAAAATATGGATGGAGGAGTAGAACCGTGCGCAAGATATATTCTTGTTGTTATTGTTTTTCTCCTTTTCTTCTAAGAATTATGAGGGAGATGCTGTCATGAAGGTTATGGAAAGGAATGCCAATCAGCTAAACTAAGATCGATTAATCTAATCAATTAAATTCGTAAATTTTACATGAAATTTCTCCACCAATTACACAAA
This sequence comes from Phoenix dactylifera, assembly GCF_051530095.1. Classification (NCBI taxonomy): domain Eukaryota; kingdom Viridiplantae; phylum Streptophyta; class Magnoliopsida; order Arecales; family Arecaceae; genus Phoenix; species Phoenix dactylifera. The sequence goes on along the minus strand of NC_143202.1, from coordinate 25,619,953 downwards.
TAGTCAACTTCATAGTCTACTTCTAGAAAATGGTAGACACCAGTAATAATACATGGAATTTTGGGTGTGCGTGTGCATGTACATATCAACTAATTGCTTGAATCATGATGGTTCCACATGTGCATTGCAAGATCGAGTCGGTCAGCAAGCCATGAGTTTTGCTTCGAGAAACAAGAATCTTCTTAGCCGTCCTTGAGATTAGTCTTCTATTTGCAGTGCACTTTGAGGAATGAATGGTTCACACCGGCGAGTAACGCGGCAAGAGAGAGAACATAAATCTGCTTTGATGATATATCTTAATCCAAACTCCTCTTAAAAAGGTGAATAAAATGGCTTCATTAGCCAAATGCAAAATCATTATCTACACTTGCACCATGGGTTTTTGTCAAACAATGGCTAATCATGTGAAAAACGAGATTATAAAATAAGATCTCAGAGTAGACTTGGCAGTTGGATTAGATTATAAATGTGAAACATGCGAAATGATGTTCCGTGTTGCATGCCAGTTTAATTTGGACAGTATATGGAGGCTGACAACAAGGAATTCTAAGCCAACTTATTCATAAAATTTGATTTCGATCACAGAAATTTCATATCAGAAGTGTCATCTGGTTGGATGCTGGATCCTCATCTAGGAATCAAAATCAGAATCTCGTTGAATTTGAACCCACTTGCTAAATATTATTCGATATTGTTCATGGTAATGCGAATTTTATAAAAGCTCATTCTGAAGAAGAGCAATTTAGCTGATTTTTATGAAAAAAGAGGCCAATAGCTTGCTCTTTATGTTTATTTATGAATAAAGAAATAAATAAATATGGCATATAATCAAGCATTAAATAAATCAAATAAAATGAGAAAACATCATTCTGGAGCCATTTTAAAACCTTAGTGCTTCTTATTTTCTCACTTTCTGATAATTTTGAGACATGGGATACAGAGTCAAGAATTGCTGTTCCATCTGGCTTCAATCTATTAAGGTTTTAATTCATATGTGAGCCTGCTATAATATTTAGCACTACCAGAGCTTGTTGAGGTAGAATACTAGTTCAGAGTTTATGAGTGACTTTCATTATACACTGGAAATGTTCTCAACCTCCCAATACAGTAGACAAGGCCTGAAGACCATGAAGCACTTCTAGGTAGTAATGGTTTAAAATGGAAGTTGAATGGGAGAGGTCCAATTCCACAATCATGGCCATCCGTATATTTTGCGACATCCCATATACTGCATGGGGTCTATGTAATCATATAATCATGGCCATCATGCAATACATGGATGACTGTGATTGCAGAGATGGACCTCTCCAATTTAACTTCAAATTGGAGAGGAATCCAACACTTGAAAGTGACCATGCTGCAGTTATATGTCAGGCCTGTCAAAAAACCTAAATATAAAAGAGGTGATTTGTACGCATGAGAACATCACTTCATGTAACATTAGCAGATTCTCAAATCATGTGTTTTTTTTTGACATTTTTCCTATCAAAAGTGATTGAAGATGACTTCATCAATCTTGAGAAAGTTAGAGCAGATGCATCTGCCAAAAAATTATTGGCTCAATGTATTTTCATGCCCATGATACAGTTTTACTTGTTTGTCGAAATGTACTAAGGAGAAAATAATAACCTTGAAAGAGATCAAAGCTAAGCATGATAGATGAAACCTTCCAACCATCCAAATGTAACATAATTTTCCAAGGCTGTCTCTGTCTAACAAATAATGTAGACCCATACAACGAAATGTTTTTTTTCTAATGTCAGTCAGAATCATCATGACTGGCGGAGTGTTTTGGTCCTCCACACATAACTTGGTAGAAAAGGTACGAATATCTGGTTTCATTTAAAATTCTATTTAGTATTTATAAATTTTTTTTTAAAAATAATTAACTACAGAAAAATAAATAGATAATTATTCAGTTCGTATTTGAATATCTGATTCTATTTATAACTCTATTTAATTTTATTTATCACTCATGAACTTCTAAAAAACAATAAATAACTATATTAATATACTATTAACTTAATTTATCATTCACTTAGTAATATTTATGATTCTGTAGTCGTAAAGTTTAATCATTCTATTTATATTTGTATTTATATTTATGCTTTTGGTATCCGATTTATATCCGTATCTCTATGAACATAAACTTTTGCATCTGACTAACATAAGTATTCATATTTGTATTCATTAAACAAAATAAATATAAAAATAGATATGTTAGTATCTTATCCGATTTCAACCTAGGAAAGAAGAGTTTATACACAGATCGTCCTTGATTTGAAATTAGATGGTGTCCTATTAGGTGGTGCCCATTAGCTTTGATTAGGTGGCACATTCAGTAACTGGATGAGATGTGAGATTCTTCTTTGGTAGGTGACAGCAAGGACTTAGAATACTAATAGAATTTAGAATTTGTCTAACTACAAATGGAAGGCTAGCTGAAGTTGAGAACAGGTCCTTTTCTGCCGCTAGTGGTCTTTTTCCAACATTAATATCAAGAGCTGGACTAGGTTTTGAACCTAGACCACAAAGCTTTCTTTCCTTCTAGATGTGAAGGGTTCTAGAAGAGAAAACTTTTATTCAGGAAAAGGGAATCTCTGTATTAGTAGGAAGATCTCAATATGCCGATAAATTCAGGACAATAACATGTTTTAGTTCTCAGGCCTCTTATTCTTAATGATCAGAGCTGGATTATAACATAGACAAGAGAACATAAAAGGAAACAAGACAAAAAAGAAGGAAAACTATGGAGAAAAAGAGAGGTCTCTGTTTTCTTGAAGCTTCAGGCAAAATATTTCATTTCAATGCTTTATAAGAACATGATAGTCAATATGGCCCAACTCTGATGATGTTCCAGCTCACCCGATTATTATTTTGTAAAAATATTCCGCAATATCTTACAGTGATATTATATTTGGCACAAGTAATACTAGTTGTGTCAATAATGTGGTGAAGTTTTCACATATTATTATCATCAGGAAATCCTATGAAAAGAACAGATGTGCATGGCATACTTAGAACCCAAGCTTCAGTTACTGAATTAAGCTACGAGAACTCAGTGGTGCCATATGTTTGGAGGTAGAATGATGACTTGATGACAGTAATAGTTGGAACAAGATAATGTGTGGTTCATTACTTAATGCATGTAAAGTAAGCTAATAACAAACCAAGGAAGTTGAAACTAAGGATTTTATGTCTCAATCAAAAATAAAAAAATACAGTTGTATTATGTTTACTCATCATATGCATGAAGAAATTTGTGGAGAAGGTTAAATAAGGATGAAGAAAAAAAATTGTGGTTTCTGCCTCTGTTTTTGTTCCCATTACCATCATAGATGGGTAGCATATCCTTTAACCATCAAATTTCTTCAAATTAACCTTAGTTTTTAATGACATACCTTAAATCTCTCCATTCAATTTAATTTTTGAATTTAAATTATTTTTGTAATCTTCTTATTATTTTTCTCCTACTTTCTTTTTATTCAAATTCAAATTTTGAATTCAAATTGCTGCTGTAATTTTCTCCTATAATCACTCTTGTATATGCTATATATATTCAATACAAACTTAAAAAAGATTCCGACCAATCTTTTTGTTTTTACGGATCCCTTCAAGTTTTTCGCTAGCTGATGGAATAATAATACAGCAAGCATCAGACAGTATTTCTATTCGTAACATGCCATTGTATTCTTATCTATGTAGTCTTGCATAACATCCTTGTTAAATTGGAGTATCACAAAAAGGAAAAAAGAAAATTGGAAACATTCAAAAACAATAAAACTTACCTCTTGTATGTAGCTTCCAAGACATTAAACTTCAATTCTACTCCTTGCTTGGCATGACCAATCTCCATCTGTACACAGTCAGCATTCACCAATGAGGTATAATGAGTGTACAAAGCTCAAATCTTTCTAAGGGTTTTGTTTTGTGCTATTAAAAGCTTTACATGCTGTGAGCTTTCTCTTGTTCTCCTTGAGAAGCTATAAGATATCCATTTATTGCGCTCCAAAATTCCTTCTTGTCGATAAATGGTGTGATGTGTGAGACATCAAAACCGAATCACCACGATGCTTCTTTGTTCCTCCGACCACCACCAGCATGTGCCTCAACACCACCACCTCCGCCGCCGCCGCCGCTGCTGCCACCACCGTCGCTCGCTTCCTCTCCTTAATAGAGAGATGCATCGCCGCCAAAGACCTCCGGCTCGGCCGCCACCTCCACTCCCACCTCCTCAAGACCGCCCTCAACCACCACACCGTCCTCGCCAACCGCCTCGTCCACCTCTACTCCCTCTCCGGCTCCCTCCCCTCTGCCGTCTCCGCCTTCACCGACCTCCCCTTCAAAAACCACCACTCCTACAACACCCTCCTCGCGGCCCTCTGCCGCTCCGGCCACCTCCCCGCCGCTCGCCAACTGTTCGACCAGATGTCCCACCGAGATCTTGTCTCCCATAACACCATGATCTCGACCCTCACCCACCATGGCCACCACAGAGAAGCGATGAACCTCTTCACCCGAATGCGGAAGGACCACTCCTTCGACAAATTCACCGTCGTTGGTGTTGCGACCGCATGTGCCAACCTTGGGGCCCTAAATTCTCTTCGCCAGCTCCATGGCGCTGCTATCGGCGCTGGGTTGGACTTTAATGTCATAATGTCGAATGTGATGATCGACGCTTACGGGAAGTGCGGTGATGCTGAGGTCTCCCGCGAGCTCTTCGATCGGATGGAGACGAGAGATGTCATTTCTTGGACATCGCTGGTTGCGACGTATGCCTCTGCTCACAGGCTCGAAGAGGCCTGGCTGGCGTTCGATCGGATGCCGGAGCGGAATGCAGTCTCATGGACGGCGCTTGTTTCCGGGTATGAGCAGAATGGGGAGGGGGAGGCAGCATTGGAGCTCTTCAGGCGGATGATAGAAGAGGGAGTTGGTCCAACACCATTTACTTTGGTCTCGGTTTTGAGTGCTTGCGCGGGCTTAGGACTTATTGCTCGGGGGAAGCAGGTGCATGGCTTCATGGTCAGGAAGTGCATTGGATTGGATTCTTTCAACATCTTCACCTCGAATGCTTTGATCGATATGTACGCTAAGTGTGGGGATATGGCCTCGGCCGCGAATGTGTTTGACGCAATGCCCGAGCGAGACGTTGTCTCTTGGAACTCGATGGTTACTGGCTTCGCTCGGAATGGGCATGGCAAGCGATCTCTTGCTGTCTTCGAACAAATGATGAAAGCCGGGGTTACACCAAACCATACCACATTCCTTGGCGTGCTCTCAGCTTGCAGCCATGCTGGCCTAGTCTCAGAGGGTCGTCAATTCCTTGACTCGATGGAGAGGAAGTATGGACTAAAGCCAAGGCCAGAGCACTATGCCGCTTTCGTCGATGCACTTGGGCGCAATTGCCAACTAGAGGAAGCCATGGAACTCAACAAGGATTTGCATTCCAAACATGAATTGAGCAGTGTTGGGACATGGGGAGCTCTCCTTGGGGCATGCCGAGTGCATGGAAATTTAGAGCTTGCGGAAAGAGCTTCTGAGTACCTCTTTGAGTTGGAGCCTGAGAATGGAGCAAGATATCTGATGTTGTCTAATATATATGCTGCAGCAGGTCAATGGGATGATGTTCGACAGGTTAGGCTGCTCATGAAGGGGAAGGGATTTAGAAAGGATCCAGGTTTCAGTTGGATAGATCTGAGGAGCGGCAAGCATATGTTTGTAGCTGATGATAAGTCTCATAAACGAACAGGGGAAATTTATGAGTTGCTTGCCACTTTGGTCGATCAGATGAAGGAAACAAGATGTCATCTAAATTATGAGCAGAGTCTGTTTGGTCATGAAGAAGGGGACTGCTTGTTGCAATGTGTTTAGTAAGATAGGCAGCTGCATCAAATCATTGGTTACATTGGTAGGCCAGTTGGTGATTCTGTTCCTATGGAGGAGAAGTGCTATATGAATTCAGCCTTAACCCTCTAAAGCTGTACTGAGAGTCTCTGAGGATTTAATCTTTGCAGATCAGATGCCTTGAGGAATTATAGGGGAAGCTCGGGCAGCAGGTCTTCATTATGGTCATTAAAAGAATGTGTGCATTTCGCTGGATGGAGGTTTACTTGACAAAACATAATTTTGTGGACTACCAGATGAAGTTGTTAACATTGTTTGAACAGACACAAGCAGCAAGAGTTTTAGGATGCCAAAGAGATGTGGCATCATCCTTTTGGAGGCTATGATACTACTTCCAAGTTTCAGCACTTCTTGTTTAACACATTATTTTGGGTGAATTATTCTTTGCTTCGTAACGTGGTGCTGGGCGTGTTGAGGTTTTCTTTTAATCTTGCATGGGACAGACCTCTTTGTGGCAGTGTTGTCTCTTTTTGCTTCATTTCCTCAATAAAATGCTGTTGGTGGTTCTCTGGACCTAGCATTTCTTAACGTTTCTCAGAGAGAGATCAAATGAATTTCTGATTTAGCTGTTGCTAGGAACTTGTACAGTTCTTTCCCCATAATCGTGCATTCTCTGTCCATGCATGATTCATCCTCGAGCAGATGTCTCTTGCTTCTTGTTGGTGGTGCAAATGCTTGCAAGGAGCTGAATGTTATGGGTTAATCTACGTAACCTTAATATCTATCTCAATTTGTATAACGAATCCAAGCTTGCTAAATTATCATACTCGGTGTGCCATTAACTGGTGCAGGATTGGTGAAAAACTTTCCACAACGAACACAAATATATAAACCCAAAAGACAGGTGTTGAAATGCAACAGTATTAGCCAGTATAATGTTTGGTAAATAACTCATGATCGAGAATTGCTACATATTTTTGAGAAAAAGAAGCATAAGGAAAAAAATACATATCCGGACCCAAGAGGGGCCAAAGAGTTTTACAAAACTCCATCAACTCCAGGACTGATTAGCCACTAAGAATTTAATGAGATCTCTTCTTCATATTTGAAATCTTGTCAGCAATTTATCATGATACATTTCATAGATGCTGCGTTGCTACAAATTTGACGCATCACCCATGTTTGTGGTGGTGTAATTCTTGTTTTCTTCACTAATTTGAGCTCCAACGGTCAAATGTAAAAGCACGAGTACCATAGTATGGATAGTGCTTATTCACACTAGCCTCCTCGTTGCAATTGTAAAGCAAGAACCAAAATTTCATGCTTTACCATTGATCACCTTTCTCCGAATAATAACGCAGAGCCTCCCCATGGGCAACACAAGCAGATAATGCTGCTTGCAATTGTATTTGCTCGATTTGTGAACCCCTTCCAACCTTGTGAAGCCACAGCTTGATTCATCAGTCACCAAACAGCCATTGCCATGCCGGGCTAGTTTGCAAAAGGATCCCTATGATCCCATCATTCATCCACATTTGAGACCTTTTGACGCCTACACTCTGTAATTGATGTAAACTAGCTTCATCACTTGTTAAGTGCAGTCAGAAGACTCTGGAGAAAGGACCTCAAACTGAACTGGATTCAAGGGGTTTGATTCATTGATGCATCTTGCAGCCCTTTCTCCTAGTTTTCTGTTCCCGTGTTCTCGGCAACAGTCAAAGATTCTTGTCCACATTGGGATGGTCGGCTCGAATGGCATGTGTTCGACGAAATCCTCGAGTTCAACCATGAAGCCATGCTTGCCTAATAGTTCAATCATACATTCGTAATGCTCAACCCGAGGTATGATACCATACTCTTCAGTCATCGAATCAAAATACCGTCGACCCAAATTGACGTAGCCCTCACTGATACAAGCAAGTAGAATGCCAATGAGAGTGACATTGTCTGCCCTAATCCCATCTTTCCGCATCGCTTCAAATAGTTCAAGACCATACTCACCCCTCCCATTATAAGCACATCCTAAAATCATCGAATTCCAGAGGACTATATCCCGTGAACTCTCCATTTCAAAAACTTTGATGCCATACTCTATCAACCGGCATTTGGAGTACATGTCAACCAATGCCCCTCTGATAATGACATCCATCTCGAAGCCATTTCTGATCATGTAGCCATGGATTTCCTTCCCGTGTTCGAGCATGAAGATATTCGCACAAGCAGCCAATATCGTGCTGAATGTGAACTCATCTGCACATGTCTCCCATTGCATCTCGCTGAAAGCATGCAAGGCCTCTTCACTTCGGCCGTGCCGCCCATACCCTGAGATCAATGAATTCCATGATATCCTATCCCTCTGAGATGCCATACTAAGAAACCAAAGCTCAGCGCTTCTCAGGCACCCGCATTTCGCGTACATATCTAGAAGAGCATTGCCGAAAAAGAGATTTGAGCAGAGGCCATGTCTGTAAGCAAACCCATGAATCTGTTTCCCCCAATCAAGATCCGAAAGCCCGGCGCACACATTCAGTACTAAACCAAGAGTGACAAGGTTGGTCTCTTCAGTTTCTCCTCTCATCCGGTGAAAGAAATCCATGGCCTTGTCCCAGTGAAGGGACCGCACGTAACCCACCAGCATTGCATTCCAGGAGACAACATTCCTTTCAGGCATCTCCTCAAAGAGTGCCTCTGCCTCACTGATTCTCCCACATGCTGCGTAACCCGACACCATGGAAGTCCATGAGACCACATCCTTTGAGGTGGACTGATCAAAGAGCCTACGAGCGTCCTCAAGAACACCACACTTTGCATATGTCTCCATGAGCGAATTCCTTACAACATTATCCCCTTCAAAACCAATCTTCAGGACCATTCCGTGGACCTGGCATCCCTCCTTGAGCGCTGAAATATCCGAACATGCCATAAGAGCATTCGAAACGGTAAAATTCAATGGCTTTATGCCGCGTTTAATCATGCGAAAGAACATAGCGACTGCATCCTTTCCTCTACCCACCTCCAAGTAGCGGCGGACAATGACATTCCAGGAAACAGCATTCGGGGTCGCAATGGAATCAAACATCCTCCTTGCATCATCGATCACCCAGCACTTCCCGTAGACGTCGACGAGTGAGGTGCCCAGAATCACGTTCAAACAGAACCCAAGCTTCAGAATTAGGCCGTGGATTTGCTTTGCAAGGAAGAGGGCCAAGAGGTCGGCGCAGCAACCGAGCACGGAGGCGAAGGTGACATCTTTCGGGCGAATGCCGGACCTATTCATGCGGGAGAACAAGGATAGCGCCTCCTCGGGCTGGTCGGCGCGGGAGCACGCGGCGATGATGGCGTTCCAGGTGCCCCCGTCCCGCTTGGGCATCTCGTCGAACAGCTCGCGGGCGTCCCTCAGGCTGCCGCAGTTGGCGTAAGTCTCGATGGCGCGGTTGAGGAGGAAGGTGGAGGGGGAAGGGGAGAAGGCGACGAGGTGGGACTCGATGCGGCGGGCCTCGACGAGGGCGCGGCGGGAGGAGCAAAGCTGGAGGAGGCGAGCGTAGACGGAGGCGGGGAAAGGGACGGCGGAGGCGGCGAGGGCGGCGATGGCGCGGGGGAGGTCGCCGGAGTCGAGGTGGGGCAGGATGGAGGCGGTGGGGGATTGGTTGGTGGGTTTGAAAGGCTTTCTGGGTCGGGCGGCGTTTTGGATCAGACGGTTGAGAACCGAGGCGGCGTTCGCCGCCATGTAAGCTGTTACGGGGACATGGGCTTTCAAGGAAACAGGGGGGGCGACGCTGAGGTTTTCAAGGAAACAGGGGGGGCGACGCTGAGGTTTTAGTAGGGAGGGCAAGTAGCTGCCCAAAGTGCCAAGCCAGTCTGCCTTTCAGTTTCATTTTAGCACTCGTTTGGTTAAAGAAGATATTTTTTTTCTAAAAATAATTTAAATTTTTAGATAGAATAAGGTAATTTTTTTAATTAAAAATTATATATGCTAAATTAAATATGAGCTTTTTTTGAAATGTGTTATTTTTCTATCGCCAATCAAATATGCAAAAAATTACTTTTTCAGGTATCATATACGTAGGCATCAGTTTCTTAGACAAATATTTATGAGGATCATGCGAGCGTGTCTTTAGTTCCACGTCAGTTATTCGCCGAAAAGCTTTTAAATATTTATACAGAACTAAAGAACCCCAAAAATACGTTTTGGCTAGCCATTTTGGATGAGTTTCTGGTTTGTTACAATGTTTCAGTAAAAAAAATTTCTTCTTGCGAACTACTTCAAAGAACCACTTCCCTAAACCCATGAAAAATTCACAAGTTATCTAATAATTTATTAAAATAAAAATTAATATTTTTTTTATGAAAGCCTAAGAATGTGGGGACGAAAATTTCTGTGCAAGCATCCTATAGGAAATTTTATATGCATGCACACACACATATATATTTATATACAAACATACATATATAGATAGATAAATAAGGGGCAGATGTCGCCAAATGGATTAAGTCGATGAAAAATAAAACTATCACTCTATTTTTTTCTACCAAAAAGTTATATATATATATATATATATATATATATATATATATATATATATATATATATATATATGCTAAATTAAATATGAGCTTTTTTTGAAATGTGTTATTTTTCTATCGCCAATCAAATATGTAAAAAATTACTTTTTCAGGTATCATATACGTAGGCATCAGTTTCTTAGACAAATATTTATGAGGATCATGCGAGCGTGTCTTTAGTTCCATATCAGTTATTCGCCAGAAAGGTCTTAAATTCTTATACAGAACTAAAGAACCCTAAAAGTACGTTTTGGCTAGCCATTTTGGGTGAGTTCCTGGTTTGCTACAATATTCCAGTAAAAAAAAAATTCTTCTTGCGAACTACTTCAAAGAACCACTCCCCTAAACCCACGAAAGATTCATAAGTTATCCAATAATTTATTAAAATAAAGAATTAATATTTTTTTAATGAATGCTTAAGAATGTGCATGCGAAAATTTCTGTACAAGCATTATATATATACATGCATACATACATACATATATAGATAGATAAATAAGGGGCAGATATTGCCAAATGGATTAAGCCGATGAAAAATAAAACTATCACTATATTTTTTATTTTTCCACCAAAAAGTTGTTAATATATATATGTATACACACATACACACACTAGCAGAAGTTCACTAAAAAAAAAAAAACCTAGTACCAGCGGAATGCCTTTGATGCCTCAAAATTATGCCACCTCCTATCATGCAGGATATATTTTTCCTGCAATCAGACAACACTATCACAAGCAGAAGAATATATAGTTGTGGGTTCAAATTAGCAAACAATTTGACAGTTGGAAGAAAATTTCATCAATGTACGAAATCAAGTGTGAATGCTATGCAAAAAATGACAGGGCTTCTATTTCTTATCCTGGTAGCCTTGAAAAGCATTCAAATGTAGCTTCCTGTAATATTTCACTTTATGATGCTCATGTCCTCCATTGGGGTAGCTCCAGCCAGGGGTTACAATATGATATCCATTTTACCTCCTTGTATTATGTTTATTTGATCTTGCTAGTGTTCTTCATTTCCAGCAACTTGGATGGATATATGCTTGATTTGTTGATAAAAAATGATCTCTGAGATATTGAATCCTTTTGTTTCTCTTTGTGCTTTTTTACTTCACTCTCTTGTTCTGGCATGTATCTTTACAGATACAGACTATATAAGAAGAATATATTACTTACCCTACGAAATAATGGCTTGCATCACTGTGCCCACTCTTTCTTGTCTTCAGAAATCTAGACTGGCTTTGATGAAAAAGTATGAAGTTAGTAGAATAAGAACCCCTTCAAAACCAAATAAATAATTCTCCCATAGCACTTGACACTGGTTTTTGCTAAAAAAACGTCACTTATCACCCTAATAGTCTATTTGCATGATCATCAGAAAAGAAAAAAAAAAATCTATTTGCATGGACATTCTGTGTTTACAAGGAGGGAAGCAGTGTCGCAGAAGTAGCATAAGTGGGCTCAGATGTTACACAATTTATTTCAGTATAAGCTCAAACAGTACGCTCGGAGTGCAACACCTCTCTCCAAGCTTCCACCATATGGTCCTAATGGGATGGCGCGCAGTTCCACCCATAGACTCTGCCATACTTGGGTGTGATAAACACCAGAAAATTAACGTCCCAAGAGAGCTTGAGCCTGGGAAAGTGGATGTCTCGCAAACCCCTCCAATGGGCGCACAACAACAGCACTTCTGCACCACAGCCTCTATCCCATCCTCCTCTCCCAGAAAGCAGTGTCTGGAAGTCCACAACGAAGCACGCTTCTCTCAAGAATTTTGTCACCATCCCACCATTAGGGCTCATGTACATGAGAGGTGGCACCTTGGGATGATAAGGTTGCATCACTTCTACGTCACAAGACAGCAGAAAAGCTCATGAAACTTCTCCCTAAGGGGTAGGGGTGCCCTGGGTTGGGATCTTGGTGATCCACGTGTATTGGCACCAGGTATCCCAAAGTGGTGGACTTGGCCTTTCTTTCTTAGGGGAATCCTTTGTTACTTGATGCCTAGTTACAACGGAACAATGTGATCACCTGTGGGAGTGAAGGAAGGGAAGAGGTGGGCTTGGCAATGATTGCTGTGTTTGAGACGCATAGCAGTGAAACACAAATATGGGCTCTATCTATATAATATAATGGTTTCTTCTCCAAGTGATGTTCTTGTACCTTGTCACCATGTCGACTGTGCTATTGGAGGCTTGGTATTATTGTTTGTTTTATTGAGGGGGAGGGGGGCAATAAGGTAGTGGAAAAGAGTGACGTACTTATTGGGATGGCATGACATGAGCATGGATGCGAGCATGATCAAAGGTTCTACATGAATGCTGGTTTTGGGTCCAGGTGGGATTGAGCCAATTTGTAAGCCTTAATGCATGGATGCATCTTCAATGGGAAGAGAGAGCAGTGTTTATGTGACTCAAAACTCAAGAGTGTCACTCATCCATGTGTCGCAATTTTAGTGGTTTTCTCCACCCTGTTGTGTACGGTTTTTTTCATTGGAGTTGTTTTGGATACACTAACATTCTAAGTAATGGGTGACTGCGATGGTTTAAGATTCAGTTTGCTATGTTATATTTCATGGTTTAGATGATTCTTACAAATATTTGAACTTCATAGTTAAGTATGCTTGGGCGAGAGCAGCATTTGATGGACAACCCTCTAAAGAGTCCTCTTACTGCACAAATTAAAAATCTTGCCATTATATTACTAATTATTTAATTTATATTTTCTTATTGTAGTCATCTTTGAGGCTTCTAGGCAGCGAGGATCTAGGGCAATTTTATCCAAAAGTAGCTCATCTCTAGGATCAACCAGGACTAGAGTTGGATCCTTTGAGCTTGTTAATACTATTTTTTGCTACCAAAAAAGCATGGCAAAAGAATACTTTGAGATATTGTATAACAATCTCCAAATAATCTAGAGAGAGAGGGAGAGAGAGAGAGAGAGAGCACCTATGTGAAAAAGGTGGAGGGTATTAATCAATTGCCAATTTGAAAGTTTCTACTTGGAATTCTTTTCTCCGGCCCATTAATCATAAGATGGGATGGTTCACGACAGAACGGCCCAACTTGATAAACTCTATGCTATGCTGTCATCTCCTTTTCTTTCCAATCATGACCAGGTTCCAATTATGTGCGATGAAGTCGTAATTTCAAATTGGTTAACGAAGGGTACACGGATTGCACCCTTACCAACCGGAAAACAAAGAAAGAAGAGATAAAATATTGACGAGACTAGTGACAAATGTCTTTGGCTTTATAGTATTGACTTGGGGGAAAGCACCTTTACATGACATTTATAAAGACGCAACATGCATCATCAACATCATTTTTTAATATACTTTTCGTTTCCTTCAATTTTTTTAATACCGACCTAGTAACCAAAGATGCTCAAAAATTTGGACTTAAAGACAATTATGGTATAGATACATTAAGCTCCCTTTCTCACAAAAAAAAAAAAGTACTTCGGACACAATATCTAAGTAACCTAGGACATTATTTTTGGATTATGCTTGAAAAAATTCTCCTTTCAAACAAGCAAAATTGAATAATTAATGATTAATCTATAAGTAGCAAGCAATCTTGGCATCTAGAGAAGAAATAAGGTTACTGAATTTTCGTCGCCAATCGATAGCATTTGACTTAGAAAGAAATGTCGATCTATTGTGAGCTGCCACAAAGAATTATACGAGAAATATACATGATATTACCGCTTTGGGTCGACCCTAATCGATACAATGCTGGTGACTGCCTTGTTCTAAGGAATTCTTACGTATTGTTACGCGAACAGTGTGCTCTTCTCTCGCTCTACTACCAGCTTCAGATAAAAAGAGTAACTTTCTATAGTATAAAAGGGAGCGTGTGTATCATCTCCTTGCATGTATACATCCTTTCATGTTTTCGAAGCACTTCCACTTTAAGTTGGCAGCCGCCTCAACTTTCTGTATACATCCTCTCTCTCTTTCTCTTACGCACATTCACACGCACACTCGCACACGCGCACACGCGCACACGCACACATACACATACCATTTAAACCACTAAAGGACCACCAACCACTCTAGTACTTTTTTTTTTTTGGGTAAACCACCCTATTGTCTTTAAAACCATTCCTCCATCTCTTTCTTTTCATCACTAGCTCTCATCTTCACCTCTTCTTCTCATCTTAGTTTCTACATCATTATGGGAGAAGGAACCACCAGCCTCCCACCTGGTTTCCACTTCTTCCCTTCCGAACAAGAGCTCGTCGTCCATTTCCTCCAACGCAAAGCGGCTCGCCTTCCATGCAGGCCTGACATCGTTCCTACCATTGATCTGCACTACTGTGATCCATGGGATCTCAACGGTTAGCATATTGCCCTACTCTTAAGTATATTTCGTTCCTTCAGCTTATCCTTTTCTCCTGTTTAGCAAAAGATAATAGGATTCCTATGGAATACATTGTATGAAGGTAAAGCTCTTCAAGGAGGCAGATATTGGTATTTCTTCACCCATAGGGCCCAAAACACGGAGACTGCCAATGGCTACTGGAAACCCATCGGCATCGAGGAGTCCATAACAAGCGGTGATATTAGTGTTGGCTTGAAAAGAACTCTCATATTTTACGTTGGAGAACCTCCCGAGGGGATGAAAACCAATTGGGTAATGCATGAATATCATTTACTGGATGGCGTTCTTAGTAGTTCCAGCAGTCGTGGTAGTAGCAGAAGGTCTCTCAAGAAGAGAAGCATCACAAGAATAGTAAGTCTTTTTGCCACCTTATATAGTCATTCTCTCTCATATTTCTGTAATTATTTTCTGGTAGTCGCTTCTTCCTCCATGGGTTTCTTTCAATTCTTCTAATGAGCCTGACAACTACTTGATTCTTTCCATGATCATTAGGAACCCAACAAGTGGGTCATATGTCGAGTCTACGAGTCGAGCTGTGCTTCACAGAACTTCCATGATGATGGGATGGAGCTTTCATGCTTGGATGAAGTTTTCTTATCATTGGATGATCTTGATGAAGTAAGCTTGCCAAACTAGACCGGAATGCCTGCTTGGGCAAAGGCTGATAGCTAGGAAACAAACCTCGCCAATGTATAATTGCAATCCTCTAGTTTGGCGTTAGCACTCTTTCATATTGTTGTCTCCAATAACACTGGTATTAATGTGAAAGTACTTGGTTTCTTGAGATCATTCTAAGCGATTCAAATGGGCTCCTCTCTTTTTTGGGCTATTGGGACTGTGTTTGGAGCACGTATTATAGGCTATTCGATGGGGAGGGCCCCTAAGAACTTGGTGGGCATTCCTCATAGCCTCTTTTCCTTGAATTCTTCTCCAATTCATCTCTTTTTCTATGCACGTTGTGATGGTTTGGTGGCTTTGTTGTGCCACAAAGCAAAAGACTTGCTTTTGTCTAATTTTTCTTGAGGGGATGGGTGGCGCTTACGCAAGCCTTTCGCTATCTCTGTCGTCAATGGGATAAGCTCATACATGCACGAAGGCACGCGCGGCGAGGGAGGATTTTGGTGCAAATGAGTGGAAGTGGAGCTCCCTTCCAAACCGGTGCTTGGACCCACCAAGACTTTGTAGGCTTTGAGTTAAAAGTAGTTAAACTGCCCAACCAATGACAAAGAACATTAAAGTTGAGACATTTTAGGCGATATCAATTTGAAGTCTCTGTACAATAGTTTTGATGGAAAAGCATTAATTCAGTGGCATATCTAGTTTGAGATGTATGATGTGGTTACCAAATTGCAGCATTTTCTGCTTAATGGGAAACCTTATAACATTTAAACATTCATTTACTACGGGTTTCAAGGTTGATCCAAACCTTTGTATTGAACTATGGTACTTTTTTCCATCATCTACCCTCTTAATTTTGTTGGAGCGTGCCTATCAACTATCAGACTTTTTGGATGTTTATAGATTTTCATAAAAGGAGTTGCAACAAATTAATATGTTCTTTTTTTATATAGAACATGTCTTATGGTACACATGAGGGAAAGTTGTTTTTCATAAAATTCATTTTTAGATTTTATAGCCTAATCATTTTGCAAACAAATTTTATGAGAAGCATCCAAACATGCATGCGCTCTCATAAAACTCAAATATCTTATGTTACTCAAATTCACCGGTCCGGATTCATATACAATATTTAGATACTAGATGTCGATTATAATACTTGGCTCCAACTATTCTTAATTGGACGCATCATTTATCAATATCTATAAAATTAATCATTGGATTGTGTATTAATTCTTGGATTCATTAAATGAGAAGAAGCATAAGCATTGCTAAGAAGAATCCGTGCAGGCATATGTTTAGTCCCCACATCGGTTATTCTCCAGATATATCTTGGGTAATTATATAGAATCAAGAAACCCAAATAATACCTTCCAGCTAGTTATTTTGGATAATATTTTAGGTTGTTATAAATAATATCAGAGTGGTCCTAGCCCATAACTTATCTGTACTAGAGGACACTGCAGCACAGATCCATTGGAGTTGACCACAGACTGATCGTGGTACTTGTGATTAGATTTGAATGGATTTGAACCATGAGTCTGACTAGGATGTCAAGGCTTAAATAAAAAGAGTATGTGAGGATCCATGCAGGCATTTAGTCCCGCATCGATTATTCTCTAAATAGATATAGAGTACTTATACAAGATTTAGAAACCCAATTGTTACATAATATGGATGATTGATGAAATTTTATTAATAGTAATAATTTTATATCTCTAAAAATTTTATTCATGAAGACATATCTGGTTGCTAGAAATGAAACCAAGTGTACACTCAAAGAGCGAGAGAGGTGGTTGACCAACTGCCTCGCGAGGTTACACCTATCAATTCCAAAACCTGACATCCCTCTCATGAACTGCCCATATAAAATAAAGCCACCATCTTTTGCTTAATGAGCTCGTAACCCCATTGAACTCCTAATCATCTCCACCTCCCCTAAACAAGGAATTAGTGCCAATAAACAAACATATAGTTCTTTAAAGTGTCAAGTTTTCTCATGCTCCAAATCGAATAAAGCATGCATAAGAAGGAATGCTCATGTAGCCATGTGCATGCTGTGGGTGAGGGCTCCATGTAAGCTTCCATCCAACCACTTAGGTTGGATGCCATGGCCTCGGGTTCTCTCGCCTCTATCACGGAAAAGCCCAAACAAGACCTTTTGGGGTGTGGTTAGGCTTTTGTTCTTTCCGACCAAACCCGGGTTCATGGCCGTGATGATTGCACAAAGAGGTGCCTTTGGGCTCAAATGCATAAGCTTTTTGATTGACATTGACACCAAAAGACGCCTACTTGAATAGATTAAGCATCTTATTTTTGTCTTGTGGCTAATCATGGTTATGATGTGGATTAAGTGGGAACTAAGAGCAATGTTCCAATGCAATTATGCTGATGGCATCAGAGCAACACATGGTTGACTCTAGGTTATTATATTTGGACTTCATACTCAAGGAAATTAAGACTTATTGGCTGGTTATGGTCCCCAGAGTAAGACATGAGCTCCAGTTGAGGTTAGTCATGCTTTTAAACAAATGTCTAATGGAGTAGGTTAAACTAAACATATATTATTTCATGAAGCACCTAAAACTTAATCTAAAAGGAAGGCAAATTGACTCAATTTGATAAGTGAATGGGGTTGCGTAGAATTGCACCAAGTCCGTAGTCCAAAACATCAAAAATAATTAGGTTGGATATGATTGGAAGCCAACTAAACTGGCCTAATTTGTATCCTTTCTCCAGGACCGGCCAAACAATGAGGATAGACTGGAGGAGAGCTTTAGAATTAGACAATTAAACCACTGATCATTCAGTGGGCATGGTTTGGTGTTTATCATACCAGATATGGCCAAATGTGCTGAGAGAAGGCTGCTCTCGTGAATCGTTGCCATGTCCATAAATCATGGCTCCTATACCTAACAGGTGAATCATGCAGCTCAACAAGATAAAATTTGGTAGCAAGCTTGCATCCAGACATGAAAATTTGGTAGTAAGCTTGCATCCAGACACATGGTCGTGCCATTTGCACCTCAAAATTTTGTACATTGTATGTTGTAAACCACGCCCAAAAGCTCTTAGAAATTAGACTTAGCTTAGACCAATGATACCTCCAATTGAGAATGTCTTGAGTTTATAAGTTCTAGAGACACCAATTCGAGTCTAAATCGACTTATTGGCGTAACCTGATTATTGGAGAAACATTAGTTCGAGTATAAATCGACTATATCATATACATCTCTTATAACCCCAAGAGAAGAGAGCAATCAAGCATTTTGTGAGGAAATCTTGTAGTTTATAATCTCTACCTGTAGATGTAGGTCAATAGATGAAACCATATAAATATTGTATGCACTTGTTCTTTTTCTGTTCTTCTTTTTCTTCTTGTTTCATTATTTTCTCTGCCTGCCGCAACACCCACTTATGCTATGGTTAATTTTTTTGATTGCATCTGATGTGGCAGGAGATTTCCATGCTGCAATGGAGGTGCTAGTTATTTTACGGTTGGGTCATCAGTAGTCCTACAACTAGCAATGGGAATGGTGCTCGTGCTGTCTACAGTGCAGTGCATGCAGCCACTGAGATGGACGTAAAGGAAAAAAAGTCCTATTTTAGTTGAGGTGCAGATTTTTCTTATCTAAGGCATCATGCGGACTAACAATATGAGCTCTAGGCGAAGCACATGTTTAGAGAGGCCAATGGAGCTGCAGATTAGATTGCCTCTTTTGTTGCCAACCATTCAGAAGACCACCTTTGGGTAGGAGAGGTGGAGTTGCCCTGACTTTTTTGGTTGTATCTGTATATATTATGTATGATGCTCTCGTTTTTAGTTAAAAAAAATAACAATACAAGCTAATCTCGGCATTTTGCTCATTTGAAATTAATGCCGAGGCACTTAAATACAGAGTAGGTCATCATCGCCCACCTATCTATGGATGAGATTGAACACTGGAGAACAGCACGATATCCTGTCTACATATATCGAAAATGGATCGAAAGACATGACTGATGCTGCAGAATCTGAATCTAGAAACAATGTTAGAAAAGGTGGTAGTTTTACAACATTTTTGTATTCAAACACATTTCAAGCATCTCCTTTCCTAGGATATTTTTTGCTTGCAATTCAGGTTGCAGAAACAGAGGAGAAACCACCTCTTACTGATCTATTCATAGATGTTTATGATCAACTTCCTTCCAACCTTTCGCAAGCAAGAAACGTCAATCAAGAAGCACCCTGGAAACTACCCACCTGAAGTACCTGTTTAGCCTAGCTACTGATCACCTGATAAACAACTCCTGTCACAATTACCTATTGCATCAATATAATTTGTACCGTATCCATACAAGTAGTCATATAAGATCCTTGCAATTAACTCAAGTCGTATTGATGAACCAAACTTGTGTCTCTGAATAGAGAATCAATCCCATGGAAGTGTAAATATGCCAGTCATAGCTTTATTTAGAAGGATTTTACGCACACAATACATGGACAGGTGGCTTCCTTGGACTATGGATGGAGGTTCAGAAACCATGGATAAAGGCTCAGGGTGGTTCACATCAATACTAGAGATGAGCCTTGATGATAATAAACCAAGACATAAGAGAACCAAATCCACCATTCACTTGGGAGTCCACATGCCCAGTTAGCCGGAGGGGAAAAACCGAGAACTCAGCATGTTTCAGATATCAAGGTTGTTGTGGCTAATGATATTACATCAAATTGTTGGAGTAAACTTCCATCCATGTGTTGTTGTTTCCGATTCACTGATGTGATAACACATATCAGCAAGCTTCAACGAAGGATAGCAATGCTTCATATGCTGGAAGTAAAGAATACATTTAAGCAAGGAATAGTTCTTGAAACACAATAAAGAGAGGAATGCTTTCGAATTTTCAAGTAACAAAACTAACAATATACAAATCCAACTTCTGCTGAGATGAAATTATTGTCGATACTGGTGGATATGCAGGTCAGTTGACTGCCGTGCCATGTCTGACCAAAGCTTTCAATCCAAATTTCAGAAAATTACAGGCATGAACTGACAGACATAACAGCTAGTCGAAACTACATGTATTAGTTATAAGAGGCAAGCAGATTGAGATCTCTCTCACAGCATCTTGTATGGCTTTCAACAGTGCTGGCATTAGCTTCTTATTTGTGACAATGATGCCACTGTCAAGATCAAGGTACCTCCCCTTGGAAAAATCCAAATTATTTCCTGCTGCGCCAGTCACTACGCCACCAGCTTCTGTAAACCACCAGGAAACACAGTCATGAGATCTGACAACATAATACGTAATTCATTTCCAAATATATATGGCCCTGTAGCATTAGGCCTCCAAAATTCCATATCAGTTGAATAAGCATGAGAACAAAAGGTCTGACCCCTAATTTAATCGACGCCCGCGCGTTTCGAACCCGGGCAACTTGGGCGGAATTATCGCCCCCTTACCACCAGGCTACTACCTTGGTGGCGCTGGGGTGACGTACCCACACGTGAGGCGGTGAACCCAGTGGGGTGAGCCCACGGGTCGGGGAAGGCACGCGAAACCTGCGACCTGTATCGAACATTCCCTAGTGGAAGGGGGGCCCAGTAATGGGGCTGCTACGCGGGTGGGCTGGTCCCTCCCCCTCCCCTCCTATCTTTTTACCAAAAAAAAAAAGGTCTGACAGTTTTTACCAATGACGACAATAGAACCAGCTGCATGGTCCCATATCTCCTCACGATAGCCTTTATGTGGGAAACGTAAATGTATAGCAGCATCTCCTCAGGCCAGAGCACCGTATTTTGCCTGGCTATCAATTCTAATTGGAAGGTTTTTGGACGCCAAGTTTCTACAAGGAACATCAGAATAAGATTGTACTAGATCTCTCTGAATTTGGATACAAAAGAGTCCTAGCCTGTAATACCTTTGCTATTACACTAGATAAATCATGCATGGAATGTGCTGCTTCAAATGACTCAAAGAATAACCCATCCTCTTAATTTTCAATGGCACTGACACGTATCTAAAGGGAAGTCAATAAAAGTCAGACAGCGATTAAATGCTCGCAGCAAGTGACAAAGTCAATACAGAGAATTTTAATCATTGTCGGTGAAGAGCCATCAAGTGACTGCACGAAAGCTCCATCCCCAATTTTAGAAGAGAGAAGACAACCAATTTGCTTTTGCAAAGAATAATTGTCTGGATTTAGAGGAAGATTTGGACATGCCAAAACACCCAACACTATTCTTCCTTCATCAAGCAGTGCCAAAGCAATTGCAAATTGATCTCCTCTTAGGAACCTGATTTAGAATTCATATGCATGAGAGTGGGAAAAGAAAATGTCAAATGGCATGAAAGAACTAGAACAGAAACTTCCAAGTCATCCTATGTATCCAAGACACATATTATAAAATAGCAGTCAACTTTGACAAGAATTAAGGTGGCTTTCAATTCCTCTTTTTGCTGAACAGACAGATACCAACAGAAATTGACATAGAATTTTGTATTTAGACTGTATATCACAAGAACATGATTCAATTGCATTATAGCTTGTATTAGTTCCATATTCTGTGGTCTGAGAATAAATATTTAGAATTACAATGTATTAGAACTTTCACGCCTACATGTACCTAATCAATTGTTGTTTGATCCTATCAGCATATTCTCATAGCAATATTCTAGCACCTCAAATGCCAGTTCACCAGCAATCTCTTAATCATTCAATATTGCTATTGCCGTAATGTGCAGGTTTTCTTATGTTACTTGGCATGATGTTTGTTTCAGAAACACAGAGAACATAATATCAGTTAAATTAAATGATAATTCAATAAACTCCTATGCTGCCATATTCACAAAGGCAATTGATGAGAATGAAGGCGGGAGCCTAAATAATTGATTTCACTTAAGTTTGAAGATAACATTTCCAGAAATTACAGTTTCATTCCCATTAAATTGGGGTCTGACTAAAGCCTTCTCCATATGTTTTGGTCTAAAGGATAAACCCTTTGTTGGTGCACATAATATTTCCAACCCTTTCAAGCTATTTGATCTATGACCTTTTGACAAATATTAAAACCTCTCTCACTGCTATGATATGAATATCTAAACTATCACTGCTGTTTTGTCAATTATTAAGCTTTCTCTTAGATCACCAATTAACAACTCCATCCTTCATGTTTTAATGCACATCCATCACAACAAGGAAGAGTCTTTTCTTTCTAATGTCTATAATTATATGTTTGAACCTTTTCCTCAGCCTCATTTGACCATGCAATGTTATATGATTCATTTACGTTTTTTTGACGCATTTCCTCAAGCGTCAAAAGCATTGGATAAGCACGTAATGCTCTGAAAATACCAATGCCTATTTTACTAATTTTATATCACATATAACAATCATTGTAGTGTATCTCTTAACCATTTTATCCAGTAGGATTAGCAATAATAGATTTATCTATAAGAAGTTTAAGAAATTGGACTCATCATATCCTAAGTCAAAATCTAGCCACAGCTGCTTGTCATACTAGTCACGGCTCCCTCATAATGTACATAATGATCTCTAAATAAAGCCTTAATACACTTTTTCCGTGCATGGCAAGTTTTTTTCATGCTCCCCTATCAAGCTGCGTTGTTGTTTCTCATGTACCCTCACAGCATATCACTTTGTATCGTTCTTTCCTTTTGGGATGGGGGAGAGAGAGAGAGAGAGGCGACCATCTATCAAGTCCTCACATTAGGGAGGAATTGAACTTACACTCAACCTCATATGGAAACATTTTTTTCATACTATTGAAAACTCCTCTTTTATATGTGTGTATTCTTCTTAACCTGTCAAAAAACAAAATAATCATGAAATCATAGTTTAACAATTAATTCATTGCCCATGCAGAATAATGTCGAAGCTAGGCTATTGTAATGTTCATTGGGAAGCTAGCACATTTGTATACATATAAAAGAAAGGATTAAGTAACAGCATTACAGAACAAGAAGCATAGAATGTGTTGTACATGCTAATGTGGTACTTAGCCCCCTAGGAGTGCATATATTGGTAACAGCACAACAATCAAATTAATACAACGTGCAGTTATTTTAAACTACATTCAATACTTCCATCTAATATATATAGATAATGATAACACATACAAATGTGTAGATTATTAAACCACTAATTCAAACATCAATACATCCAAATATGTGCTTGCAAGTGTGCAGGTACATTGTTAAACAACCAAGAAATTGTAAAGCCAAAGAGGAAAAATCATTAGCCATGTAGCAATACACAATGGAACCACAAATAGATGTATGCACAAAGCCAGTTCTAAAGTCAGCCCACATCAGAGCAATCATAACTCTAAAAGATTGACATACAAAGATTTGAATGTCAACTAAGGTCAAATTTTTACTGTCAAAATAATGTCACCATACCTTTAGTTATTCACAGCAGCCAGTCACAACTTTTTTATTAATTCTATAGAGGTATTAGATTAATCCTTATCAATCAATGCATCAACTCAAAAAAAGAAAAATAAATTGCATCTTCCTTTTGGAGTCAAACATTATTATATATGATCAGAACTCAAACTTTCAAGCTTAAATTACCATGCTCACCCTTCTGTGCCATTTATAGGGCCCAAAACCCAATGTTGGCCAATAGGGACCCCTTCAGATTGGCCACTATCAATGGCAGCAAGCACATCTTCCTCAGACAAAGTAATATTATATCTACCATCAGTAGAGTGTTGTTAACAAGCTTAGTGATGCGTCTTAGTGTTTCTTGAGCACCGTCCATACATAGGTCACCGGAATCCTACAGGAGAATATCATTATAGCTCTCAGGTAACTGTCATAATTAATTCACAACAAACTTTGGAATCTAAAGTCAAGTTCATGCACCTCCTCAGCCACTAAAGAAAAGGATTCAGATGGAAGTTCCATCTTCAAAACAAGGCTGACTAATGCTTGTGAACCTGCAAATTAGGAGAAGTATGTTGCTAGAGAATTGTAGTAAGTTGAACATTTCATGTGCTAAGAAGCTATAGAGTTACTAAAGCAACTCTTGATCCTCCACTTCCCAGCTCATCTACCTAGTGGACATACCCATTTCTGTCATATCATAAATAAATACAAGACTCACATGCCAAAAGAGAAGAAAGAAAGTAAAGGAAAAGGAAAAAGATAGAGGCCATAGTTACACTATTATCATAAGATCATTTGTGGGCATTATAGGATCTCTAGTCTCTTGATTGCGACATATTTTTTTACAAAATCAACATCATTTTATTGTTTACCGACTTTACCAAGAACAGAAAAGCTTACTTAATGACTAACAAGCATTAATCCATCATATATTTTTAATTAGTATTTTCTGGACATCTTAAAATAATACCAGATTGTACTACATCTATGCTATATATCTAGAATTCCTTTGTTAGGCATGCTATGCTCCTCTTTCATAGATACACCCTGCTGTGATCTATCTCCCTCTAACACATGGTCTGGAGAGCATGCCCACATTGTGAATTTTTTCCTTATTCTACCTTTGTTTACGTTATTTAATGAAAATGAGAACCATATTTAAGTAAGGAAATGAAGAAGATGCATTCAATTTATTTGAAAGAGCTTCCTGGAAATTTCAAATGAAGAAATGGATCAACTTAATTAATTTGCTCCAACTTGTAAATGATTTATCATTTGTAGAACAACTGTCCTACTATTTGAATGGATATGGAAGTAAACTTTTTAAGCTATGCATATTGAAGACCATTAATCAGAAGCAACAAACGATTATGTGGTGTCAGAAATAAAACATAAGCAACAGAATAATTAAAATGTGGTAATATACCATAATCTGCTACCGTACCAGGACTCTTATCAGATTTTGATAGGACATCTGAATGCACAAGTGCCCGTTGTACCGTCTGCAAAAGAAACAAAAGCAAACATCCATAATTTTGAACTATAATGAAGGAAAAGGAAAGAGCAAAAAGGAAAAAAAAGACGTGTTTACATGTGTTAACTAGGGTTGAAAATGGATCGGATACGGATTGCGTATTGGTATATCCATATTTGTATCCATATTTTTCAACGAATATGAATACAGATACGGATATTAAATGGATATCAAAATTAATATCCATATTTGTTCTAAACAAATACAGATACGAATCGGATATTAAGCATATCTATATTTGTCATAAATGGATACAGATATGAATCACATATTAAACATATCCAATTTTTTTATCCAAATATGGATATAAATGGGATACTTTTTTGGATATTAATCAAATTTTGAGCAAAATTCAATGATGAAAACTAGCAATAGAGACATAATCATAAAGGAAAGATTCGATTAAAAAATATAATTTTAACAATAATTCATCAATAATAAAACTAATAATTTTATAAAGGATATACCACTCAAGATTACTTATCACTGAAGTAGACAAAATCTATGGCGCCTCCAAGGCATCTCACAACTGTTGCCAGTTGCAAATGGCAACCTAGAAAAGTTCTCAAAGGGCCGTCTTGCTATCCTAGACATACCCAGTTCCCTTCAAAAGCTCAGATACAATAACTAAAGCTAGGCATAAAGTATCAAAAGACATATCAGAAAAATAAAAAATGGCAACCTAGAAAAGTCACAGGAGACGAATTAAAGAACAAATCAACAAAAACCATATCCCAGTTCAGAAAAAATGCGATTTTTAACAGATAAAACAGTCCAAACAAGAGCAATTGAAAGACAGGAAAAGAATCTCAACAGAAAAAAAAAGACACGAAAAAAAGGCACATATTTATTCCAGATCTCGATACCAGAATCAAAAGAACCGCTTTCCAGTGCAAACCTCTCCAAATCACCATAGAAAAGAGACCAGAGAACTCTCATTCGCCACAGTACGTGGCAGAGGCGAGCGGCGAGAGAGGAGACCTCCTTCGCAGCGGCGAGCTCCTTCTCGTAGCAGGCGGAGGAGGCCACGGAAGCCACGAGAGATCGAGGTCGAGCTCTCCTCCGGAAATGGAGATTAACGGAGAGACGGGGAGACAAGAAGCGAGGAGGAGGGAAGAAGAGGAGGCGATCAGTGGGGTTGGGGACCGAAGAAGAGGTGGGGGAGAGACAAGGAACGAAGGAGGAGTTTATCGAGGACAGAGGCTATGCCATCTTCTTCATTTATTTTTATTTTTATTTATTATTATTATTATTATTTTTTTCCAACTACAACTTACACACGCCGAACGTGATACAACCAACAAAATTAGAAAAAAAAATAACAAAAAAAAGGGGCACTGATGCACCATCGCCCAACCAACAAAATTATAAAAAAAATAACAAAAAAATGGGGCACTGATGCACCATCGCCCCAGGTGAACCTTTCCGAGTGGTAGACCGCAAATGAGGCCACCCAATCAGTCACACTATTCGCCTTCTTGTAGATGTGATTAGCCTATGAGAGGCCATCCTCGTCTAAGAGTCTACGAACATCACAAAGTAGCATACTCGAACTCTCATCGCGACCCCGGCCTCATATCCACTCTATCACCATGGCCGAGTCTCCCTCAAGCAAAATGCGGTCCGCACCCAGCACCCGCCTCGCATAGGTGACTCCTTCCCATGCAGCCCTAAGCTCCGTGCAGACCACAGACGTGTCAAAAATCCACCGACCTCCCGCCGCAATCAGTCGAGCCTCGTGGTCCCTGATAATGAAGCTGTTGCCTCCGGTACACCCTTCCTCTCCGACATTTCCGTCAAAATTAACCTTGAGGAAACAAGAGGGTGGGGGCTCCCCAGAGACCTGTATGGTTCTCGACGCTATCGGAGCAAGAGAGGAACCCCATATTTCCCCAGCCGTCCCAAGGGACGACAGTGTGCTGGCGCAGGAGATCTCCTTCGCATGACGAAGGGTCCTGTCCGTAACCACCCTCGGTTGAACTCTGTTGTCGTCGAAAATCTGGGCATTCCTATCCAGCCGACAGTGGTAGGCTAGATAGGCAGCTCTGGTCCCCAGTCCCTCCAGACCCGACCTCCTCACTGAAGTCTCCAAGAAGAGCAGGAAGCCCTCCGTCGATGACCACCCCAGGTGTGGATCATGGGGGACCCAAGCATATCCCCAGATTTAGGTGGCCCTCGGGCATCCAAAGATAGCATGGAAGATGGACTCCTCCATCTCCAGACACGTCGGACACTCGGAGGGGACATGCACACCACGCCAAACCAGTGTACCTCTGGTGGGTAAGCATCCTCAAGCCACCTAGCAGACAAACATGGCCGATTGTGGATGGGCATGCAGCCTCCAGATCCAGCTCTCCTCAATCTGCCTGCTCGGAACCCTCTCAACCATCCGGGCTAAGTCTCGGGCGCTCACCTCCGACCTCCCTGTCATGCTCCACACCCTCCTATCCGCCGCCCCATAGATGGAATCGATATAGAGAGGATGCACTCGGCTAGCTGCTCCCCAAAGGCCTGTCGAACAAGATCTGTGTCCCATGCCTGCCCCCCCGGGGTAAGTAAATCATGAACTTTGCGCCCCTCAAGACAGTCTACATCAATCATAGTAGGCTAGTTTCGGAGTGGGACCTCAGAGAACCAGCTATCCTCCAAAATGTCAATACCCCAGCCATCTTCAATCTCCCATCTGATCTCTGGTAGGACCATCGGGGCATGGGCACAAATCTTCCTCCAGACAAAAGAGCTACGACAGCTAGTACGGAATACAGATATGTCAGCTGGATCCCCATACTTCGCCCACATCAAGGCACCCCAGATGCTACTCAGCTCCAAAAGAAATCTGGTTGCTACTTTGGTCGGGAGAAGCTCCCGTTTCTCAATTAGGGAGTGAATTTCCAAACCTCCACCTCCACTCCTGATCGGCTGATAGACCGTCTCCTAAGCCAAAAGATGAACTCCACTCCTGCCCCTCTAAGAAGCTCTGGAACTGCCTCTCCATACCCCGCAATGCAGCCAACAACCCCATGGTATGGGACTACAAATAAACATGGATCGACCTCAGGGCTAACCGTACTAAGATGACTCTCCCCATCATGGAGAGAGCGTTGGTCTGCCATCCCTCTAGTCTATGCCTGATGCCTTGCTCCATCTGAATGCACTCCGCCCTACGCAGGCGTCTGCCCGTGATCGAGACCCCCAAATAGCTCAGAGTGCCATCCTGCTCCCCAATCCCTAGAATGCCCATGATCTCCATCTTCACCCCAGGGTTAGCTTTCAAGCTATGCCATCCTTCGGTGTTGTTGGTTTGATAGGTTTTTTTTCTGGTCCATCTGCTGCTCATACTGCTTTCATACGAGTACAACCAGCTACATCGCTAACAAAAAGGCTACGCAAAGTAAAAAAAATAGAAGACTGCTGGGTCCACTAAAATTTTCCCAAATGATGAGCCACAAATGAAGTGCCCAGTCAGACTTATAGGTCTTTTAACTCTCGTTTCATTTGTCTTTAACTTTGCACCACACTTTTTTGGGCCACGAAAATTGATGCTGCTATGGGGACTATCGCACGACCACAATTAGCTCGTGGGCTCCACCATAGCTGGGGAAGAACAAGCAGCATTTTTTTTAGACTTATATATATATATATATATATAAACATATAAAATTATATAAATATTTTTATAAAATTAATATTTGTTCGTACCATCTAATAATGTTAAAAAATAAATAGCTTAAAACTAAAATAACTGAAATACCTTTATGGATAGTATGCAAAAAAAAAAGTTATAAGAGTATACACGCAAATAGCAACTTTACAAGAATATTCAAGCAATTTTTTATATTTAGAAGTATATACAGTCGAAAAATCTATTAAGAAAAAGATCAAAACTCTGCTGGAATTTACCCTTTTTTTATGATTCAAATGGGTCTACAAGTCAAAAAAAAGATTGTGCCACATTGTCGAAATTTTTTTTAGATCATAACTTGATCAAGTTGAAATATTAGATGATTATTTTGGTAATGCTATTTTTCATTTGATTTTGATATAATTATTATTATTGAATCTATGACATCTATATATTCTTCATTATTTTTTAAAAAATAAATCATATCAAATTTAAATTAATTATAGATGCTTAGATTAGTAAAATATTTTTTAGTGATTTGTAAATGTTGAGTTATTATTTATTTTTTAGGCGAGCATGTTGTAAAAGCAACATGTTTTTATAAAAGAATGTTTACATGTTGCCTTCATCTTGATTCATCTTTTTTGGGACATTATTACCCAATCCTTGTATTTTTTTGACAAAAACGAGGTAGAATTTCCTACCTGATAGGTGACCCCTAGCTACAAACCCAGCATTTTTTGTGTCACAATAGCTCCCTTTACGCTGTTTCCTCTCCCCCACCCCCTCCCCCTCCCCATCCAAAAGTGTCATATGCCATATTTCTAAAACGTATAGTTGTAGTTTCTTTCCATATTTATCTTATTAATTTGTTTTATGATAAATGCAGATCCAATATCATACAAGATAGGATTCTTTGAAGATAAAGATCAGTGTGTGTGTTTTTTTTTTTTTTTTGAGGATAAAGATCAGTGTACCCAAGGATGAGTTCATCCGGTAATTGGATATCTATTGAGCACATTTCAAGCTGAGCCTTGTTTACGGCACTATTGCTGATTCTGCTAATTATGATAAATATAATGAAATTTGGTAATTCACAAGCATATCTCAAGGTTTTGCAACAACGGTTTATTTCAATCATCCATTTGCTTAGCAACCTGAGATTCGAATTCAATTAAGTGTGCATAATTATAGTGCATGCGTGTCCCCCTACCTTTTTTAAAAAGGGATTTGGTCATTACAAAGGTTGAAAATTAGAAAGTTCCACTTTTGCTAGTTTTGGTGGAATTATTGCAAATCTTATCCACATACAAAATAGAGATGGATATTGACCCGTCATACCAAGTGCATGTATATAAGCAGAAGGCCATGATAGGGAAGCAAGCTCAAAATAAGGATCCATTAGAGTTATATTCGGGAGATCATTACTAGATTTAGTGAAATAATAGCAAATATTAAACTATTTCAAAAACAAAAAGGGATATTGGTGCATGTATATAAGCAGGAGGATGTAATGGGGTCGGCAAGTGGGATAATTGGAGGTAAAAGTCCTTTAGGGTGACATTCGCGATACCATACTTGTAGCCAATTTGAAGCCTTTGATCTCATCAAGGTTACAATGAAGAAGGAGGTGCTGATCGTGGGAGCTGGTCCATCAGGCCTTGCCACTGCTGCATGTCTAAACATGTTCTCCATTCCAAACATCATACTAGAGAAAGAGGATTGCAGTGCTTCTCTTTGGAGAAAGAGGGCATATGATCGTCTGAAGCTTCACCTTGCCAAGCAATTTTGTGAGCTGCCGCACATGCCTTACCCTAGCACGTTCCCAACCTTCATACCCAAGGATCAATTCATCCAGTACCTAGATAACTATCAAGCACGTTTCAAGCCGAATATTGTATATTGCACTGTTGTTGATTCTGCTAATTATGACAAATACAAAGGAACATGGAGCATAATGGCTTGTGACAAGGTCACAGGGGAGGTCAAAGAGTACACGGCAAAGTTCCTGGTCGTGGCCACCGGAGAGAATGATGAAGGGATGATACCGGATATCCCGGGTTTGAAGACCTTCTCTGGGGAGGTCGTCCACTCTTCTTTTTACAAGTCGGGGGCTGCTTACACTGGCAAGAATGTTCTAGTTGTTGGAAGCGGTAACTCAGGCATGGAGATTGCTTATGATCTCTCAAACTTTGGAGCAAAAACCGCCATCACCATCCAAAGCCCGGTAACTAGATTTATCTTGAAACATGCTCTACATTAGTATTACAATTAGCTTTATAGGGGTTTGTATGTTTTATAAAAGTAGTTGTATCCAATATTTCATACTTGCAAATATAATCAATATCATGCTAGAAATACACAACAGGTTGGATTTGCTGTATTTTTAAACACCATATGCCCCTTATAAAAGTACGGTGCAACTAAGGATAATCCATAGGTGTTGTATTTTATTAGTTAGAACATATTTGTCTAGTAGATGTAATTTTGCTTTTGGGCTCTTGTAACAGTTCCATGTGATGACCAAGGAGTTGATATACATGGGGATGGTTTTAGTAAAATACCTCAATGTTCGTTTGGTGGACACCTTACTTCTTATGCTTAGCAATCTTAAATATGGAGATTTGTCTAAATATGGGATTACAAGGCCAAAACTAGGCCCTCTCTCTCTTAAGATTGCGACCGGTAGATCATCAGTTATTGATGTTGGTACTGTAGCAAAGATCAAAAGTGGTGAGATTCAGGTAACTATTTTATTTTTCTTGACTAGCCAAAATCCCAAATTATTTATGCTATTTTACTTTCAATTAATTTCTTCATAATATCATGCAAGGGATAGGCCAAGTAATTTGCATGTGTCTGATTTTGATAACGTTTGTTTTGCATGTGTTTATTGAATAGGTTGTCAAAGGGCTATCAAGCATACAAGGCAATGAGGTACTTTTTACCGATGACAAGTCATATCAGTTCGATGCAATAGTTTTTGCAACCGGCTATCAAAGCAAAGTAAAAAGTTGGTTAAAGGTATAAGGAAATTATCAATTGATTTTTAATCCTTGGATGTAATTCTTTTCATTTAACTTACTTGGGCTGTAGTTCACAAAACTAATATATGGATGTAGGATGATTTTGGTCTCCTTGGCCAAGATGGGTTTCCTGTAGCAAAATTTCCAAACCATTGGAAAGGAGAAAATGGGCTATACTTTGCAGGGTTTGCCAGAAGCGGATTGGCCGGAATCTCCATGGATGCAGAAAACATTGCCGATGATATAAAGATGGCTCATGATTGCTGTGAATCAGCTTAGTCCCTTCAACATAGAACCGAATTGACGTACCCACAACTTGTGTCTCATATGATGATGATGATTATCAGTATCGCCATAATCATTATTATCATCATCATTGTTATTATTGTTGCTATTGTTTCAATTCTTACTGCTATCATATATAGCTTGAAGAACCTATATAAAAATAATTTGGGATTTGCTTCGATGCACTTTTTTTGTTTCAAATTCCTTCATTCATATAAAGAGGGGTAAAGAAGAGAATTTATACGTTAATTGGTTTAGTAGGTTACCAATTAAGAATTTTTCAAACCAAAAAATCCTTCAATATATGATCTACCCATTGTTCTAGAGCTATAGGATGTTGTTGATGATTGAGCACTATCATCATCGTCGTTGTTTTAGTTGTTGTTGCTGCTATAGCTGTTGTATATAGCTTGAATGGCATCTATAAATATAAATTAGAATTTGCTTCATTTTTTATTTCAATTTCCCCATTCATTTAAAGAAGGGTAAAAAAGAGAATTTATATTAACCCATCTAATAGGTTACCAATTTTAAGAATTTTTAAATAAAAAAACCTTAGATATCAGAGAAAGAGAGGAGAGAGAGAAAGAGATTAATATGTGTTTTTATGTAAGAAAGATAATGAGAGAGAGAGAGAGATTGTGTACATAGAAAGGGGGTAATGGAGACAGAGAGGAGGTGAATCAGGCAAACATATGCTAGAGTGCTATGAGAAGTTCTAATCAGTACTTATAGGGACAAAAAGAGTTTAATCGACCACATTATATAAGAGTTAGAATTTGAATCCTACATATATATATATATATTGATCCGGGGAGATAGAAAATTAGTTAGAAAGAATGACTTGATGTGGATAAACCCTTTGTTGGTGCACATAATATTTCCAACCCTTTCATGCTATTTGATCTATGACCTTTTGACAAATATTAAAGCCTCTCTCACTGCTATGATATGAATATCTAAACTATCACTGCTGTTTTGTCAATTGTTAAGCTTTCTCTTAGATCACCAATTAACAACTCCATCCTTCATGTTTTAATGCACATCCATCACAACAAGGAAGAGTCTTTTCTTTCAAATGTCTATAATTATATGTTTGAACCTCTTCCTCAGCCTCATTTGACCACGCAATGTTATATGATTCATTTACATTTTTTTGAGGCATTTCCTCGAGCGTCAACAGCATTGGATAAGCACGTAACGCTCTGAAAATACCAATGCCTATTAAACTAATTTTATATCACATATAATAATCATTGTGTATCTCTTAACCATTTTATCAAGTAGGATTAGCAATAATAGATTTATCCATAAGAAGTTTAAAAAATTGGACTCATCATAACCTAAGTCAAAATCTAGCCACAGCTGCTTGTCATGCTAGTCACGGCTCCCTCACAATGTACATAATGATCTCTAAATAAAGCCTTAATAAACTTTTTCCGTGCATGGCAAGTTTTTTTCATGCTCCCCTATTAAGCTGCGTTGTTGTTTCTTGTGTACCCTCACAGCATATCACTTTGTATCGTTCTTTCCTTTTGGGATGGGGAGGAGAGAGAGAGAGAGAGAGAAGACCATCTATCAAGTCTGCACATTAGGCAGGAATTGAACTTACACTCAACCTCATATGGAAACATTTTTTTTCATACTATTGAAAACTCCTCTTTTATGTGTGTGTATTCTTCTTAACCTGTCAAAAAACAAAATAATCATGAAATCATAGTTTAACAATTAATTCATATATTGTACATGCTAATGTGGTACTTAGCCCCCTAGGAGTGCATATATTGGTAACAGCACAAGTGAACAATCAAATTAATACAACGTGCAGTTATTTTAAACTACATTCAATACTTCCATCTAATATATATAGATGATGATAACACATACAAATGTGTAGATTATTAAACCACCATTTCAAACATCAATACATCCAAATATGTGCTTGCAAGTGTGCAGGTACATTGTTAAACAACCAAGAAATTGTAAAGCCAAAGAGGAAAAATCATTAGCCATGTAGCAATACACAATGCAACCACAAATAGATGTATGCACAAAGCCAGTTCTAAAGTCAGCCCACATCAGAGCAATCATAACTCTAAAAGATTGACATACAAAGATTTGAATGTCAACTAAGGTCAAATTTTTACTGTCAAAATAATGTCACCATACCTTTAGTTATTCACAGCAGCCAGTCACAACTTTTTTATTAATTCTATAGAGGTATTAGATTAATCCTTATCAATCAATGCATCAACTCAAAAAAAGAAAAATAATTAATTGCATCTTCCTTTTGAAGTCAAACATTATTATATATGATCAGAACTCAAACTTTCAAGCTTAAATTACCATGCTCACCCTTCTGTGCCATTTATAGGGCCCAAAACCCAATGTTGGCCAATAGGGACCCCTTCAGATTGGCCACTATCAATGGCAGCAAGCACATCTTCCTCAGACAAAGTAATATTATATCTACCATCAGTAGAGTGTTGTTAACAAGCTTAGTGATGCGTCTTAGTGTTTCTTGAGCACCGTCCATACATAGGTCACCGGAATCCTACAGGAGAATATCATTATAGCTCTCAGGTAACTGTCATAATTAATTCACAACAAACTTTGGAATCTAAAGTCAAGTTCATGCACCTCCTCAGCCACTAAAGAAAAGGATTCAGATGGAAGTTCCATCTTCAAAACAAGGCTGACTAATGCTTGTGAACCTGCAAATTAGGAGAAGTATGTTGCTAGAGAATTGTAGTAAGTTGAACATTTCATGTGCTAAGAAGCTATAGAGTTACTAAAGCAACTCTTGATCCTCCACTTCCCAGCTCATCTACCTAGTGGACATACCCATTTCTGTCATATCATAAATAAATACAAGACTCACATGCCCAAAGAGAAGAAAGAAAGTAAAGGAAAAGGAAAAAGATAGAGGCCATAGTTACACTATTATCATAAGATCATTTGTGGGCATTATAGGATCTCTAGTCTCTTGATTGCGACATATTTTTTTACAAAATCAACATCATTTTATTGTTTACCGACTTTACCAAGAACAGAAAAGCTTACTTAATGACTAACAAGCATTAATCCATCATATATTTTTAATTAGTATTTTCTGGACATCTTAATATAATACCAGATTGTACTACATCTATGCTATATATCTAGAATTCCTTTGTTAGGCATGCTATGCTCCTCTTTCATAGATACACCCTGCTGTGATCTATCTCCCTCTAACACATGGTCTGGAGATCATGCCCACATTGTGAATTTTTTCCTTATTCTACCTTTGTTTACTTTATTTAATGAAAATGAGAACCATATTTAAGTGAGGAAATGAAGAAGATGCATTCAATTTATTTGAAAGAGCTTCCTGGAAATTTCAAATGAAGAAATGGATCAACTTAATTAATTTGCTCCAACTTGTAAATGATTTATCATTTGTAGAACAACTGTCCTACTATTTGAATGGATATGGAAGTAAACTTTTTAAGCTATGCATATTGAAGACCATTAATCAGAAGCAACAAACGATTATGTGGTGTCAGAAATAAAACATAAGCAACAGAAATAATTAAAATGTGGTAATATACCATAATCTGCTACTGTACCAGGACTCTTATCAGATTTTGATTGGACATCTGAATGCACAAGTGCCCGTTGTACCGTCTGCAAAAGAAACAAAAGCAAACATCCATAATTTTGAACTATAATGAAGGAAAAGAAAAGAGCAAAAAGGAAAAAAAAGACGTGTTTACATGTGTTAACTAGGGTTGAAAATGGATCGGATACGGATTGCGTATTGGTATATCCATATTTGTATCCATATTTTTCAACGAATATGAAAACAGATACGGATATTAAATGGATATCAAAATTAATATCCATATTTGTTCTAAACAAATACAGATACGAATCGGATATTAAGCATATCTATATTTGTCATAAATGGATACAGATATGAATCACATATTAA
Source organism: Phoenix dactylifera (assembly GCF_051530095.1). Taxonomy (NCBI): domain Eukaryota; kingdom Viridiplantae; phylum Streptophyta; class Magnoliopsida; order Arecales; family Arecaceae; genus Phoenix; species Phoenix dactylifera. Next base: position 25,583,703 of record NC_143202.1, on the reverse strand, counting down.
ACATATCCAATTTTTTTTATCCAAATATGGATATAAATGGGATACTTTTTTTGGATATGAATCAAATTTTGAGCAAAATTCAATGATAAAAACTAGCAATAGAGACATAATCATAAAGGAAAGATTCGATTAAAAAATATAATTTTAACAATAATTCATCAATAATAAAACTAATAATTTTATAAAGGATATACCACTCAAGATTACTTATCACTGAAGTAGACAAAATCTATGGCGCCTCCAAGGCATCTCACAACTGTTGCCAGTTGCAAATGGCAACCTAGAAAAGTTCTCAAAGGGCCGTCTTGCTATCCTAGACATACCCAGTTCCCTTCAAAAGCTCAGATACAATAACTAAAGCTAGGCATAAAGTATCAAAAGACATATCAGAAAAATAAAAAATGGCAACCTAGAAAAGTCACAGGAGACGAATTAAAGAACAAATCAACAAAAACCATATCCCAGTTCAGAAAAAATGCGATTTTTAACAGATAAAACAGTCCAAACAAGAGCAATTGAAAGACAGGAAAAGAATCTCAACAGAAAAAAAAAGACACGAAAAAAAGGCACATATTTATTCCAGATCTCGATACCAGAATCAAAAGAACCGCTTTCCAGTGCAAACCTCTCCAAATCACCATAGAAAAGAGACCAGAGAACTCTCATTCGCCACAGTACGTGGCAGAGGCGAGCGGCGAGAGAGGAGACCTCCTTCGCAGCGGCGAGCTCCTTCTCGTAGCAGGCGGAGGAGGCCACGGAAGCCACGAGAGATCGAGGTCGAGCTCTCCTCCGGAAATGGAGATTAAAGGAGAGACGGGGAGACAAGAAGCGAGGAGGAGGGAAGAAGAGGAGGCGATCAGTGGGGTTGGGGACCGAAGAAGAGGTGGGGGAGAGACAAGGAACGAAGGAGGAGTTTATCGAGGACAGAGGCTATGCCATCTTCTTCATTTATTTTTATTTTATTTATTATTATTATTATTTTTTTTTGCAACTACAACTTACACACGCCGAACGTGATACAACCAACTAAATTAGAAAAAAAAATAACAAAAAAAAGGGGCACTGATGCACCATCGCCCAACCAACAAAATTATAAAAAAAAATAACAAAAAAATGGGGCACTGATGCACCATCGCCCCAGGTGAACCTTTTCGAGTGGTAGACCGCAAATGAGGCCACCCAATCAGTCACACTATTCGCCTTCTTGTAGATGTGATTAGCCTATGAGAGATCATCCTCGTCTAAGAGTCTACGAACATCACAAAGTAGCATACTCGAACTCTCATCGCGACCTCGGCCTCATATCCACTCTATCACCATGGCCGAGTCTCCCTCAAGCAAAATGCGGTCCGCACCCAGCACCTGTCTCGCATAGGTGACTCCTTCCCATGCAGCCCTAAGCTCCGTGCAGACCACAGACGTGTCAAAAATCCACCGACCTCCCGCCGCAATTAGTCGAGCCTCGTGGTCCCTGATAATGAAGCTGTTGCCTCCGGTACACCCTTCCTCTCCGACATTTCCGTCAAAATTAACCTTGAGGAAACAAGAGGGTGGGGGCTCCCCAGAGACCTGTATGGTCCTGGACGCTATCGGAGCAAGAGAGGAACCCCATATTTCCCCAGCCGTCCCAAGGGACGACAGTGTGCTGGCGCAGGAGATCTCCTTCGCATGACGAAGGGTCCTGTCCGTAACCACCCTCGGTTGAACTCTGTTGTCGTCGAAAACCCGGGCATTCCTATCCAGCCGACAGTGGTAGGCTAGATAGGCAGCTCTGGTCCCCAGTCCCTCCAGACCCGACCTCCTCACTGAAGTCTCCAAGAAGAGCAGGAAGCCCTCCGTCGATGACCACCCCAGGTGTGGATCATGGGGGACCCAAGCATATCCCCAGATTTAGGTGGCCCTCGGGCATCCAAAGATAGCATGGAAGATGGACTCCTCCATCTCCGGACATGTCGGACACTCGGAGGGGACATGCACACCACGCCAAACCAGTGTACCTCTGGTGGGTAAGCATCCTCAAGCCACCTAGCAGACAAACATGGCCGATTGTGGATGGGCGTGCAGCCTCCAGATCCAGCTCTCCTCAATCTGCCTGCTCGGAACCCTCTCAACCATCCGGGCTAAGTCTCGGGCGCTCACCTCCGACCTCCCTGTCATGCTCCACACCCTCCTATCCGCCGCCCCCATAGATGGAATCGATATAGAGAGGATGCACTCGGCTAGCTGCTCCCCAAAGGCCTGTCGAACAAGATCTGTGTCCCATGCCTGCCCCCCCGGGGTAAGTAAATCATGAACTTTGCGCCCCTCAAGACAGTCTACATCAATCATAGTAGGCTAGTTTCGGAGTGGGACCTCAGAGAACCAGCTATCCTCCAAAATGTCAATACCCCAGCCATCTTCAATCTCCCATCTGATCTCTGGTAGGACCATCGGGGCATGGGCACAAATCTTCCTCCAGACAAAAGAGCTACGACGGCTAGTACGGAATACAGATATGTCAGCTGGATCCCCATACTTCGCCCACATCAAGGCACCCCAGATGCTACTCAGCTCCAAAAGAAATATGGTTGCTACTTTGGTCGGGAGAAGCTCCCGTTTCTCAATTAGGGAGTGAATTTCCAAACCTCCACCTCCACTCCTGATCGGCTGATAGACAGTCTCCTAAGCCAAAAGATGAACTCCACTCCTGCTCCTCTAACGCCCCGTAAGAAGCTCTGAAACTGCCTCTCCATACCCCACAACGTAGCCAACAACACTATGGTATGGGATTACAAATAAACATGGATCGAACTCAAGGCTAACTATACCAAGATGACTCTCCCCATCATGGAGAGAGCGCTGGTCTGCCATTCCTCTAGTCTGCGCCTGATGCCCTGCTCCATTTGAATGCACTCCGCCCTACGTAGGCGTTTGCCTGTGATCGGGACCCCCAAATAGCTCAGTGTGCCATCCTGCTCCCCAATCCCTAGAATGCCCATGATCTCCATCTTCACCCCAGGGTTAGCTTTCAGGCTATGCCATCCTTCGGTGTTGTTGGTTTGATAGGTTTTTTTTTTGGTCCATCTGCTGCTCATACTGCTTTCATACAAGTACAGCCAGCTACATCGTTAACAAAAAGGCTACACAAAGTAAAAAAAATAGAAGACTACTAGGTCCATTAAAATTTTCCTAAATGATGAGCCACAAATAAAGTGCCCAGTCAGACTTATAGGTCTTTTAACTCTCGTTTCATTTGTCTTAACTTTGCACCACACTTTTTTGGGCCACGACAATTGATGCTGCTATGGGGACTATCGCATGACCACAATTAGCTCATGGGCTCCACCATAGCTGGGGAAGAACAAGCAGCATTTTTTTAGACTTATATATATATATATATATATATATATATATATATATATATATATATATATATATCTATCTAAACATATAAAATTATATAAATATTTTTATAAAATTAATATTTGTTCGTACCATCTAATGATGTTAAAAAATAAATGGCTTAAAACTAAAATAACTGAAATACCTTTATGGGTAGTATGCAAAAAAAAAAAGTTATAAAAGTATACATGCAAATAGCAACTTTATAAGGATATTCAAACAATTTCTTATTTAGAAGTGTAGACATTCGAAAAATCTATTAAGAAAAAGATCAAACCTCTACTGGAACTTACTATTTTTTTATGATTCAAATGGGTCTACAAGTCAAAAAAAGATTGAGCCACATTGTTGAATTTTTTTTTTTAGATCATAACTTGGTCAAGTTGAAATATTAGATAATTATTTTGGTAATGCTATTTTTCATTTGATTTTGATATAATTATTATTATTAAATCTATAACATCTATATATTCTTCATTATTTTTTAAAAAAATAAATCATATCAAATTTAAATTAATTATAGATTGTTAGATTAGTAAAATATTTTTTAGTGATTTGTAAATGTTGAGTAAGTGTTTGTTTTTTAGGCGATAATGTTGTAAAAGCAATATGTTTTTATAAAAGAATGTTTACATGTTGCCTTCATCTTGATTCATCTTTTTTGGGACATCATTACCCAATCCTTGTGTTTTTTGACAAAACGAGGTAGAATTTCCTACCGGATAGGTGATCCCTAGCTACAAACCCAGCATTTTTTGTGTCACAATAGCTCCCTTTACGCTGTTTCCTCTCCCCCACCCCCTCCCCCTCCAAAAAGTGTCATATGCCATATTTCTAAAACGTATAGTTGTAGTTTCTTTCCATATTTATCTTATTAATTTGTTTTATGATAAATGCAGATCCAATATCATACAAGATAGGATTCTTTGAAGATAAAGATCAGTGTGTGTGTGTTTTTTTTTTTTTTGAGGATAAAGATCAGTGTACCCAAGGATGAGTTCATCCGGTAATTGGATATCTATTGAGCACATTTCAAGCTGAGCCTTGTTTACGGCACTATTGCTAATTCTGCTAATTATGATAAATATAATGAAATTTGGTAATTCACAAGCATATCTCAAGGTTTTGCAACAACGGTTTATTTCAATCATCCATTTGCTTAGCAACCTGAGATTCGAATTCAATTAAGTATGCATAATTATAGTGCATGCGTGTCCCCCTACCTTTTTTAAAAAGGGATTTGGTCATTACAAAGGTTGAAAATTAGAAAGTTCCACTTTTGCTAGTTTTGGTGGAATTATTGCAAATCTTATCCACATACAAAATAGAGATGGATATTGACCCGTCATACCAAGTGCATGTATATAAGCAGAAGGCCATGATAGGGAAGCAAGCTCAAAATAAGGATCCATTAGAGTTATATTCGGGAGATCATTACTAGATTTAGTGAAATAATAGCAAATATTAAACTATTTCAAAAACAAAAAGGGATATTGGTGCATGTATATAAGCAGGAGGATGTAATGGGGTCGGCAAGTGGGATAATTGGAGGTAAAAGTCCTTTAGGGTGACATTCGCGATACCATACTTGTAGCCAATTTGAAGCCTTTGATCTCATCAAGGTTACAATGAAGAAGGAGGTGCTGATCGTGGGAGCTGGTCCATCAGGCCTTGCCACTGCTGCATGTCTAAACATGTTCTCCATTCCAAACATCATACTAGAGAAAGAGGATTGCAGTGCTTCTCTTTGGAGAAAGAGGGCATATGATCGTCTGAAGCTTCACCTTGCCAAGCAATTTTGTGAGCTGCCGCACATGCCTTACCCTAGCACGTTCCCAACCTTCATACCCAAGGATCAATTCATCCAGTACCTAGATAACTATCAAGCACGTTTCAAGCCGAATATTGTATATTGCACTGTTGTTGATTCTGCTAATTATGACAAATACAAAGGAACATGGAGCATAATGGCTTGTGACAAGGTCACAGGGGAGGTCAAAGAGTACACGGCAAAGTTCCTGGTCGTGGCCACCGGAGAGAATGATGAAGGGATGATACCGGATATCCCGGGTTTGAAGACCTTCTCTGGGGAGGTCGTCCACTCTTCTTTTTACAAGTCGGGGGCTGCTTACACTGGCAAGAATGTTCTAGTTGTTGGAAGCGGTAACTCAGGCATGGAGATTGCTTATGATCTCTCAAACTTTGGAGCAAAAACCGCCATCACCATCCAAAGCCCGGTAACTAGATTTACCTTGAAACATGCTCTACATTAGTATTACAATTAGCTTTATAGGGGTTTGTATGTTTTATAAAAGTAGTTGTATCCAATATTTCATACTTGCAAATATAATCAATATCATGCTAGAAATACACAACAGGTTGGATTTGTTGTATTTTTAAACACCATATGCCTCTTATAAAAGTACGGTGCAACTAAGGATAATCCATAGGTGTTGTATTTTATTAGTTAGAACATATTTGTCTAGTAGATGTAATTTTGCTTTTGGGCTCTTGTAACAGTTCCATGTGATGACCAAGGAGTTGATATACATGGGGATGGTTTTAGTAAAATACCTCAATGTTCGTTTGGTGGACACCTTACTTCTTATGCTTAGCAATCTTAAATACGGAGATTTGTCTAAATATGGGATTACAAGGCCAAAACTAGGCCCTCTCTCTCTTAAGATTGCGACCGGTAGATCATCAGTTATTGATGTTGGTACTGTAGCAAAGATCAAAAGTGGTGAGATTCAGGTAACTATTTTATTTTTCTTGACTAGCCAAAATCCCAAATTATTTATGCTATTTTACTTTCAATTAATTTCTTCATAATATCATGCAAGGGATAGGCCAAGTAATTTGTATGTGTCTGATTTTGATAACGTTTGTTTTGCATGTGTTTATTGAATAGGTTGTCAAAGGGCTATCAAGCATACAAGGCAATGAGGTACTTTTTACCGATGACAAGTCATATCAGTTCGATGCAATAGTTTTTGCAACCGGCTATCAAAGCAAAGTAAAAAGTTGGTTAAAGGTATAAGGAAGTTTTCAATTGATTTTTAATCCTTGGATGTAATTCTTTTCATTTAACTTACTTGGGCTATAGTTCACAAAACTAATATATGGATGTAGGATGATTTTGGTCTCCTTGGCCAAGATGGGTTTCCTGTAGCAAAATTTCCAAACCATTGGAAGGGAGAAAATGGGCTATACTTTGCAGGGTTTGCCAGAAGCGGATTGGCCGGAATCTCCATGGATGCAGAAAACATTGCTAATGATATAAAGATGGCTTACGATTGTTGTGAATCAGCTTAGTCCCTTCAACATAGAAGCGAAATGACGTACCCACAACTTGTGTCTCATATGATGATGATGATTATCAGTATCTCCATAATTATTATTATCATCATCATTGTTATTATTGTTGCTGTTGTTTCAATTGTTACTGCTATCATATATAGCTTGAAGGACCTATATAAAAATAATTTGGGATTTGCTTCGATGCACTTTTTTTGTTTCAAATTCCTTCATTCATATAAAGAGGGGTAAAGAAGAGAATTTATACGTTAATTGGTTTAGTAGGTTACCAATTAAGAATTTTTCAAACCAAAAAATCCTTCAATATATGATCTACCCATTGTTCTAGAGCTATAGGATGATGTTGATGATTGAGCACTATCATCATCATCATTGTTTTAGTTGTTGTTGCTGCTATTGCTGTTGTATATAGCTTGAATGGCATCTATAAATATAAATTAGAATTTGCTTCATTTTTTATTTCAATTTCCCCATTCATTTAAAGAAGGGTAAAAAAGAAAATTTATATTAACCCATTTAATAGGTTACCAATTTTAAGAATTTTTAAATAAAAAAACTTTAGATATCAGAGAACGAGAGGAGAGAGAGAGATTAATATTTGTTTTTATGTAAGAAAGAGAAAGAGAGAGATTGTGTACATAGAAATGGGGTAATGGAGACAGAGAGGCGGTGAATCAGGCAAATGTATGCCAGAGTGCTATGAGGAGTTCTAACCAGTACTTATAGGGACAAAAAGAGTTTAATCGACCACATTATATAAGATTTAGAATTTGAATCCTACATATATATATATATATATATATATATATATATATATTGATCCAGGGAGATAGAAAATTAATTAGAAAGAATGACTTGATGTGTTTTATTGTATTTATGCTGTATATATATAATGTATAATCTAATATAATTCAAATTTCATAATTTTTGGGATAGCAAGATATACAAGTTTCTTGATATTGAGAATATTCATATAGTATGTATAATAATGAAAGTCAATAATAAGGAATTTTATGATTATATTGAGTATAATATGGAATTGGATTCCAATAATAGTCCAGATAGTCTAAAAATAAAAATGTATCTCAATGATTGTCCATGACTGTCGGGTGCATTGACATGGTAATTGATCCTGCATTGACATGGCTTTGCCAAAGGCCAATACAATTTACTTAGGCTTGGGCACAAAACCTGAAAAGACATACTAGAAAAATAAAAAAGGGCAACCGAGAAAAGTCACACAAGACGAATTAAAGAACAAATCGACAAAAACCATATCCCAGTTAAAAAAAAAGGCGATTTTTAACAGATATAACAGTCCAAAGAAGAACAATTGAAAGACAGGAAAAGAATCTCAACAGACAAAAAAGACACAAAAAAGGCACATTTTTATTCCAGATCTCGATACCAGAATCAAAAGAACCGCTTTCCCAGTGCAAACCTCTCCAAATCACCATAAAAAAGAGACCAGAGAACTCCCATTCTCCACAGTACATGGCAGAGGCGAGCGGCGAGAGAGGCGACCTTCTCCGCAGTGGCGAGCTCCTTCTCGTAGCAGGCGGAGGAGGCCACGGAAGCCACGAGAGATCGAGGTCGAGCTCTCCTCCGGAAATGGAGATTAAAGGAGAGGAGGAGAGAAGAAGCGAAGAGCAGGAGGGAAGAAGATGAGGTGATCAGTGGGGTTGGGGACCGAAGGGGAGGTGGGGGAGAGACAAGGAGCGGAGGAGGGGTTTATCGAGGACAGAGGCTATGCCATCCTCTGGTATTGTTGGTTTCATAGGTCTTTTAACTCTTGTTTTTTTTTTTTTTTTTAGGCTAGACTCTGCAAAAACTCTTGTTCCATTTATCTTAATTTTGCATGACACTTTTTTAGGCCACGACGATTGATGCTGCTGTGGGGACTGTCGCACGGACACAATTAGCTCGTGGCTCTGCCATAGTTTCGGACGGACAAGTAGTATTTTTTTTACTTTATATATATATATTTGTAAATATATAAAGTTATATAAATATTTTTATAAAATTAATATTTGTACATTTGTTAAAAAAATAAATGGTTTAAAACTAAAAGGACTGAAATATCCTTATGGATAGATATGCAATAAAACGTTATAAGAGTATATACGGAAATAGCAACTTTACAAAGATATTCATATAATTTCTTATATATAGAAGGGTATATATTTGAAAAATCTATTAAGAAAAGATTAAAATTTTGCTGGAACTTACTAATTTTTTTATGATTCAGTTGAATCAACAAATTAAAAAAGAAGATTGAGCCACATTATCGATTTTTTTTATAGATCATAACTCGGTCAAGTTGAAATATTAGATGATTATTTTGGTAATACTATTTTTCATTTAATTTTGATATAATTATCATTATTAAATTTACGACATCTATATATTCTTTTTTTTTAAAATTAAATCATATTAAATTTAAATTAATTATAAATGCTTAGATTAGTAAATATTTTTTAGTGATTTATAAATGTTGAATTATTATTATTTTTAGGCGAAAATTTCATCAAAGCAATATGATTCATTCCATAAGAGTTGAAATTAATATGAGATCATGTGACACGAGAATATTAATCTTTTCTTGCCATCTTTTTTTATTAAGAAAAACTAAATTATCTTTACTGAATTTTGATCATTTTTATTGAGTTTTTTAAATGTATACCCTTCTAAATATGCGTAATTACATGAATATCCTTCTAAAGTTGCTATTTGCACATATATCATTTTAAAGCTTTTTTTTGCGCCTCTATGTGTAAAGGTATTTCATTTTTTCAAATTTAAATTGGTTATTTTTTAACGATGTTAGATGATATGCGTACGCGGCCAATCATGCAGGAAGTATGCTGTGGATAATTGAGAGAGAGTTGTAGAGAGCATTTCGGAACATTTTATTTTTTGATTTTATTAAATGTGTTCGTACATGTGTAATATGAACTGTTCGCTTAAAAAAAAAAAAAAAAAAAAAAACCAGTAGGCAGCATGAACCACCACCGGATCATTATCCTTCTCCCCATCCGTAAATTATGCCACGTTACGTTCGCCACACTGTACCCCAATTCCTTAAAATTTCTGATCCGCACACCCTCCGTATCCCACGTTAAGAGAGCTCATGATGAAGGCACACCACATGGACGGTGATCCCTAAGGGCTTACACAAGTCCTACAGCCTATATCAAACTCACACGCTAGCGAGTCTTTTATTGCCCCTCGCAAGCTCGCCCCGCCCATTCGCCGCGTATCATATAAATCATCCCACCCCCCTTCCCCACTCCGTTCAAATCTTCTCTCGTATGTATCCCCTCCGAAACCCCTCATTCCCCTCCCACTCCATTCAAATCTTCTCTCCTCCTTTATTTCTATATATAAATCCTCTCCGCTCTCCCTTCTCTTCTCCGTCGGGAGCTCCCTCTAGAGAAAGATAAGGAGAAGGCAAAGAGGAGGAGGCCAAGAAGCGGAGGAGAAAGAAGTAGGCCTCTCCCTTTCTTTCTATTTTCGGTATGAAAGCTTGGATTTCAAGAACTTTCCTTTTTTTTCTTCTTCTAAGTTCGAGTCCGATAATTTCTCACCTGGTTGATGGTTAATTTCGGAATCAAGAGTCTTTTTTTGCTTAGTGGTTTAATCCGAATCGAAGTTTTGTTATGATTGATGGTTTTCTTGAGATAAGGAGTTTTCTTGGTGTATTTCATGCATTCTAGTCTCTTTCTTGAAAGAATTCTCCATATCCACTGTTTCATGATGGATATTCTTGTTTTTTATAGAAAATTACAGATATTTTTTTCTTCGCCGGACCGCCCTACTTCTCTTTCTTTCTCGGATTCTATTTCCTTTTTTCTCTTATTTTTTTCGGTTTTTGACATTGATAGCCGTCGTCTTCTGGGTGATTGGAGAGACGATCATGGCCGCTAGATTAGATCGCCGTTATATCTCGTTCGTCCGATCTTGATCGGATGGCTGTCGTTAGTCAGTCCATAGCTCTCGCCCTGTTATTATCTCGTTCTGTTTTTTTTTTTTTTTGATCTTTTTGCTCTTCGGGAACAGAATAATCTAACGTGGGGCCCGTCCCCTCGACGTCAAACGCATAAAAATTTCTATACGGACTCGCCTCTACCGTCCATGGCGTCCGACGTGGAAAACAGAACGGCGGATCGGAGACCGCACGGAAATTTAATACGCGCATTTAGAAATTGTTTATCGGCGAGCGCCTCAGGTTAATCCCTCAACAATTACAACTTTTTCCTGTTTAGGGATTAAGAAAGAATTCTGGTGTTATCCATCTGCTTGTTTTGGTGTTAAATCGGGTTAAATTTTACAGAGCAGGCCCATTCCACTGTCTGCATGGCCCACTACCACCTCAACCATTTTTTTTTTTAAAAAAAAGAAACTTGAAAATGAACCAATTCTTTGTTGTTTTAAAAGCCATTTGAAAATCTTGATTGTAGGTGCATCCATGATTAATGTGATAATTGATTATGTGGAATATAGAATTATCTATGATTCAATATAAACAGAGATTTAGAATATGACTTGATTGGTCATATAATGGATACTACGTGTCTTCTTAGTTAGAAATTTCATATTCGGTATTCAAATAAAAAAGCCATGCTGTTGATCATGATATTTCCACCTTAAATGCACATGAACCAAAATTTAGTAGCTATTGATTCTTCTTAACTACAAATCATGTGCAATTACTATACATGTCCTTAAATTTTTGTTTATTACCAGTTGATGCATAAGTGAAGTAACATCATTTTACCTTTTTTGACAATCTAGTATGATGTATATTGTGATCAATTGTATGAACTCTCAATTTTGAATGGCCCATAGTGTTATGCACATTGATAGGTCTCAAGGTCATTATAGGATTTAACTCATCTATTTGCCAAGATTATTGAGTTATAGACAATAGATACAAAAATTTATATGTCGAAGAGATTCATAACACTTTATTAAATTAAACACTTTGAGCTATTTCTTTCAAAAACCTTGATGATATATATATATAGCTAATTTATCTTTCTTCTATGCTTGATGGAGAATGGCAGGTATTTATATTCATTCTCCATGACTTCCTTGCGTGGTACTTTCATTGTATATCTCACATCCCATTTTTCATCCAGAAACACTTATTTAAAAATAGCAGTTTTTATGCTACACTTTACGTGATTGACAGCATATGCAGTTTATATTCTTTTTCGTGACATGCTATTAGCCGGTATAAAAAGTTGGTGTAAACTTAAAATCTCCCCCATCTCAGCATCTCTTTGATGTTTTATTATCTAGTTTCTTAAAAGAGATATTTTACTTGGCATTTTAATTTGTTTTTTTTCCCTGTTTGTTTCCATTAAGGCTGTACAGAGAGAAAGAGAAGAAAAAATTGCCAAGTTTTCGAGAGATTTCCTTAACCTATATGTTCATGGTGACAAGGAGGGATTCTTTCATCGTGCAGAAGCTGAAGCAAAGCGACTTTCTAACACTGGTTGTTGTCCCAACCTTTATAACAGACATAAAATGGTAATGATTTTCTGTTTGATTGGATTTATGTTCTTGTTATCTTGCTATATATACTACTATCTGGAGCTCTTTACCAAATCAAGACCACAGATTCAGCCTTTCTTTTTTAAACCAACAACCTTTCATCTACTCTTAACCATTTTCATCTGGGCTCGGTACTGTCATTAGATGGATCTGTTCAGAAGAAAATTGATGTCAACATGTCTAATTGTATATTTCAGTCTTGGTCTCGATTTTGTGCTTATTTGAGTAGAATTTTAGAAGGCTGAGCCTTTTTCCCCAATAGTATTAACCATGACCCAATGCAAGCCCTAGTTCTAAGTTCTATGTTGCTCCTTCATATTTTAAATAATTCATACTCATGTCACCCATATTGCATGTGGACAAGTGATATGTATATAGTCTGAAATGATGGACATATGCTTCAATTTTTTTCTTCCTTGTGTTGCAAATACAGCTTTTGGAGTAAATATTCTACACACCATTGGCTATGTGTATGCAAGACAAGCCGCAAAAGAGCTTGGGAAGAATGTCTTGTATCTAGGGGTGCCATTTTTGACAGAATGGGTGCGAACCAAATGCCATTTTTGGAAATCACAAATTACTGCAGCAAAAGTTTTACTTTGAAGTGTTTTGTCTTGGAAAGCTGTTATAACTTTGGACCGTATTCCTACTTATTTGACTGGTATGCTGGAAAAAAAATGGCCCAGGTGCTTTGCAATTGTTGCAACTGCAAGAAGACATCTGCTGCCAAATCAACAAAGTTGGTTCTGGTACTGAAAAGGATGTTGAGTTACATGTCCGGATGAACAAGGGCTTGCTGATGAACTCGCTATGGAAACTGAATGCAGTAGATATTGAAGTAACACTTTTACATGTATGCCAAATGGTATGTTGTAGGGATTTGTTGACTTATGTATGCCTTATAATATAGTCATGAAATAGAATTATACAGCTGGCATATGAATTTAAAGTTTCCTACTTTTATGCCGAGTTAATGTATGGCCAGAAATTCATCAACTTAACAGCTTGGCTTATAAACTGAGTGATAGGTAGCATGAAAATCACTAATCTCAAAATATATCCTTAGTGGAGCATGCACTTAGATGCCATCTAATATCAAAAAAATCTTCTTGAATTTATTTTTATTCTTTAAAGATTGAAAATTTCTCTCACTTTTCATGCTGCTACAATCATCAGCTCATACCTACCAACATCATTATCAAAAATATTGGAGAAGCAATCATCGTAACATTGGCCTTGGTATTGAAAAACAAGCCTGCATGTCAGGCCACTGTTCACCTTAAGTTTATATTGTTAATATACGTGTATAGCTTCCACTTAATCATTTATATATTGTTGCTAATGATGCGCCGGAAAGCTACTAGTTGTGTTTGGCTTGGTCCACATGTGGCCTTATTTTGATCCCGAGTATGAAAGTCTTGCCCAACTTATGAATCTTGCAAGGCCTTCTCTCTCTCAACACCATGGCGCTGGGCACTCACACCCCAGAATGAGACAAAGACCGAAGAGGCTAAGACTGCAGCTAAGTGAAACTTTTCTTTCAAATCTAATTGGTATGTGGAGAGTACTTGTATTAGCCAAAGAAGAAGGGATATATGTCTTGATTACAGAATATGTTGAGGGTTGTCCATGATACTGGATCAGCCTTGCCCCAAATGATCTAAGCCAGCCTTGTGCGGTACCACAGACATATCTTATAGTATGATACCAATATAAGTCAATGATTAGCAAATGGCTTCACAGGGGCAAGGTGGATAACATATATCACTTCCACATATAATGGCATGGTCCACTTTGTCAACGTTCATAGTTTTATTATTTCTCTCGTTTTTTTTTGTGTGTGTGCATGTATGCGCGCATGCATGTTTGCGAGTATTGCATTTGCATATCTAGTAATCTCGTTTTATTACTTGGTTCTTGTAGAGCATGTATAGACAATACTGCCTGCAGTGACTGCACACTGGTTAAGGTAAGCATTATTTAATATTTCCATTCTTTATGAAACAAAGCTAATGCAAAGATGTCTCTGATGCTCATCTATTGAAGTCTGCCACCCATGTTGGCATCATCCTTTCGATGGATCACCTGAATTCCATGAAAGTGGCTTCTAGGCGCTAATTTTCCTATAAATGTAAGTTTACATGGCGAATACTTATCTGTTGGCTCAAATTCTCAAATCTTTTCCTTTTGGAAGTGGTGCAGGTACCGAGCGACCTGGACCCTAGTGAATGTTAGGAGAGAAATGTGGAATTCCCACCATAATATACTGTTTCAATTATGGAACATTTTAGGAGAGAAACAGAAACCTCTTGAAAAATATGCTGGAGAAAGGACCATTGCCTGGCTTGATAAAGTAAGAAACTCAAATGACTCACTGTCAACTTCAAAAATTCATCTCAACATGCAACGGGTAATGCAAAACAATGCTGCTGTTTTTCGAACTCAAGAAACACTAGGAGAAGGTAAGCTGAAGTAAAATTAAGTTTTTGTTTCCTTTCAGGTTTTGCTGTGTAATTTTCCTCATTGTTTATGGGATCTCTGTCATTATGATGATGATATATTTCTACCCATATGAGCATTAGTAGTTACTAGAGGAGTGACTGACATTTTCTTCTGGTGAATTTGGTGGGCTGCTTACAGTTTTCTGAATTTCATTTTAGGTTGTCAGTTAATTGACAAAGCATGGGAGAGTTTTGATGATGTCAAAAATTTGTGATCGGAGTTTGATATGGTAGTTTTTTAATTCATGCTGTCAGTGATGTCTTTTCATTGTTTCCAATTACTTAGGTATCTAATTACTTGGTATGGTTGCAGGAATTCTGAATTAATATAAACAGTAGAGCTGGAAAATCTTCTAATAAATGCATGTATAACTACGCACTCAGCTGAGGCAAGGAAGGAGAGTAGAGGAGCTCATGCTCGTGAAGATTTTACGGTCAGATTTACTTTCTGCAGGGAATAAAAACTTATCACTTCTTTCCCTTCCTGATTAATTTCTTTGACATGGTGCTTCTACATTCCTTTTCTGCAGAAAAGAGATGATGAGAACTGGTTGAAACATTCACTAGGGTCAGTATCTATTATCTCCTATCTGACATTAGCATCTCCAAAGCTTACATTGCTTCCGATGGCAGATGGTTGGTGCACCGTAGGCTCAAAAAGGCACTCTGGTCGCTATATCGAAAACATCCCTTTCCTCGAATATTCAGGCCTCTCCCTATGGCCCCAGCCTGCCCCACCCCGCCGCCACTTCTTTGGACCCTAATATCAATGGGTAATAGATTCTAGGGGCATGGCGGCGGCGGTAGAACAGTCCATGCAGAGCCATTTGCAGAAATGGTTCTGACAACTGATTGGATTGCATAATTTGCTTTTTCTTTGCTTTTGGTTGTGGGCTGAATGCAGCGTTCCATGTGACGGATCGGCTAGAAAGAAAAACAAATGGATTGAAGACCATGGAGTACATTCAGAAGGTATGGCACTGCCCTCATTTTTCTTTTCTTTTGTTTTCTTTTTTCCTATCAATTGATATTACCACAGTTGACGGCATAAGATATATGTTTCTTTTAGCTGCTGTAGCGGATAGAGAGCCTAGATTGATATACTTATTGAAGTAATTAAGTGGGTTCCTTGGAGATCTTGAGGGCCTTTAGGACATAAGTGACCAAGGTAATAACAGTTTTGTTTTTATCACATGGTATTTGGTTTTAGTGATTGTCTTGGTGAATTTTGTCATCAAATATATGGAAAGGAACATGAGGTGCGCGGCCTTAACAGAGTAGTAGCCTTGTGGCCTCTCACTTTGTGTCGAGGATTGGCAGAAAATACATATTCTTGCTTAGAGAACTTTTCTGTTAGAAACTTTGATGTCTTGATTATTTCAGTAAATTATATATAGCTTTTTTAGCAGTCTGTCATGACTAATTTAATGAACCAAAGAGATAGCAACTCAATGGCCGACTCCTGATACAGTTGGGTCACTTCTCAGTGGTAATTATTGAATAGATGGTTATAGCACTTATCCGGTAGAACAAAATCTCCAAATGGCCCCAGAATGCCAGAATCACCATCTCACACCTTACCTATAAGTTCATTTCCTATTAAGTATTTAAGCTCTAGATGCAATTTTGAAGCGGTAGTCCTAATACTAATAAAGCAGAGGACCTAACTAAAAAGAAACAAGCTGTCTGTCTTGATGCAATACATTCAGTTGGAATTTAGCTTCCACCTTGATGTTGTGTCAGTGGATATTGTATAATCAATCAACATTGAAGGATAAAAGGTTCTTGATATTAACATATAACATTTGGAACATAAAAAAAAAAGGAGAAAAGAGGATAACCACAATATGATATGTAACCCAGTAAACTAAAGCTAAAACTATACCTATTAAATCTTGAACTACATACCCAGTTAAATTTAATATGTTGATCTGCTATACTATTTTATTGATCTCGTTCTCTCTTTGCTGTGTTCCCTTTAAAATTGTAATAAATTTATTAATACTCATTTTTAAGTCGAGGTATATTAAATAGACCAAAAGGTGATGTGGCACTAATTATGTTGGGAATGATACTTTGAATTGTTTACCGTGCCAGCCCAAACCGATTGATAGGAGACATACCATCCATATTGATTCGGTATTAGTTCTCTGAAAACATCCAAGCTCTTTATAAGTCTACTGTAAACAACTGGTCATAAGTTTGGAGTTAATTCTGCTTGTTTGGATATCTCTTGCTTCACGTCATCACATCTGTGCCAATATTATGATTGTTTTCTTTGGCATGAAAAAACATGCAAGGACCGCCAAACAGACATTTTCATTAAATTAACTGGCTTCAGATGTTATATCTGAGATAAAAATTGATAGGTAGACCTTTTTTCAACTATACATACTGCTGATACATTGGCATCTTTAAATCTAATAGAAATGTTACAAAACAAAAGAAACAGGCTTCAATCAGAGAATGAAAACAATTGGCAGTCGACTGAAATTGACTTGTGTCAAAACTGTACGGTGTTGAAGTTAAAAGATAATTACTCTTCCATATCCAAGCATGTACATAGTAGATTTATCACTTCTTACTCATCGCTGGCTTTGGCATTCAAAGTCATCATCCATATCATAAGCTAGATTATATTTTTGTCTCTGAGATTCCTGGATTCAGTGACAAACTGAGAGAGAGGGGGAGAGAGGGAGAGGGGGGGGGGGGGAGAGGGAGAGAGAAAGGTTGAAGGCCATTGACGGGGTCCTTGGAGAGCCCCAGATCTTATGACGGACTAAGAGAGAGTTGGGGAGAGAGAGGGGGAGAGACTTACCTGGGGGAGCTCATCGTCGTCGTTGTACAATGGTGGCATCGACTCACGAGGATGGAGGCGGCCAGGGTTAGGATTTCGAAATCATTCAAGCTTCGATCAGAGGAGGGGCATTGTTTATATCCTGAACTGAATCAATGAATCATGCCAGTAATCGACCAATCCGATTTGGTATGCCGTGAATTAGCTAGTTCGGCATGGTGTAGCTAACCATGGTCTAATTTGCGAAGATCAAAAAATGCAAAATTTAAACTATTAAATATGAAGAAAATAGAATCTTCTAGGGCTCCTGTATTTTTATCACATTTTAGATATTCAGATTTGTTAATTCTCTGCTTTTGTGCTAGTTAAATACATACAGATTTTTATGTTTTGAATTTCCAAAAGTATGATATATTGACATGCCACAATATAGGGATATATATTGGCCCATCTTTTTAGGATAGTTGCAACTTGCAATAGTTCTTGAAACACTACTCCAAGTAAATGGTAAAGAACATTTTAGTGCTTCAATTAATCATTTACCCTTTTTAAGAGAGTAAACCCAAACATGTTAACAATCTTTATTTCAATTCAAGTGGATACATAAGAAATCATAACAATGATGAAAGCAAGCAAACCTTATTCCAACAACATGCGTTGTGTTACACTGAAGTTTTAACTATTGATGCTGATGGAGGTGCTAATTACCAACCATCATGGTACGTGTTGTCCAAATTGTCACGTCTTGCATCATGCACGAAAAAAAATTCAAAAACTCTTTTAAAGTACAAGTTTAAAAAAAGTATTAAATTATTGTCGGGTCGAGTACTAATATGGGGTACTAGTTTTAGGCCAACATAATAGTATGTGCCAACTGACTGTATATTGCCGACACTTAAAACCATAGTTTCACCATCTAGTACTATAGTGATTATGTCCCCTCGAACCCTTTTAATGAATCTTATTCCAATAACTCGATTTCACTCACATGTTATAGTCTCGCAATTCTCCTCCCCCCTCCCCCCTCCCGATGCAATGCAAAGAATAGAGTGTTTCTATCCTTTCTTGCAAAAGAAAAAATCAAAATAGCAAAATCATTAGCTCTTTAAAACCTAGGATTTCTAGTACTATTTCAACTCCATGAATCTGCTGGACTCCCTTATCTCCACTAGGTGCATGCAGCCTAATTGCTGTATAGCATTTTGATCAATAAAGCACAACATGATCTCATTTGTAAATATGTTATCTTCCTTTATGCCTTTGCTCCAAATTTGCATTTGCACATCGTTAACCTGCTCATTTTGTTGGAAACATATGTTTCAATTTTACCCAATCATTATGTGGCTGGGGTGTCGTTTGCACATTTTTAAATTTTTTAAATTTCCTCTCGTGGTTTGACCATGAATTGGGTCAGTTAGAGGATTACCTGGCTCTTTTTCACGCCTCACTTAAGAGGACTTAACAAATATGCAAGTGATTATAAGGACAAGAATAATAGCTGAAGCAAATCAAAGACAAAAATTAAAGGAAAGAAAGCAAATACACTGACTTAATTCGATTAAAACTCATACATCCTTGATGACATAATTGATTGAGAGCACCAATCTTGCTCTTCCTCAAAACTGTTGGCATGTATTTGTTATATTTTAGCCTTTAAGGCTTCTCCATGATTTATAGTTAAACAGCTTTGACTATCAAAGCATTCTTAAGGTTATTTTCGTATTTTATCCTACCTTGGTTTTCACTTCTTTAATACTTTGGGGGATGGCCTGATCTTGAACCTTTTTCACTTTCCTTTAAATTCTGACTTAGCTGTACATGTTAGGTGAATAGTATAAGAACCCTATATGCATACAAATTGCTAAAGTAGCTTTAGAGAAAAGGGGGTTTTTGACAGTAATCCCAATATATTTGAATATGACCGTGTGCCATGATAAATATGAATAATGATAGTTCTATTCCAGTTTTCCTTTATGCATCATTAAAGCTTGGTTATTTTTCAATAAGAATTCCAAATAGGATTCTTAGGCACTTGAATATCGGATATTTTAGCTAAAGCTTCATGCATGAATTCTTGCATGCCCGTTGGAGATTCATACCCATGCACATTTTGAATCAAGATATTTAATTTAGTTTAAAGGGTACATGTGAGGCCACCCTTGACTACATATTGCAGATCTATTGATTTTGTGATACATATTAGAAATGTTGTTATCATAAAAAATTATCTTTGAGATAATTAAGGTACTTGACCAAAAACCCATTAACTCCTGAAGAATTGCCGTGTACTGGAAATTACAAGTGATTGAAGTATTCGGAAATATTATGCAATCAAAATATATGAACAATTACTGTCAGTCCTTAATGATATATTTTCTTTTCAACTTTATCTTTTAAATGATTGCAGTTTTGAAGTATTAACTAGTAGGGCAAAAGCAAGTGGTTTTGTGTCTGTATTCTTTCAATCAAAATGTAAATTAACCCAACCACTCTAGCATGTAGATGGTCTCTTAAGTATGGTTGCTGATCAGTCTGACATTGAAAGACATAAAGGAGATATGATGTTTATACCTATTGATACATGATCCTCTCATAGACAGGGATCCATGCCATATTGTTGTATATCAAATAGCATGTATTTAAGTAGTTATAGTTAAAAGCTCGTAGTTGGATCTTGGGCCAGATCGGCCGGTCCGCCCCACGATGTGCACCGACCTTCTCATCCCTTCTGCCGGCGATGCTCTCATGTCCTTAACTGGATGGGTCGTGCCTCTAGCACTGTTACTTTGAGAAATTAGAGTGCTCAAAGCAAGCCCATGCTCAGAAAATCCATTAATTTATGGTACTGATAATGGTGTTATCATCGGAATGGAACTTGCACATTTTATGTGATAGATTAATGAATTTTCTGAGTGTATACCCTTCAAATATGTAAAATTGCATGAATACCCTTGCAAAGTTGCTATATATATATATATATATTCTTTTAAATATTTTTTTTGCATATATAACTATTAAAACTATTTCAATCATTTCAATTTTAAACCTCTCATTTCATAACAACACTAGATGGCGTAGGTACATATGATGAAAAAATAAAAAAATATATGCGCAAAAATGTATTTATGAGGGTATACAAACAAATAGCAACTTTGTAAAGGTATTCACTCAAATTCGAATATTAAAAAGCATATACTTATAGGGGTGCAAATGGGTCGGGTCGGGTGTGACCCTGAGTGACCCCGACCTGATCTGGTTTTTTATTCGGGTCCTAATTTTGGACCCAGACCCGACCTGGTTGAAGATCGGATCGGGTCGGGTCCGGGTCGGGTCCGATTCGGGTCCGGGTCGGATCGGGTTCGGGTCCGAATCAGGTCCAATTTTTTGTGCTTTTGGAAAAAGATTTGGGCAAACCTAATTTGGTCATATCATAATTATGAGGTGCTGGGTGACCCATGACTCCAAAGACTTGCTAAGTCATGGGTGACCTTGAGTCAGAACAGGTGACCCATGATTAACTAAGGCCCTGTTTGGGGGAGCTGTTGGCAGTATAGCTGTTGGAAGTAGAGCTGTTAGAAGTAGAGCTGTTGGAAGTAGAGCTTTTATAAAAAGCTGTTTGCTGTTTGGTAACTACATTTCTAAAGTGCTGTGGCACTTTAACATTTGTTTAGTAAACAAACTGAGAAAGTACTTTTGTATGACAAAATGACCATAAAGGACATTACTAGTATTATACAATAGTGCATAATAAAATATAATATATATTAATACATAAATATATGATATAGTATAATATTAATGTAATGTAACATAATATTATTATAATATAGTACTATAATATTGTATACTATAGGATAATAATTTAATATAATATTAAATTATTTAACATAACATAATATTATATTATATTATATTTATAGTATAATACAATAATAAATATATAAAATATTATAATTATTAATATAAATTAGTTTTTTACTCTTTTGATGACCATTTATTTCTCTAACAAATTTTCTAACTTGGTGAAAAAATTGGTTAAATAATTACTAATATTTTTATTTATTTATTTATTTATTATTTTATTTCATTGAAATATATTTATTTATTATTTTATTTATTTATTTATTTGTTCATTTATATACATATTTATTTATTTATTTATTTTTCTTTTTTTTTCTTTTTCTTTCCTTTTCTTTTTTTTCTTCTCTTTTTTTTTCTTTCCTTTTCTTCTTCTTTTTTTCTTTTCTTTTTTCTTCTCTTCTTCTCCTTCCTTCCTCTCTTTCCTTCTTCTCCTTTCTTCTTCTCCCGCGAAGCCGGCGGCGCCGGAAGGGGGGCCGGGCCGCGGCGGCCGCGGGAGGGGGGCCGGGATGCCGGGCCGCGGCGGCCACGGGAGGAGGGGGCTCGGGAGGGGGCTCGGGAGGGCGGGCCCCGACGGCCGCGGGGGGAGGGGGGGCTCGGGAGGGGGCCGGGACGGCGAGCCCCGACGACCGCGGGGGGAGGGGGGGCTCGGGAGGGGGCCGGGACGGCGTGCCGCGGCGACCGCGGGGGAGGGGGGGCTCGGGAGGGGGCCGGGACGGCGAGCCCCGACGACCGCGGAGGGAGGGGGGCTCGGGAGGGGGCCGGGACGGCGTGCTGCGGCGACCGCGGGAGAGGAAGGGCTCGGAGGGGGCCGGGACGGCGTGCCGCGGCGATCGCGGGGGAGGGGGGCCTCGGGAGGGGGCCGAGACGGCGGGCCAGCCGGGGAGGCAGCGGCCATGGCGGCCCCTTCCTCCCCTTTTTTTTTTTCCTGTGTGGTGGGTCGCAGCGGCGGGGGGCTCGGGTGGGGGCTGGGGGGCGCGGCCACAGGTGGCCGGCGTGGTGGCTGCCTCCCAAAAAAAAAAAAAAAAAAAGGAGGGCCGGCGGCATTGAGGAGAAGGAGATAGAGAGGGAGAGAGAGGGGGGGATGGTGAGAGAGAAAGAGGCGGTGCGATTGAGATTTTTGGGAGGAAAAAGAAACTTTTAAATGGGGGTATTTTGGTCAAAAATACAGCTTCCCGACAAAGCTGAAAACAGCGTTTTCGGAAAGCTCCAGAATTGAGCTTCTGCCAAAAAGCTGTTTTCAGCTTCCCGCAAAAGCTGAAACAGCTTCTTGGAAATTTTACCAAACACACTTTTTTACCTAAAAGTACTTTTGGAGGGCCAGAAAGTGCTTTTTGGCCCTCCAAAAGCTTCCCCAAACAGGGCCTAAGTCGGTCTACAAGCCAAATGTCATACCACGCTATTTTTTATCTATATGACTGATTGGACGGAACTTGGTGTCTCCCAGCTCCACTCTTACGAGGACAAAAAAAAATCCCAGACCGTCTTCCAAAATCCAATTCCATTGCAGAAAACTGGCACATGACCCATATTCAGTTTAGTGTTCCCTCACTTTCGCCCTTCAAATGTTAAAAGAAACAAAAGCCCAAAAACAGAAGGAAAAAAAAAAGCCAGCTACCGAGACACCAGAGGTATCAACAGTGTAATAGATCGAGAGAGAATCCTGACGGGCCGAGTGTTCCCTCACTTTTCCTTCTTTTTTTTTTTTCCTCTCTCTTTCTCTTCAGATCCATTTGGGTCGGGTCGGGTCCGTTCGATAAACCCAGACCCGACCTAGAAAATGAGTCGGGTCCAATTTTAGGACCCAACCCGGACTCGCGGATCCTAAAATTCGGGTCGGATCGGGTCTACGTGGGTCGGGTCGGGTTGGGTCACGGGTTGACCCGACCCATTTGCAGCCTTACATATACATGACAAAAACCCTAAATTGATTGTTATGCAAGAAGAAAAGACCACTGGAAACTCAAGAATTTGCTCAATATAACAGCCCGTACAAGTTTCTTTAGATATTCCAAGAGTTCTAAGGAACATAGGATGATACTAAAGAAGGGCAGGATCAATCTGTTTATAACTGTCCTCTTCCTCTTAGATGTAGCTTCGATATTCAGCAAACATATATTGTAGATTACACTTCAAATCTGCCATACATGCTTCAGATAACATCAGAAAAGGATCATTGAAAAGGTGCTTTACATCCGCGTCTAATAACTCATTGTTTCCCAGCACTACTACCCCAGATGACAAGCTATCTGAAAGTTAAGCTCCAGAATGTTGCTGGCTAAAAATGATCAAAGAGAGGGCACTGCATCAGAAATTGTGTGTAAAATTAAGCTTATCGGGTAAAACAAAAACTAATGTAAGTTTCAAGTCAGGATTAAAAATTTTCAAGCATTAAGCAAGATGTTTAGGAAGAGTCCATGGAGATTAAAGTCATCCTGCTGCAGGTAGCAGCTGTGGTGAAAGAACTATATCCAAATTCTAGGAATCTAATAGATTTCAGAAATGTTCTTGTGAAGTCTTGGTCTATTTGATACACAACAATATGGCATAGATCCCTGTCTAGGGGAGGACCATGTATCAATAGATATCTCCTTTATGTCTTTCAATGTCAGACTGATCAGCAACCATACTATAAGAGATCATCGTTACATGCCAGAGCGGTTGGGTTAGTTTACATTTTGATTGAAAGAATATCGACACAAAACCACTGCTTTAGTCCTACTAGTTAATACTTCAAAACTGTAATCATTTAAAAGATAAAGTTGAAATATATATATATATATATATATATATATCATTAAGGACCGACAACAATTGTTAATATATTTTGATTCATAATATTTCTGAATATTTCAATCACTTGTAATTTCCAGTCCACGGCAATTCTTCAAGAGTTAATGGGTTTTTGGTCAAGTGCCTTACTTATCTAAAACTCAATTTTTTGTGATCACAACATTTCTAATATGTATCACAAAATCAATAGATCTGCCGGATGTAGTCAAGGGTGGCCTCACATGTACTCTTTAAACTAAATGAAATATCTTGATTCAAGATGTGCATGGGTATTAATCTCCAATGGGCATGCAAGAATTCATGCATGATGCTTCAGCTAAAATATCCGATATTCAAGGGCCTAAGAATCCTATTTGGAATTCTTCTTGAAAAATACCAAGCTTTAATGATGCATAAAGGAAAACTGGAATAGAACTATCATTCTTCATATTTATCATGGCACACAGTCATATTCAATTATGTTGGGATTACTGTCAAAAACCCGCTTTTCTCCAGAACTATAGCAATTTGTATGCATATAGGGTTTTTACCCTGTTCACCTAAAATGTACATCTAAGACAGAATTCAAATGAAAGTGGAAAAGAATCAAGATCAGGCCGTCCCCCAAAGTATCAAAGAAGTGAAAACCAAGGTAGGATAAAATATGGGAATAATCTTAAGAATGCTTTGATGGTCAAAGCTGTTTAACTATAAATCATGGAGAAGCCTTAAAAGGCTAAAATATAACAAATACATGCCAATGGTTTTGAGGAAGAGAAAGATTGGTGCTCTCAATCAATTATGCCATCAAGGATGTATGAGTTATGATCGAATGAAGGCAGAGCATTTGCTTTCTTTTGTTTAATTTTTGTCTTTGATTTGCTTCAGCTATTATTCTTGTCCTTACAATCACTCGGCATATTTGTTAAATCCTCTTAAGTGAGGCATGAAAAAGAGCCCGGTAATTCTCTAATTGATCCAATTCATGGTCAAACCACGAGAGGAAATTTAAAAATGTGCAAACGACACCCCAGCCACATAATGATTGGGTAAAATTGAAACATATATTTCCAACAAAATGAGCAGGTTAATGATATGCAAGTGCAAATTTGGAGCAAGGGCATAAAGGAGGATAATATATTAACAAATGAGATCATGTTGTGCTTTATTGATCAAAATGCTATACAACAATTAGGTTGCATGCACCTAGTGGAGATAAGGAAGTCCAAAAGATTCATGGAGTTGAAATAGTACTAGGAAACCTAGGTTTTAAAGAGCTAATGTTTTTGCTCTTAGGATTTTTTTCTTTTGCAAGGAAGGATGGAAAACGCTCTATTCTTTGCATTGCATCAGGAGGTGGGAGGGGGATTTGCGAGACTATAACATGTGAGTGAAATCGAGGTAGTGGAATAAGATTCATTAAAAGGGTTTGAGGGGATATAATCGATATAGTACTAGATGGTGAAACTATGGATTTAAGTGTTGGCAACATGCAGTCAGTTGGCACATACTATTATGTTAGCCTAAAACTAGTACCCAATACTAGTCAGCATGACAATAATTTAACACTTTTTTAAAACTTTTACTTTGAAAAGAGTTGTTGATTTTTTTTTTGTGCATGATGCAAGACTTGACAATTTGGATAACATGTACCATGATGGCTAATGATTAGCACCCCCATCAGCATCAATAGTTAAAACTTCAGTGAAACACAATGCATGTTGTTGGAATAAGGTTTGCTTGCTTTCATCATTGTTATGATTTCCTTTGTATCCACTTGAATTGAAATGAAGATTGTTAACATGTTTGGGTTTACTCTCTTAATAAAGGTAAATGAATAATTGGAGCACTAAAATGTTCTTTACCATTTACTAGGAGAAGTGTTTCATGAACTCTTGCAAGTTGCAACCATCCTAAAAAGATGAGCCAATATACATCCCTATGTTGTGACATGTCAACATGTCATACTTTTGGAAATTCAAGACATAAAAATTTGTATATATTTAACTAGCACAAAAGCATAGAATTAACAAATCTAAACATTTAAAACGTGCTAAAAACACAGGAGGAGCCATGGAAGATTCTATTTTCTTCATATTTAATAGTTTAAACTTTGCATTTTTTGATCTTCGCAAGTTAGACCATGGTTAGCTACACCATGCTGAACCAGCTAGTTTAGGGCATACCAAATCGGATTGGTTGGTTACTGGCATGATTCATTGATTCGGTTTAGGATAAAAACGATGCCTCTCCTTTGATCGAAGCTCGAATGATTTCAAAATCCTAACCCCAGCTGCTTCCATCCTCATGAGTCGATGCCACCATTGTACAACGACGACGATGAAGTCCCCAGGTAAGTCTCTCCCCCTCTCTCTCCCTCACTCTCTCTTAGTCCGTCACTGGATCTGGGGCTCTCCAAGGACCCTGTCAATGGCCTCCGACCTTTTTCTCTCCCTCTGTCTCCCCCCTCTACCTCTATCCCCCTCTCTCTCGGTCCGTCATTGAATCTAGGGATCTTGGAGACAAAAATATAATCCAACTTATGATGTGGATGATGACTTTGAATGCCAAAGCCAACGATGAGTAAGAAGTGATCAATTTGCTGTAGACATGCTTGGATATGGAAGAGTAATTGTCTTTCAACTTCAACATTGTACAGTATTGACAAAGGTCAATTTCAGTCGACTGCCAATTGTTTTCCTTCTTTGATTGAAGTCTTCTTCTTTTGTTTTGTAACATTTCTATCAGATTTAAAGAAGCCAATGTATTGGCAGTATGTATAGTTGAAGAAGGGTCTACCTGTCAATCTTTATCTCGACAGTTGATATAACATCTAAAGCTAATTAATTTAATGAAAAATATCTGTTTGGCGGTCCTTGCATGTTTTTTCATGCCAAAGAAAAATCATAATATTGACACACACAGGTGATGATGTGAAGCTAGAGACATCCAAACCAGCAGGATTAACTCCAAAATTATGATTAGTTGTTTACAGTAGACTTCTGAGGAGCCTGGTTATTTTTAGAGAACTAATACTGAACTAGTACAGATGGTATGTCTTCTATCATTCGGTTCGGGCTGGTACGGCAGACTATGATTCGAAGTATCATTCGCAACATAATCAGTGCTACATCATCTTTTGGTCTATTTACTATACCTCGACTTGAAAATGAGTGTGGATAAATTTATTACAATTTTAAAGGGAATACAACAAAGAGAGGGCGAGATCAGTAAAATAGTATAACAGATCAGCATATTAAATTTAACTGGGTATTTAGTTCAAGATTTAATAGGTATAGTTTTAGCTTTAGTTTACTGGGTTACATATCATATTGTGGTTATCCTCTTTTCTCCTTTTCTTTTTATTTTCTAAATGTTATATGTTAATATTGTACTTGTCACGCCCTAAATCCGGATCATGACACGACCGTGCTATTGCAATCTTATGCACACAATAACACGAAGCCACTTAAAATTTCATAACAAAAATAAATAGTTTCATTTACTAATGTCATAACATTATTCATGAAGTTGGAACAATACAGAACTTCTAAAATTTGATTATTACATAATATTTTCAATTACCCCGACCTTGAATAATACCAAGCTCCCAGCTCCTAGTAGTCTTATTTATCTGTAGGAAAAAGATAGGAAAAAGATATGAGCTACACAGCTCAGTAAGTAACCAAGTACTATCTTATTGGATCAAGTATAATTATGCCAATGCAGTATTTAAGAAGCTAACAGTTAGGCAAAATAAAGCATTTTATAGATGATATACACAAATCAGGTCATAAAGCAATGCATGTTCCATCAATGAAAGTTCATAAATATGAATATGCATCATATAAAATTCTTGCCATATTCATGCTTTGAAAATCGTGCTCTCAGATGGTAGTGCAGCTATGGTCACTATTATTACCCGTGACAGGGCCGTAATATTTGCCAACTACTATTACCCGTTGGCGGGGCCATATGCCGAGCTATTATAACCCGCTGGCGAGGGCCATAATCTTTGCCAACTATTATTCCCCATTGGCAGGGTCTACACCAAGCTATTATAACCCACTGGCGAGGGCCGTATGCTGAGCTATTATAAGCCGCTGACGAGGGCCGTATATAGCAATCTGGGAGTTTATAAATCATTATTCTTTTTCTTTCATAAATCATAATAATCATAAACAGGTTGGAAAATGATAAATGGCATTATATAATTTAAAATGCATAAACATGCCTCAAATATCATTATTCATACAGTTTAATATAATCATAATTCATAATTCGTACACCATCAAATATTCATAAAGGATGCTCTTTAATCAAATTCATGAATCACATGCAATCATATACCTGATCCTAATTTTGAAAAAAATATATCATAACCAATACATTTTCATAATTTTAAATAAACAGTAATTTAAAAACTTTAAGATCAGTGCCAAGGTTACTTACAGCAATTTGCTTTTCAATTCCTAGGTTTAGGTGCCAATTCTTCAATTACCTATCATCATCATCAATTTACCTGTTAATTGCATGTTCAATTTCATTTATTTATATTCTTTCTTAATTAATCCGTTTACAACCCAACTATAGAACTTAATTTCATTTTTAGGTCCCTAACCTAGTTCAGGTCTAGGTCAGCTACTGGTTCAGACCTGATTCAATATTTGATTCAGGTCTGATTTAGTTTCTGGTACAAGTCTGAGCCAATTTCATCTTCTGGTTTGGACCCAAGAGCCTTCTATTAAGGTTTGTGCCCTTCAACCCAATTAGTTTCTAGTTCATAACTACTTGGCTCGGACCGAGCCCGGTCTGATTACAGGTCTACTTCAATAATTCAGCCCATGGCCATTGAGGTCCTTTCTTCCTCGGGTTTTCTAGTTTGAAATTGGATTATTGGGCTTTGACTACAATAACCCAATTTCACATTTAAGTTCAACTATGGCCCACCATTTTTTTTTCTTTTCTTTTCTTTTCTTTTTCTTTTCCTTCTCTACTCTTTTCTTCTTCCTTCCCGAAGCTTCTCCCTTTCTTCTGCCATTTCCACCGCGATCTCCTCCCCCTCTTCTTCTCCTCTCCTCCCATGAGGCAAGAAGGCTCGGGAGGGATGGCTACGGCCGACGGCGCTCGGCGGCCGGCCTGCGGCGGCCGCGGGCGTGTGTGCTTGCAGTCGTGCCCGTGGCCGTGCCCGGGGCCGTTTCGGCAGTTCGTGGCCGCGTCGGCGTCCCGCATCCCACGGCCCGCGGCCGAGCCGGGCGGTGCCTGTGGCCGAGGGTTGGACGCCGACGACCATAGGTACGTCTCTCCTTCTCTATCTCTTATTCTTCTTTTCTTTAGTCTTGTTAACATGGGATAAAAATAAAACAGGGGTTAGAGTTACCTCGCTTCGGAGAGAAGCTGCGGCTACTTTCTCCGACGGCACCGGTTGGGGGTTCGGGAAAGCCTATCCTCAGGAGAAACAAGAAGAAAGAGGCTTTGTGAGGGAGGAGATGAGATCTGGAGTCCCCTTTTCTTCTCTCTGTTGTTTTATAAGGCAATGCACCACGGTCGTGGCCCGCTCACCACCGCGATGCTCGTGGCGGTTGAGCGGAATCCGCGGCCACTCAAGAGACCGCGGAGTTGCTGCGACGTCTCCGCCCTCATAACGCACACTGGAGTCGGCTGGGCCTGCCGGTTTCAGCCCTTTTTGGGAGCCTATTCTTATAGTACTATAGAAGTATGGAACAAATATAATAGTTAAAAACTTTTTATCCTTCAATGTTGATTGATTTTTCAATATCCACTGACACAACATCAAGGTGGAAGCTAAATTACAACTGAATGTATTGCATCAAGACAGACAGCTTGTTTCTCTTTAGTTAGGTCCTCTGTTTTATGGTATTAGGACTATAGCTTCAAAATTGCATCTAGAGCTTAAGGGCTCGTTTGGTTCGCAGGAAAAGGAGGGGGGAAAGTGTGGTCAACGGGAAAGTAATGAAATGCTTCTTGTTTGGTTGGAGTTTTCAAAGGAGAGAGATGGGAAAGTTGTATTCCCATGGGAATATGATTCCCACATTTCATGGAAAAGTCTTTCCCATGAGAAACATGGAAAAGTTACTTTCCCATGAGGTGGGAATCACTCCTTTTTTATTTTTTTCCAAAAAGACCCTTCAGCATTAAAGAAGCATTAAAGAGGCATTAAAGACCTAATTTTTATTAAGGGCATAATAGAAATTATACTTAACTTTCCTAGGAAAGTGGATGGTCAACCAAACATAAGCACTTTGGAAATTTGTCACTTTCCCATGGTTTACCAAACATGCCAAAAGTACTTTCCTAGGTATCCTCTTCCTGGGAATATGATTCCTAGGAATCATATTCCTAGGAGGGAAAATACTTCCCGCGAACCAAACGAGCCCCAAGTTCTTGATGGGAGATGAGTTTATAGGTAAGGTGCGAGATGGTGATTCCTGCATTCTAGGACCATATGGAAATTGCATCCAAGCTCTCTATCCGCTACAGCAGCTAAAAGAAACATATATCTTATGCAGTCAACTGTGGTAATATCAATTGATAGGAAAAGAGAAAACAAAAGAAAAGAAAAAAAGAGGGCTGTGCCATACCTGCTGAATGTACTCCATGGTCTTCAATCCGTTGTCTTTTTTCCTAGTCGTCTTCAATCCGGTGGGATCGGCTCAGGAAAAAGGAGTTGGAGAAGAAGAGACAGGCGCCCGGGAGGGCTGTCGTGTGGGTTGCGGGGCCCAAACCCGGAAACGTGGATTTACCACAGTGGAAGAAAACGAGGCTCTTTTCCAGCTCTTTAATTTATGGTCCCTTTCCCATACCAGATACCATGTTACCATGCATCGTGTATTTTAGAGAGGGACTGAGAATTAAAAAGGTTTTTTTTTTTTTTGGCGAGAGTCCGGTCCACGTGTAATATCATATCACTTGTCCATCATTTCAGACTATATACATATCACTTGTCCAATTTTAAAATTTTCTAAATCGAAAAAAATCCCTAGATAATAGAAGAAAAAGAAGAGAGAGAGAGAAATTAATATTTGTTTTTATGTAAGAGGGAGAGAGAGATTGCACACATAGAAAGGGGGTAATGGAGAAAGAGAAGAGGTGAATCAGGCAAGCGTATGCCAGGGTGCAATGAGGAGTTCTAATCAGCCCTTGTAGGGAGAAAACGCGTTTAATCGACCATATTATATACGATTTAGAATTTGAATCCTGCACATATAATGATTTGAGGAGATAGACAATTAGTTAGAAAGAATGACTTGATGTGCTTTATTGTATTTGCAGAGAGTGTGTGTGTGTCTATATATATATAAGTATAATCTAATTTAATTGAAATTCCATAAATTTTTGGAAAGCTAGATATACATGTTCCTTGATATTAGATATATCTGTATAGTATGTACAATAATGGAAGTCAATAATAAGAAATTTTATGATTGTATGGAGTATAATATGGAATTGGATTCCAATATTTGTCCATGATTATAGATGGTAGGAACATAAAAATGTATCCCAATGACCGTCTATTATTGCAGGGCTTATTGACTTGGTAATTAATCCTTTTTTTGGAGAGATGAGAGTGTGCATATTCGACTCAGTTGCCTAATACAAATATAGAAAAAATAATTCAACAAGTATAGAAATGAATTCAAATGATTGTGGAGAGACAAGAGCTAATAGAGATATGTGAGAATGTTTGTCAAAGACAACTGCTAGTAGGCCTATCATAGGCTAGGCTAGGTTTTGCCCAAAGATCAATACAATTTACTTAGACTTGGGCCCTTAGCCTGGCCCAGCTTTCAATCCTATATTTCGGCTCAACCCCAGGTGGGTTTTGGGCTTAGGATTAGATCTCAGACTTTCTTACCATTTTTTTTTAGATATCAAAATATTTAAAATATTTTAAATACAAAAAAAATAGTCTGTTCTGGTACTTTTTAGAGCTTGTACCGATGCTTATATGCGTCAAAAAATTTGGCGCTGATGCTTTCAAAAGCATTGTGTAGGTGGGAGTAGAAACGTTTTTTGCCAACGCTTTTAAAAAGCATCGGTAAAAATTGAAGCTTTGCTGACGGTTATAGGGATCGGCATATTTTGGAGTCCATCGGCACTAGTAAGCATCGGCGAAAACCGAAGATAGGCCGATGCTTATAAGCGTCGTTAGAGTTAATTTTTTTGCAAAAAAAGTATTTAAAAAAATTAAAACTCTATTTCTGTTTCAAGAAGCATCCTTTGTTTCCATTCCAGAACTAAAACTTGGTACTGACAGAGAACCAGAAAAAAAAAAAAGAAACAAAGAAAGAATTCATTACAATTTATCCAAAGAACATGACAGTTAAATATTGTAGAAGGAATTTCACAATGAAACCCAATGTAATCCAAAGAAGAATCTCAAGTAGAGTCACACCAGTGCCGTTCACCAACCCAGAGGTCCCCCGTTGCTCATCAGCCTCTTCCTCAAATCTAAATATATCATTCAAGACATTACCACCTTTATCCTGGGTGGCAAGGAAGAAAGACTGAATGAAGCTTCTCCTGATGTTTTCCTTCCCTATGAGGTACCCAGTTATGAGGACGAGCACCCCACTATCAAGCGGTTCCTGAGCATCCACCACCTTTATCTCCGCCCCGAACTCTCTATAGTCCATAGACAGTATCTTCTCGTTGATCGCCTTCCCATCAATCCAACCATGCAACAGAAAAACCAATTAAATCAGAAAAGAAAAACCCGAAGCAAGAATTGCCATCAAGCACGATCAATCTTCATTTTTTTCTTATTTTTCTCTACTTTCTCTCATCAATGAAATTCAAAGATGTTAAATTCCTGCAAGAAACAAGGACAAGCTTACTTGCATGGTGGTGATCGAACTCATGAACCCTGAGCCTTTGGCTGGCCGAGCTTACTGTTCCCCAGGTAGAAGCGGTAGATGAGCTCCGGAGACTGGTGAAGGATATGGTTGTGAGGACCTGTGCGGGCGTGTGTTTAGTCCCACATCGGTTATTCGCTGGGTAGATCTTGGGTATTTATACAGGATCAAGGAACCCAAATAGTAACTTCCGGCTAGCCATTTTGGGTGAGGTCCTGGGTTGTTACAAATGGTATCAGAGCGGACCCGGCCCATAACCTATGTGGACTAGGGGACACTGCAGCACGGATCTATTGGGGCTGACTACGGGCCAATCGTGGTGTTTGTGATTAGATTTGAATAGATATGAACCCTTAGCCTGACGAGGACGTCAGGGCTTGAACGGGGGGAGTATGTGAGGATCCGTGCGGGCGTGTGTTTAGTCCCACATCGGTTATTCGCTGGGTAGATCTTGGGTACTTATACAGGATCAAGGAACCCAAATAATACCTTCCGGCTAGCCATTTTGGGTGAGATCCTGGGTTGTTACAATGGTGGTATTGGTGAACAAGGACGTTCCCAAGCTGCCAACAATCCAATAAATCAGACAGCAACGAACCTTTCTTCGCATTCTTAAATCAAGAAGAAGAAAAATAGAGCCCAATCGGATTGAGACGCTTACCCCTTGAGCAGAGGGGGGAGATCCGCTAGGAGCCGACTGCTTGGAGGTCGTGCCGTGAGTCGAAGGTCAACAAGAGCTGGAATAACCCTAGTTCGCTGGGAAATGGAGCCAGTGCCATGCATCAATGGAAAGAGTCACGGATTGATCCATCTAGCCCCTAGTATCGGATCCAAGGAGGGATTGGAGTTAAAAGTCGCGAAAATATGGTTTTTCTCCTTCGATCCGTCGAGCGCTCCCAAGGGCTTGAGGTGAGAGAGGAGAGCCATCTCTTCAGCGACACAATCCGCTTCGGGGGAAAAGGGGGAGGAGGAGAACGAGGCCGTCGAAGAGGGGGACGAGAAGGAGGATGAAGCGGGGGAGGACGAGAAGGAGGCCATCGTTATTGTTGTTGGCTATCATTGTTGTTGTAGTTCTTAATACCATCATAAATAGCTTGAATGACCTATATAAATATAAATTGAGATTCATTTTGATGCATTTTTTTTTGTTTCAAATTGCTCCATTCATACAAACAGGGTAAAGAAGAGAATTTATGCATTAATTGGTTTAATAGGTTGCAGATTAAGAATTTTTCAAATCAAAAAATCGTTCAATGATCTACCCATCGTTCACGAGCTATAGGATGATGTCGATGATTTACCACTATCATCATCGTCATTGTTTCAGTTGTTGTTGCTGCTCTTGTTGTTGTATATAGCTTGTATGGCATCTATAAATATAAATTAGAATTTGCTTCTTTTTTTAATTTCAAGTTTCCCATTCATTTAAAGAGGGGTAAAGCAGAGAAATTATATTAAACCGTTTAATAGGTTACCAATTTTAAGATTTTCTAAATCAAAAAAAAATCCTAAGATAGTAGAAGAAAAATAAGAGAGAGAGAGAGATTAATATGTATTTTTATGTAAGAGAGAGAGAGAGATTGCAAACATAGAAAGAGGGTAATGTAGAAAGAGAGGAGGTGAATCCGGCAAACATATGCCAGGGTGCTATGAGGAGTTCTAATCAGCACTTGTAGGAAGAAAAGGCATTTAATCGATGATATTATATAAGTTTTAGAATTTAAATCATGCACTTATAATGATTTGAGGAGATAGAAAATTAGTTAGGAAGAATGACTTGATGTGCTTTACTGTATTTATGGAGTATATATATGAATATATAGGTATAATCTAATATAATTCAAATTCCATAATTTTTGGGATAGCTAGATTTAAACTAATGTCCTCCTGTGGGTATGTGTTCCTTTTTACCGTCAGAAAATCCACTATAAAAGAGGGAGATGGTGACACCTTCGTTTGCATTTTTTTTTAAGGATATAAAAATGGTTGAAAACCATGATGGGCCATGGATTGGATCAAATTCAATATTCCCTTGTGCAGTCATAATAATTAAAAAAAATGAAATTGTAATATTTCCATCTCTTACTAATATTATGCCGAAAGATTATCAGCAATATGTACCCAAGTCTAAATCAACTCTATGAAACATAACAACATGTGTTATCTGTTTTTTTTTGTCAAGAAGACACCAACTAGATAAGCTCATATGCCGATGTCATGTCGATGAAAATTGTTAGCCATATGAGATGTCAACTAATTTTAAACCCTTTTTTCATTTTATTACCATTGCTTATGGTCAATATCTGCTTCCTTTTATTTGTTGTAGATTGTTTCTAGTTCTAAATCCAAAATCCCTTCTTTTTTAAGATTACTTGGGCAGGTATCATGGTAGAATGAAGCCCTCTATATTTGATGAATATGCAAACAGCCAAGTTCATCAGCCTTTGCAAGATCTCAAATCTTCCCCCAGGTACGGTCCAATATTTTAAAGTTCAAAACTCGGTAAACAACAATCTTGATGGAGAAGGCAAAGAGAGTGACAACCAACGTTTAATCTTTCATATTCACATGAATCTTGATGTAGTGAACTTTGCTGTGCGATGACTCGAGTTGTGTGACCCTCATCATCCAATGGCCATACAATAACCACATGATGCGACCTCAGAGTGCAGCGCATGAATTTGTTGAATGATTGGTGGACTGGTAAACTATCGAATATAGAAAGGATATCATAGTTTTCCATCAAAAAAAAAAAGGAAGAGGAAAGCATAACATAGTTATATATGCTTTCAAATTCTACCGCAAAACCTTGTCTACTAGAGGGACAGACAATAAAAAAGAAGCACAGTTGCAACTTGAGTGAACAAAAAAATTCAAAAACAAAAATTATAAGCAACATATAATAGAATTTGGTAATTATCAAGCATATTTCAAGGTTTTGCATCTACGGTTTATTTTAATCATCTATTTGCTTAGCAACCCGAGTTTCTTATTCAATCAAGTATTTATAGTGCAGGTGTGTCTCCCTTCCTTTTTTTAAAAGGAATATGGCCATTTCGAAGATTAAAAAATAGAAAGTTCTGCTTTTACTAATTTTGGTGAAATTATTGCAAATCTTATCCATATACAAGATAGAGATTGATATTGACCATGGTCATTACTAGATTTAGTGAAATAATAGCAAATATTAAACCATTTCAAAAACAAAAAGGGATATTGGTGCATGTATATAAGCAGGAGGATGCAATGGGGTCGGCAAGTGGGATAATTTAGGGTGACATTCGCGACACCATCCTTCTAGCCAATTTGAAGCCTTTGATCTCATCAAGGTTACAATGAAGAAGGAGGTGCTAGCTGATCGTGGGAGCTGGTCCATCAGGCCTTGCCACTGCTGCATGCCTAAACATGTTTTCCATTCCAAACATCATACTAGAGAAAGAGGATTGCAGTGCTTCTCTTTGGAGGAGGAGGGCATATGATCGTCTGAAGCTTCACCTTGCCAAGCAATTTTGTGAGCTGCCGCACATGCCTTACCCTAGCACGTTCCCAACCTTCATACCCAAGGATCAATTCATCCAGTACTTGGATAACTATCAAGCACGTTTCAAGCCGAATATTGTTTATTGCACTGTTGTTGATTCTGCTAATTATGACAAATACAAAGGAACATGGAGCATAATGGCTTGTGACAAGGTCACGGGGGAGGTCAAAGAGTACACGGCAAAGTTTCTGGTCGTGGCCACCGGAGAGAACGATGAAGGGATGATACCAGATATCCCGGGTTTGAAGACCTTCTCTGGGGAGGTCGTCCACTCTTCTTTTTACAAGTCGGGGGCTGCTTACGCTGGCAAAAATGTTCTGGTTGTTGGAAGCGGTAACTCAGGCATGGAGATTGCTTATGATCTCTCAAACTTTGGAGCAAAAACCGCCATCACCATCCAAAGCCCGGTAACTAGATTTACCTTGAAACATGCTCGACATTAGTATTACAATTAGTTTTATAGGGGTTTGTATGTTTTATATAAGTAGTTGTATCCAATATTTCATACTTGCAAATATAATCAATATCATGCTAGAAATACACAACAGGTTGGATTTGCTATATTTTTTAACACCATATGCCCCTTATAAAAGTACGGTGCAACTAAGAATAATCCATAGGTGTTGTATTTTATTAGTTAGAACATATTTGTCTAGTAGATGTAATTTTGCTTTTGGGCTCTTGTAACAGTTCCATGTGATGACCAAGGAGTTGATACACATGGGGATGGTTTTAGTAAAATACCTCAATGTTCGTTTGGTGGACACCTTACTTCTTATGCTTAGCAATCTCAAATACGGAGATTTGTCCAAGTATGGGATTACAAGGCCAAAACTAGGCCCTCTCTCTCTTAAGATTGCGACCGGTAGATCATCAGTTATTGATGTTGGTACTATAGCAAAGATCAAAAGCGGTGAGATTCAGGTAACTATTTTATTTTTTTTGACGAGCCAAAATTCCAAATTATTTATGCTATTTTACTTTCAATTAATTTCTTCATAATATCATGCAAGAGATAGGCCAAGTAATTCGCATGTGTCTGATTTTGATGACGTTTATTTTGCATGTGTTTATTGAATAGGTTGTCAAAGGGCCATCAAGCATACAAGGCAATGAGGTACTTTTTACCGATGACAAGTCATATCAGTTCGATGCAATAGTTTTTGCAACCGGCTATCAAAGCAAAGTTCAAAAATGGTTAAAGGTATAAGGAAATTGTCAATTGATTTTTTATCATTGGATGTAATTCTTTTCATTTAACTTACTTGGGCTATAGTTCACAAAACTAATATATGGATGTAGGATGATTTTGGTCTCGTTGGCCTAGATGGGTTTCCCATAGCAAAATTTCCAAACCACTGGAAGGGAGAAAATGGACTATACTTTGCTGGGTTTGCTAGAAGCGGATTGGCCGGAATCTCCATGGATGCAAAAAACATTGCTGATGATATAAACATGGCTTATTGTTGATGTACCCACAACTTGTGTTTCATATGATGATGATGATAATCAGTATCGCCTTAATTATTTTTATCATCACCGTCGTTATTGTTGTTGGCTATTATTGTTGTTGTTGTTGCAATTTTTACTGCTATCTTAAATAGCTTGAATGACTTTTATAAATATAAATTGGGATTATTTTTGATGCACTTTTTTTGTTTCAAATTCGTCCATTCATATAAACAGGGGTAAAGAATAGAATTTGCGCATTAATTAGTTTAATAGGTTATCGATTAAGAATTTTTCAAATCAGAAAATCCTTTAATGATCTGCCCATTGTTCATGAGCAATGGGATGGTGTCGATGATTTATCGCTATCATCATCGTCATTGTTTCAGTTGATGTTGCTGCTCTTGTTGCTGTATATGGCTTGTATGGTATCTATAAATATAAATTGGAATTTGCTTCATTTTTTTATTTCAAGTTCCCCCTTCATTTAAAGAGGGATAAAGCAGAAAATTTATATTAAACCGTATAATAGGTTGCCAATTTTAAGATTTTCTAAATCAAAAAAAATCCGTAGATAATAGAAGAAAAGAAGAGAGAGAGAGAGAAATTAATATGTGTTTTTATGTAAGAGGGAGAGAGAGAGAGATTGCACACATAGAAAGGGGGTAATGGGGAAAGAGAAGAGGTGAATCAGGCAAACATATGCCAGGGTGCAATGAGGAGTTCTAATCAGCACTCGTAGGGAGAAAAAGCGTTTAATCGACCATATTATATAGGATTTAGAATTTGAATCCTGCGAATATAATGATTTGAGGAGATGGACAATTAGTTAGAAAGAATGACTTGATGTGCTTTATTGTATTTGCAGAGTGTGTGTGTATATATGTATATATATATATATTTATATATATAAGTATAATCTAATTTAATTGAAATTCCATAATTTTTTGGAAAGCTAGATTTACATGTTCCTTGATATTAGATATATCTGTATAGTATGTACAATAATGGAAGTCAATAGTAAGAGATTTTATGATTACATGGAGTATAATATGGATTTGGATTCCAATATTTGTCCATGATTATAGATGGTACAAACATAAAAATGTATCCCAATGATCGTCTATTATTGCAGGGCTTATTGATTTGGTAATTAATCCCTTTTTTGGAGAGATGAGAGTGTGCATATTCGACTCGGTTGCCTAATACAAATATAGAAAAAATAATTCAACAAGTATAGAAATGAATTCAAATGATTGTGGAGAGATAAGAGCTAATAGAAATATGTGAGAATGTTTGTCAGACACAACAGCTAGTATACCTATCATAGGCTAGGCTAGGTTTTGCCCAAAGATCAATACAATTTACTTAGACTCGGGCCCTTAGCCCGGCCCAGATTTCAATCCTATATTTCGGCTCAACCCCAGGTGGGTTTTGGGCTTAGGATTAGATCTCAGACTTTCTTACCATTTTTTTTTAGATATCAAAATATTTAAAATATTTTAAATACAAAAAAAATAGTCTGTTCTGGTACTTTTTAGAGCTTGTACCGATGCTTATATGCGTCAAAAAATTTGGCGCTGATGCTTTCAAAAGCATTGTGTAGGTGGGAGTAGAAACGTTTTTTGCCAACGCTTTTAAAAAGCATCGGTAAAAATTGAAGCTTTGCTGACGGTTATAGGGATCGGCATATTTTGGAGTCCATCGGCACTAGTAAGCATCGGCGAAAACCGAAGATAGGCCGAT
Source organism: Phoenix dactylifera (assembly GCF_051530095.1). NCBI lineage: Eukaryota > Viridiplantae > Streptophyta > Magnoliopsida > Arecales > Arecaceae > Phoenix > Phoenix dactylifera. Next base: position 25,543,905 of record NC_143202.1, on the reverse strand, counting down.
GCTTATAAGCGTCGTTAGAGTTAATTTTTTTGCAAAAAAAGTATTTAAAAAAATTAAAACTCTATTTCTGTTTCAAGAAGCATCCTTTGTTTCCATTCCAGAACTAAAACTTGGTACTGACAGAGAACCAGAAAAAAAAAAAAGAAACAAAGAAAGAATTCATTACAATTTATCCAAAGAACATGACAGTTAAATATTGTAGAAGGAATTTCACAATGAAACCCAATGTAATCCAAAGAAGAATCTCAAGTAGAGTCACACCAGTGCCGTTCACCAACCCAGAGGTCCCCCGTTGCTCATCAGCCTCTTCCTCAAATCTAAATATATCATTCAAGACATTACCACCTTTATCCTGGGTGGCAAGGAAGAAAGACTGAATGAAGCTTCTCCTGATGTTTTCCTTCCCTATGAGGTACCCAGTTATGAGGACGAGCACCCCACTATCAAGCGGTTCCTGAGCATCCACCACCTTTATCTCCGCCCCGAACTCTCTATAGTCCATAGACAGTATCTTCTCGTTGATCGCCTTCCCATCAATCCAACCATGCAACAGAAAAACCAATTAAATCAGAAAAGAAAAACCCGAAGCAAGAATTGCCATCAAGCACGATCAATCTTCATTTTTTTCTTATTTTTCTCTACTTTCTCTCATCAATGAAATTCAAAGATGTTAAATTCCTGCAAGAAACAAGGACAAGCTTACTTGCATGGTGGTGATCGAACTCATGAACCCTGAGCCTTTGGCTGGCCGAGCTTACTGTTCCCCAGGTAGAAGCGGTAGATGAGCTCCGGAGACTGGTGAAGGATATGGTTGTGAGGACCTGTGCGGGCGTGTGTTTAGTCCCACATCGGTTATTCGCTGGGTAGATCTTGGGTATTTATACAGGATCAAGGAACCCAAATAGTAACTTCCGGCTAGCCATTTTGGGTGAGGTCCTGGGTTGTTACAAATGGTATCAGAGCGGACCCGGCCCATAACCTATGTGGACTAGGGGACACTGCAGCACGGATCTATTGGGGCTGACTACGGGCCAATCGTGGTGTTTGTGATTAGATTTGAATAGATATGAACCCTTAGCCTGACGAGGACGTCAGGGCTTGAACGGGGGGAGTATGTGAGGATCCGTGCGGGCGTGTGTTTAGTCCCACATCGGTTATTCGCTGGGTAGATCTTGGGTACTTATACAGGATCAAGGAACCCAAATAATACCTTCCGGCTAGCCATTTTGGGTGAGATCCTGGGTTGTTACAATGGTGGTATTGGTGAACAAGGACGTTCTCAAGCTGCCAACAATCCAATAAATCAGACAGCAACGAACCTTTCTTCGCATTCTTAAATCAAGAAGAAGAAAAATAGAGCCCAATCGGATTGAGACGCTTACCCCTTGAGCAGAGGGGGGAGATCCGCTAGGAGCCGACTGCTTGGAGGTCGTGCCGTGAGTCGAAGGTCAACAAGAGCTGGAATAACCCTAGTTCGCTGGGAAATGGAGCCAGTGCCATGCATCAATGGAAAGAGTCACGGATTGATCCATCTAGCCCCTAGTATCGGATCCAAGGAGGGATTGGAGTTAAAAGTCGCGAAAATATGGTTTTTCTCCTTCGATCCGTCGAGCGCTCCCAAGGGCTTGAGGTGAGAGAGGAGAGCCATCTCTTCAGCGACACAATCCGCTTCGGGGGAAAAGGGGGAGGAGGAGAACGAGGCCGTCGAAGAGGGGGACGAGAAGGAGGATGAAGCGGGGGAGGACGAGAAGGAGGCCATCGTTATTGTTGTTGGCTATCATTGTTGTTGTAGTTCTTAATACCATCATAAATAGCTTGAATGACCTATATAAATATAAATTGAGATTCATTTTGATGCATTTTTTTTTGTTTCAAATTGCTCCATTCATACAAACAGGGTAAAGAAGAGAATTTATGCATTAATTGGTTTAATAGGTTGCAGATTAAGAATTTTTCAAATCAAAAAATCGTTCAATGATCTACCCATCGTTCACGAGCTATAGGATGATGTCGATGATTTACCACTATCATCATCGTCATTGTTTCAGTTGTTGTTGCTGCTCTTGTTGTTGTATATAGCTTGTATGGCATCTATAAATATAAATTAGAATTTGCTTCTTTTTTTAATTTCAAGTTTCCCATTCATTTAAAGAGGGGTAAAGCAGAGAAATTATATTAAACCGTTTAATAGGTTACCAATTTTAAGATTTTCTAAATCAAAAAAAAATCCTAAGATAGTAGAAGAAAAATAAGAGAGAGAGAGAGATTAATATGTATTTTTATGTAAGAGAGAGAGAGAGATTGCAAACATAGAAAGAGGGTAATGTAGAAAGAGAGGAGGTGAATCCGGCAAACATATGCCAGGGTGCTATGAGGAGTTCTAATCAGCACTTGTAGGAAGAAAAGGCATTTAATCGATGATATTATATAAGTTTTAGAATTTAAATCATGCACTTATAATGATTTGAGGAGATAGAAAATTAGTTAGGAAGAATGACTTGATGTGCTTTACTGTATTTATGGAGTATATATATGAATATATAGGTATAATCTAATATAATTCAAATTCCATAATTTTTGGGATAGCTAGATTTAAACTAATGTCCTCCTGTGGGTATGTGTTCCTTTTTACCGTCAGAAAATCCACTATAAAAGAGGGAGATGGTGACACCTTCGTTTGCATTTTTTTTTAAGGATATAAAAATGGTTGAAAACCATGATGGGCCATGGATTGGATCAAATTCAATATTCCCTTGTGCAGTCATAATAATTAAAAAAAATGAAATTGTAATATTTCCATCTCTTACTAATATTATGCCGAAAGATTATCAGCAATATGTACCCAAGTCTAAATCAACTCTATGAAACATAACAACATGTGTTATCTGTTTTTTTTTGTCAAGAAGACACCAACTAGATAAGCTCATATGCCGATGTCATGTCGATGAAAATTGTTAGCCATATGAGATGTCAACTAATTTTAAACCCTTTTTTCATTTTATTACCATTGCTTATGGTCAATATCTGCTTCCTTTTATTTGTTGTAGATTGTTTCTAGTTCTAAATCCAAAATCCCTTCTTTTTTAAGATTACTTGGGCAGGTATCATGGTAGAATGAAGCCCTCTATATTTGATGAATATGCAAACAGCCAAGTTCATCAGCCTTTGCAAGATCTCAAATCTTCCCCCAGGTACGGTCCAATATTTTAAAGTTCAAAACTCGGTAAACAACAATCTTGATGGAGAAGGCAAAGAGAGTGACAACCAACGTTTAATCTTTCATATTCACATGAATCTTGATGTAGTGAACTTTGCTGTGCGATGACTCGAGTTGTGTGACCCTCATCATCCAATGGCCATACAATAACCACATGATGCGACCTCAGAGTGCAGCGCATGAATTTGTTGAATGATTGGTGGACTGGTAAACTATCGAATATAGAAAGGATATCATAGTTTTCCATCAAAAAAAAAAAGGAAGAGGAAAGCATAACATAGTTATATATGCTTTCAAATTCTACCGCAAAACCTTGTCTACTAGAGGGACAGACAATAAAAAAGAAGCACAGTTGCAACTTGAGTGAACAAAAAAATTCAAAAACAAAAATTATAAGCAACATATAATAGAATTTGGTAATTATCAAGCATATTTCAAGGTTTTGCATCTACGGTTTATTTTAATCATCTATTTGCTTAGCAACCCGAGTTTCTTATTCAATCAAGTATTTATAGTGCAGGTGTGTCTCCCTTCCTTTTTTTAAAAGGAATATGGCCATTTCGAAGATTAAAAAATAGAAAGTTCTGCTTTTACTAATTTTGGTGAAATTATTGCAAATCTTATCCATATACAAGATAGAGATTGATATTGACCATGGTCATTACTAGATTTAGTGAAATAATAGCAAATATTAAACCATTTCAAAAACAAAAAGGGATATTGGTGCATGTATATAAGCAGGAGGATGCAATGGGGTCGGCAAGTGGGATAATTTAGGGTGACATTCGCGACACCATCCTTCTAGCCAATTTGAAGCCTTTGATCTCATCAAGGTTACAATGAAGAAGGAGGTGCTAGCTGATCGTGGGAGCTGGTCCATCAGGCCTTGCCACTGCTGCATGCCTAAACATGTTTTCCATTCCAAACATCATACTAGAGAAAGAGGATTGCAGTGCTTCTCTTTGGAGGAGGAGGGCATATGATCGTCTGAAGCTTCACCTTGCCAAGCAATTTTGTGAGCTGCCGCACATGCCTTACCCTAGCACGTTCCCAACCTTCATACCCAAGGATCAATTCATCCAGTACTTGGATAACTATCAAGCACGTTTCAAGCCGAATATTGTTTATTGCACTGTTGTTGATTCTGCTAATTATGACAAATACAAAGGAACATGGAGCATAATGGCTTGTGACAAGGTCACGGGGGAGGTCAAAGAGTACACGGCAAAGTTTCTGGTCGTGGCCACCGGAGAGAACGATGAAGGGATGATACCAGATATCCCGGGTTTGAAGACCTTCTCTGGGGAGGTCGTCCACTCTTCTTTTTACAAGTCGGGGGCTGCTTACGCTGGCAAAAATGTTCTGGTTGTTGGAAGCGGTAACTCAGGCATGGAGATTGCTTATGATCTCTCAAACTTTGGAGCAAAAACCGCCATCACCATCCAAAGCCCGGTAACTAGATTTACCTTGAAACATGCTCGACATTAGTATTACAATTAGTTTTATAGGGGTTTGTATGTTTTATATAAGTAGTTGTATCCAATATTTCATACTTGCAAATATAATCAATATCATGCTAGAAATACACAACAGGTTGGATTTGCTATATTTTTTAACACCATATGCCCCTTATAAAAGTACGGTGCAACTAAGAATAATCCATAGGTGTTGTATTTTATTAGTTAGAACATATTTGTCTAGTAGATGTAATTTTGCTTTTGGGCTCTTGTAACAGTTCCATGTGATGACCAAGGAGTTGATACACATGGGGATGGTTTTAGTAAAATACCTCAATGTTCGTTTGGTGGACACCTTACTTCTTATGCTTAGCAATCTCAAATACGGAGATTTGTCCAAGTATGGGATTACAAGGCCAAAACTAGGCCCTCTCTCTCTTAAGATTGCGACCGGTAGATCATCAGTTATTGATGTTGGTACTATAGCAAAGATCAAAAGCGGTGAGATTCAGGTAACTATTTTATTTTTTTTGACGAGCCAAAATTCCAAATTATTTATGCTATTTTACTTTCAATTAATTTCTTCATAATATCATGCAAGAGATAGGCCAAGTAATTCGCATGTGTCTGATTTTGATGACGTTTATTTTGCATGTGTTTATTGAATAGGTTGTCAAAGGGCCATCAAGCATACAAGGCAATGAGGTACTTTTTACCGATGACAAGTCATATCAGTTCGATGCAATAGTTTTTGCAACCGGCTATCAAAGCAAAGTTCAAAAATGGTTAAAGGTATAAGGAAATTGTCAATTGATTTTTTATCATTGGATGTAATTCTTTTCATTTAACTTACTTGGGCTATAGTTCACAAAACTAATATATGGATGTAGGATGATTTTGGTCTCGTTGGCCTAGATGGGTTTCCCATAGCAAAATTTCCAAACCACTGGAAGGGAGAAAATGGACTATACTTTGCTGGGTTTGCTAGAAGCGGATTGGCCGGAATCTCCATGGATGCAAAAAACATTGCTGATGATATAAACATGGCTTATTGTTGATGTACCCACAACTTGTGTTTCATATGATGATGATGATAATCAGTATCGCCTTAATTATTTTTATCATCACCGTCGTTATTGTTGTTGGCTATTATTGTTGTTGTTGTTGCAATTTTTACTGCTATCTTAAATAGCTTGAATGACTTTTATAAATATAAATTGGGATTATTTTTGATGCACTTTTTTTGTTTCAAATTCGTCCATTCATATAAACAGGGGTAAAGAATAGAATTTGCGCATTAATTAGTTTAATAGGTTATCGATTAAGAATTTTTCAAATCAGAAAATCCTTTAATGATCTGCCCATTGTTCATGAGCAATGGGATGGTGTCGATGATTTATCGCTATCATCATCGTCATTGTTTCAGTTGATGTTGCTGCTCTTGTTGCTGTATATGGCTTGTATGGTATCTATAAATATAAATTGGAATTTGCTTCATTTTTTTATTTCAAGTTCCCCCTTCATTTAAAGAGGGATAAAGCAGAAAATTTATATTAAACCGTATAATAGGTTGCCAATTTTAAGATTTTCTAAATCAAAAAAAATCCGTAGATAATAGAAGAAAAGAAGAGAGAGAGAGAGAAATTAATATGTGTTTTTATGTAAGAGGGAGACAGAAAGAGATTGCACACATAGAAAGGGGGTAATGGGAAAAGAGAAGAGGTGAATCAGGCAAACATATGCCAGGGTGCAATGAGGAGTTCTAATCAGCACTCGTAGGGAGAAAAAGCGTTTAATCGACCATATTATATAGGATTTAGAATTTGAATCCTGCGAATATAATGATTTGAGGAGATGGACAATTAGTTAGAAAGAATGACTTGATGTGCTTTATTGTATTTGCAGAGTGTGTGTGTATATATGTATATATATATATATTTATATATATAAGTATAATCTAATTTAATTGAAATTCCATAATTTTTTGGAAAGCTAGATTTACATGTTCCTTGATATTAGATATATCTGTATAGTATGTACAATAATGGAAGTCAATAGTAAGAGATTTTATGATTACATGGAGTATAATATGGATTTGGATTCCAATATTTGTCCATGATTATAGATGGTACAAACATAAAAATGTATCCCAATGATCGTCTATTATTGCAGGGCTTATTGATTTGGTAATTAATCCCTTTTTTGGAGAGATGAGAGTGTGCATATTCGACTCGGTTGCCTAATACAAATATAGAAAAAATAATTCAACAAGTATAGAAATGAATTCAAATGATTGTGGAGAGATAAGAGCTAATAGAAATATGTGAGAATGTTTGTCAGACACAACAGCTAGTATACCTATCATAGGCTAGGCTAGGTTTTGCCCAAAGATCAATACAATTTACTTAGACTCGGGCCCTTAGCCCGGCCCAGATTTCAATCCTATATTTCGGCTCAACCCCAGGTGGGTTTTGGGCTTAGGATTAGATCTCAGACTTTCTTACCATTTTTTTTTAGATATCAAAATATTTAAAATATTTTAAATACAAAAAAAATAGTCTGTTCTGGTACTTTTTAGAGCTTGTACCGATGCTTATATGCGTCAAAAAATTTGGCGCTGATGCTTTCAAAAGCATTGTGTAGGTGGGAGTAGAAACGTTTTTTGCCAACGCTTTTAAAAAGCATCGGTAAAAATTGAAGCTTTGCTGACGGTTATAGGGATCGGCATATTTTGGAGTCCATCGGCACTAGTAAGCATCGGCGAAAACCGAAGATAGGCCGATGCTTATAAGCGTCGTTAGAGTTAATTTTTTTGCAAAAAAAGTATTTAAAAAAATTAAAACTCTATTTCTGTTTCAAGAAGCATCCTTTGTTTCCATTCCAGAACTAAAACTTGGTACTGACAGAGAACCAGAAAAAAAAAAAAGAAACAAAGAAAGAATTCATTACAATTTATCCAAAGAACATGACAGTTAAATATTGTAGAAGGAATTTCACAATGAAACCCAATGTAATCCAAAGAAGAATCTCAAGTAGAGTCACACCAGTGCCGTTCACCAACCCAGAGGTCCCCCGTTGCTCATCAGCCTCTTCCTCAAATCTAAATATATCATTCAAGACATTACCACCTTTATCCTGGGTGGCAAGGAAGAAAGACTGAATGAAGCTTCTCCTGATGTTTTCCTTCCCTATGAGGTACCCAGTTATGAGGACGAGCACCCCACTATCAAGCGGTTCCTGAGCATCCACCACCTTTATCTCCGCCCCGAACTCTCTATAGTCCATAGACAGTATCTTCTCGTTGATCGCCTTCCCATCAATCCAACCATGCAACAGAAAAACCAATTAAATCAGAAAAGAAAAACCCGAAGCAAGAATTGCCATCAAGCACGATCAATCTTCATTTTTTTCTTATTTTTCTCTACTTTCTCTCATCAATGAAATTCAAAGATGTTAAATTCCTGCAAGAAACAAGGACAAGCTTACTTGCATGGTGGTGATCGAACTCATGAACCCTGAGCCTTTGGCTGGCCGAGCTTACTGTTCCCCAGGTAGAAGCGGTAGATGAGCTCCGGAGACTGGTGAAGGATATGGTTGTGAGGACCTGTGCGGGCGTGTGTTTAGTCCCACATCGGTTATTCGCTGGGTAGATCTTGGGTATTTATACAGGATCAAGGAACCCAAATAGTAACTTCCGGCTAGCCATTTTGGGTGAGGTCCTGGGTTGTTACAAATGGTATCAGAGCGGACCCGGCCCATAACCTATGTGGACTAGGGGACACTGCAGCACGGATCTATTGGGGCTGACTACGGGCCAATCGTGGTGTTTGTGATTAGATTTGAATAGATATGAACCCTTAGCCTGACGAGGACGTCAGGGCTTGAACGGGGGGAGTATGTGAGGATCCGTGCGGGCGTGTGTTTAGTCCCACATCGGTTATTCGCTGGGTAGATCTTGGGTACTTATACAGGATCAAGGAACCCAAATAATACCTTCCGGCTAGCCATTTTGGGTGAGATCCTGGGTTGTTACAATGGTGGTATTGGTGAACAAGGACGTTCCCAAGCTGCCAACAATCCAATAAATCAGACAGCAACGAACCTTTCTTCGCATTCTTAAATCAAGAAGAAGAAAAATAGAGCCCAATCGGATTGAGACGCTTACCCCTTGAGCAGAGGGGGGAGATCCGCTAGGAGCCGACTGCTTGGAGGTCGTGCCGTGAGTCGAAGGTCAACAAGAGCTGGAATAACCCTAGTTCGCTGGGAAATGGAGCCAGTGCCATGCATCAATGGAAAGAGTCACGGATTGATCCATCTAGCCCCTAGTATCGGATCCAAGGAGGGATTGGAGTTAAAAGTCGCGAAAATATGGTTTTTCTCCTTCGATCCGTCGAGCGCTCCCAAGGGCTTGAGGTGAGAGAGGAGAGCCATCTCTTCAGCGACACAATCCGCTTCGGGGGAAAAGGGGGAGGAGGAGAACGAGGCCGTCGAAGAGGGGGACGAGAAGGAGGATGAAGCGGGGGAGGACGAGAAGGAGGCCATCGTTATTGTTGTTGGCTATCATTGTTGTTGTAGTTCTTAATACCATCATAAATAGCTTGAATGACCTATATAAATATAAATTGAGATTCATTTTGATGCATTTTTTTGTTTCAAATTGCTCCATTCATACAAACAGGGTAAAGAAGAGAATTTATGCATTAATTGGTTTAATAGGTTATAGATTAAGAATTTTTCAAATCAAAAAATCGTTCAATGATCTACCCATCGTTCACGAGCTATAGGATGATGTCGATGATTTACCACTATCATCATCGTCATTGTTTCAGTTGTTGTTGCTGCTCTTGTTGTTGTATATAGCTTGTATGGCATCTATAAATATAAATTGGAATTTGCTTCATTTTTTTTATTTCAAGTTTCCCATTCATTTAAAGAGGGGTAAAGCAGAGAAATTATATTAAACCTTTAATAGGTTACCAATTTTAAAATTTTCTAAATCAAAAAAAAATCCTTAGATAATAGAAGAAAAAGAAGAGAGAGAGAGATTAATATATATTTTTACGTAAGAGAGAGAGAGAGAGAGATTGCACACATAGAAAGAGGGTAATGTAGAAAGAGAGGTGGTGAATCAGGCAAACATATGCCAGGTTGCTATGAGGAGTTCTAATCAGCACTTGTAGGGAGAAAAGGCATTTAATCGATGATATTATATAGGATTTAGAATTTAAATCATGCACTTATAATGATTTGAGGAGATAGAAAATTAGTTAGGAAGAATGACTTGATGTGCTTTACTGTATTTATGGAGTATATATATGAATATATAAGTATAATCCAATATAATTCAAATTCCATAATTTTTGGGATAGCTAGATATACACGTTCCTTGATATTAGGAATATCCAATATTTGATTATATAAAGGATTTTATGATTATATGGACTATAATATGGAATTGGATTCCAATATTTATATTTTTTCTATAGTATATCAACAACTGACAATATTCTTGTCCCATTATGTTCTCATATCAACAACAATTGCAAATTAAATATACAAATATGTCAAACATAAATGAACAACACATGAAAAATGAAAGAACTTAGGTCGAGCTTTAATCCCTGGCCCAAGCCCGGCCCATTTACAAAACGTGCCAATTTTCTCATCCTTGCCCAACTTGCCGTGCCTAAAATATTGGTCCAAGCTTGCCCAAACAGCTAAGCGAAGCAGCCTTGATGCGAGGTGTTGTGCGATTCCTGTTTAACTAAAAATATGCTAAACAGATCGTTGTTAGAACCGACAAACAAAGTTTAAATTTAATTTACTCTTACCTGTTCTACTCGAAGAATAGTGGTCGTAAGAGATCGATCCACAGGGAGGCGATTGGATTTGCTTAAAAATAAAAACGTTCATTCGGATTCGAAATCGATTTTTAAATGATAAAAGAAAACATTACTTCGGGGATGTGGAATGATTCTCTAGTCTATCAGAGAATGTTTTCTATTTGAAAATAAACAAAGGAGAGAAAGAAAACTTGCAATTGAATTCTAATGCAGAGTAGGGATTGATTCCTGAAGACATAATATAAATGAAAATTGCAGATCGAATAGCAAAGAAAAATTTTAGAGTTATCTTAAAACTAATAATTCCAAAGTGCATAAAATAAATTGCAGAAATTAAACTGAATCTTAGACATGGATTTCATAAAATAAAAATTAAAAATTTCATAACAAGAAATGATTACAGAAGTAAAAAATATTGAAGATGAAGCCTAATGCTTCTTTTCTTCTGCAAATAAAAAAAAAGAAAACAAGGACTAAAAGAAAATCAAATAGAAATCTCCCCTTTCTTTTTTTTTCCTAATTTTTTATTCTTCCTTTTAAACGAAACAGAGCCATGCTCTGTTTCTTCCCTTTTCTTTTGACAACAGAGCCTTTCTTCTTCCTCCAACCGAGCCGAGAACCCCTGTCTCCTTGGCCTCCCCTTGGACGTGAGCTCCTCCCCCCTTTTATAGATCCATCCTTGAAGCATCGAGAGGGAGAGGATGCGTGATTGCTGGGGATCCGGAAGCTCGGGCGCTGGGATTTGGGGGAGAATCACGGGCGGAAGGGATGCTGCAAATGGGATTCGCTGGCTGAAGAAGAAACGGAAGGCTGGCCGCGGGATCGACGGAAGGACGCCGTGGAAGATGGACGGATGCAGGATCACTTGGAGGAGGCGGTCACGGCTTGGATCCGGGCGTGGGATCCTTTCTTCTCCCTTGTTTCCGCACGGGATGAAGCTGTGGATCTTTGAAACGGGCGGCCGGAATCGGTGCTGGGAGGAGCGGATCCGTGGATGGCGCCGTGGGACCGCTGGGAGGTTGGCTGGCCGCGGGATCTCTTGGAGAAGCTGGGAGGCGGACGAACGGCTGGACTGCATTCAAACGGGCGCCTGGGAGGAGGCGTGGATCACGGACGCGGTGTCGGAGGCTGGAGATGTGGACGGCTTGGTGCTGGGATCATGGATTAAAATCGGGAATGGAAGATTGGCTTCGGTTCCTTGACGATGCATCGCGGGATCACTGGAGGAGACGGTCGTCCGGGTCCACACGGAAGAGGGAGGAGCTGCAGACGCGTGATTTTTGGGAGGAATGAATGCACGGAACGGCTGGGAGCGTGGAGATGGACGCGGACTGCTTATGGGTCATGTGCCAGTTTCTGCAATGGAATTGGAATTTGGAAGAAGGTTTGGGATTTTATTTGCCCTCCTGAGAGGGGAGCTGGGAGACACCCAGTTTCATCCAATTAGTCATGTAGATAAAAAATAGTGTGATATGAAATTTGGCTTGTAGATGGATGGACTTGGTTCGTCACGGGTCATTTGTTCTGACTGAAGATCAATTGCAAGTCTTTCAAGTCATGGGTCACCCAGCACCTCATAGTTATGATATGGCCAAATTAGATTTGCCCCAAAATTCTTTCCCAAAAAAAACACAAACAAAATAGACCCGATTCGGACCCGAACCTGACTCGGACCCGACCCGATCTTCAACCAGGTCGGATCTGGGACGGGATCCTTCTGAAGTCAAATTTGTACTCAATGTGCATTTTATCTCTAATTTATGATAATCTGTGTCAAACCCAAATATAATATTAATCCAGTGAATTTATCATTATCGGTTAGCAACAACACTAATTTTAGTGACATGTAGGTCGCACTTTTGTGCTCTCATCACACCCCCCAACTAGCTTATTGCTAGTCTCTAGCAATCAACAAGCAAACGATAAAATGAGGGCACAAAAAGACGTAGTCTAACTTATGACTCTATTTTTTTTAATTTTTTTTTAAACTAAATATACAAAACTAAGATAATACCCATTTTCGTAGGGAATCACGATTGCACTTAGCACGTGCAACAAGCCTTTAAACCCTAGGTTACCCTAGTGGACGAGTGTTGTCTCGTGAGGGTTTGCAGTGAAGTTACCCACAAACTTCATCAGTCAGGAATTTCCAATTTTTAACTCGAAATTTAAACAGGTATTACTGTATGAAACTAGAATTGCAAGGACAATAGAGACTTGTTGCTATCATATTTAAACAGACTCTAACTCAAGTTTCATTACACCCCATCTATCTGCTAACAAGTCAAGAATGTAGTGAGGTACAAGATAGTATCATATAAATGAGTGGCTTTCACTTACTTCCAACATGATCACTCCAATTTTCAAGACTTTCTAGAGTTAAATGGTAATAAACACCCCGAATTTATTTATTTATTTATATTTTTTTTATCAGACTGAATGCTAAGAAGAATGACTTGTGCAATATCTAGCCTTATTAAGCTTTCTAGCTAACCCATGTAGCGAGTGTTAGGCCCATGACTCCCGATCCAGATGGCTCAGGGCACTAGGTGTAGAGACACCCTAACAGGCTTAATAACTCAAGTTAACTAGGCTTCAAGGCCAAATTAGTCACTCAGAGTTTAATCTCAATTATCCTCACATTTTTACGCGAACACTCGCTGCTTGCCAAGCAAGAGGCCCGGTTACTCAGTGAGAAGACTTAAATTAAACTCATTATTTTATTTTATTTTATCTTTTTTTTTGATTAGGGTGTTCATCACATATATAACTTTGAATTATCCCAAAGATTAAAAGTATTCATATTAGTTGCAAGTTTGCATACCCCACTATTCATGTGCTTACGTGTAGGTGCTAAATCATCTTGTATCATGTTAGTAGAAGATAGGTGGGACGAAAACTCAAGCTATAACTGTTATCATATTCCTTAACTCAAAGCTATTGTCAAAACAATTCCTAGTTTGTACAGCCAAAAAGATTAAAGTTTGAGTTAAAAATTTGAAATCCTTTTTTTTTAATTTTTTTTAATTGCATAAAAAAATCAAAAATATTCTCACCCCCATACCTAAATCTAACATTGTCCTCAATGTTAAAGAAGATTTAAAGCAGTGATAGGACATAGGAGAAGTTATCTGATATGGGTGGATAAAGTGATAATTGGGGCCAAAAACCCCCAAACCTGCATGTTAGTAATGTATTAATTTTTTTTTTTGGAAATTACATGTTGGGTTGCCTCCCAAGAGCGCAAAGTTTTATGTCTTCAGCCGGACAAAATGTAAATCCTCCTTTTTTTTCAACCATTATCTAAGAATGGTTTTGGAAGAGTCTGATGAAGAATAGTCGGCTGATGACGATCTATACTCATCAGGGGAACAGAACTAAGGGGCGCATGCTTGACCCCTTCCTCGGAATGGGCAAGGTAAGCTTCTAAAGGGTCCTTATTATAAGTTTGTATGAAAGTCTCCTGAACCAGACTTTCAATCATGTCAACTTCATTGATTTTTTTGTCGTCTGGTGGTTGTTTACTTATGTTGAAGACATTAAGCTCGACTTTCATGTTGCCAAAAGATAACTTCAGCATCCCATTTCGACAGTTGATCACAGCATTTGCTGTGGCTAAGAAAGGTCTACCTAAAATTATAGGTGTGTGACTATCTGGATGTATTGCAGGTTCAGTCTCAAGGATAACGAAGTCCACAGGATAGTAAAACTCATTTACTTTCACTATTACATCCTCTACAATCCCCTTGGGGTACTTTACTGTCCTATCTGCTAAGGAAAGGGTAATATTTGTAGGCTTTAATTCTCCCAAACCTAATTTTTGGTACACATAGTAGGAAAGTAGGTTTACACTGGCTCCTAAATCTAATAGAGCTCTCTGGATGATCGTCTCTCCTATTTTTATTTCAATGGTTGGGCAACCAGGGTCTTTGAATTTCGGGGCAATCTATTGTTGAATGAGAGATTAGGCTTGTGCAGCCATAATAGCTTGCCTAGGAATGCTGGTTTTTCTTTTGACCGTGGTGAGGTCTTTCAAGAATTTTATATAGGAGGGAATTTGTCGTATGGCATCGAGGAAAGGTATATTTATTTGAACAGTTTTAAAGACTTCCATTATTTCATCAAAGTTCTTGGAGTCCCGAAGTCTACTGGGAAAGAGAACCTTAGGTTTGTATGTTTCTATGGGTTCTTCCTTTTTTTCTGATTTATCCTGTTCTTTACCTCTCTTCTGAATAGGATTCTTATCGGATTCATTTTTATTTTCTTTTTCATGTTCAGGAAGTTGGACTTTATTGTCCACTTGCTTGCCAGACCTTAAAGTGGTAATTGCCTAGACTTCATAGGTCGGATTTTCATTAGAATCGGTTTGATACTGACCTCTCTGACTTTGATTTTGTTGTCTACTAGGGTTAGGCACTGGTTGACCAGGTAGTTCACCTTTCTTTCTATCCCCTGGAGAGTTTGCTATTTGGCTTAGACTAACCTCAAGTTTTGCAATCGCTTGCGCATGAAATTGGTTAGTCTGGGCTTGGGCTGTATTGGTCTGTTGTTGTTGCTTGATAAAATCTTGTTGTTGTTTCATCATATTAGCCATCATGGTTTCGAATTGTGAAGGTTGCTGTGGGATAGGGGCATTATAAGGAGGTACAGATGGAACCAATGGTTGGTTCATTTGTGATGGACCTATCCTGGGAAAGTTATTCTGAAAACCTGATGGACCACCTTGATGCTGAATAGGTTCATTCTGCTTATATGAGAAATTTGGGTGGAACCTATTATCAGGGTGGTAAACTGGGCTGAACGAGTTGGGAGTGGGCTTCTTAAAGGCACTATATGAATTTAGAGCATTTGCTTGCTCGGCCTTTATGGTGGGCAGATTAGGGTAGCACTCCACTAGATGCTCCAGACTGTTACACAAGACACACAAACTATATGACTCGTGATCCACTTTCATGACGGGATTTGACTCTTTGTATTAACTCGAACTAGTGGAAACAGTAAAAGCATCAAACTTTTTACTTAAGTTGTTCATTCCAGTCACCAGATTGGACATGACATTTTTGAGTTCTAAATCTGTTTTCATTCCGTAGGTACTTGGTTCTCTAGACCCGAACTCATCTCTATTTACTTCTTCACGATAGCTACTCCAATTTTGGGTATTTTCAGCTAAGTCAACAAGAAATTCATAGGCTTGATCTGGGGTTTGGTTCATGAACCTACCCTTGTGCATGGACTCAATCATATTTCTATGTGCCGGAGTTAGTCCTTTATAAAAGAAGTGGACCAGATCAGCCTTATCAAGCCCATGGTGCGGGCACTTGACCAAAAGATCATGGAATCTTTTCCAAAGTTGGAAAAATTCCTCTTCAGATTTTTTTCTAAAAGTTCTGATGGCATCCTTAATTTTTTCAGTTTTTACCATGGGATAGAACTTAGCCATGAACTTTCTAGATAGTTGTTCCCATGATGTGATGGAATTAGAAGCAAGAGAATACAGTCATGCAGCGGCACGATCCTCTAAAGTCATGGGAAACAACCTTAATTTAATACCCTCTTCATCTAAGTTTTGATTTCTAAATGTTTGACAGATTGTCAAAAATTTGTTTAGATGAATGTAGGATTGTTCACTCTCGAACCCATGAAACTTAGATAACATGTTTATTGTTGCAGCCCGAATCTCGAATTGGGCTGCATTATTAATTGGTAATACTATGCAAGTAGGGGGACTAGCAGATGCGGGTGCAAACAACTCATTCAAAGTTCTGATATGTTCACCCATTGTAGAGATTGACAGTTGGTTTACAGTTCACAGGTTGTGATGAAAAGTTCTGTCAATCTCAGGATCAAATGGGGTTAACTTATCCCTTAATGACCTTCTACCATGCATACATTATCAACAATTCATTAGATTTGATTCCTAAAATAAACAAAATCATAAGAGAAGAGAAGGGCTAGACACAGATGACCACAACCAACACCACACAACAATTTGACCCTATTAGACTTAGAATTAAGTGAGATTTAGTAGCTTCTTAAATCTAATTGCACAGAGATTTATCAGGTTAAAAAAATTTCTGAAATTCTCTCCTAGATTAGACAGCTTCTAATCTTCCTTTCAGATTAAACAAAAATTATAAGCAACATATAATGGAATTTGGTAATTATCAAGCATATTTCAAGGTTTTGCATCTACGGTTTATTTCAATCATCTATTTACTTAGCAACCAGAGTTTCTTATTCGATTAAGTATTTATAGTGCAGGTGTGTCTCCCTTCCTTTTTTTTAAAAGGGATATGGCCATTTTGAAGATTAAAAAATAGAAAGTTCTGCTTTTGCTAATTTTGGTGAATTTATTGCAAATCTTATCCATATACAAGATAGAGATGGATATTGACCATGGTCATTACTAGATTTAGTGAAATAATAGCAAATATTAAACTATTTCAAAAACAAAAAGGGATATTGGTGCATGTATATAAGCAGGAGGATGCAATGGGGTCGGCAAGTGGGATAATTTAGGGTGACATTCGCGATACCATCCTTATAGCCAATTTGAAGCCTTTGATCTCATCAAGGTTACAATGAAGAAGGAGGTGCTGATCGTGGGAGCTGGTCCATCAGGCCTTGCCACTGCTGCATGCCTAAACATGTTCTCCATTCCAAACATCATACTAGAGAAAGAGGATTGCAGTGCTTCTCTTTGGAGGAGGAGGGCATATGATCGTCTGAAGCTTCACCTTGCCAAGCAATTTTGTGAGCTGCCGCACATGCCTTACCCTTGCACGTTCCCAACCTTCATACCCAAGGATCAATTCATCCAGTACTTGGATAACTATCAAGCACGTTTCAAGCCGAATATTGTTTATTGCACTGTTGTTGATTCTGCTAATTATGACAAATACAAAGGAACATGGAGCATAATGGCTTGTGACAAGGTCACGGGGGAGGTCAAAGAGTACACGGCAAAGTTTCTAGTCGTGGCCACCGGAGAGAATGATGAAGGGATGATACCAGATATCCCGGGTTTGAAGACCTTCTCTGGGGAGGTCGTCCACTCTTCTTTTTACAAGTCGGGGGCTGCTTACGCTGGCAAGAATGTTCTGGTTGTTGGAAGCGGTAACTCAGGCATGGAGATTGCTTATGATCTCTCAAACTTTGGAGCAAAAACCGCCATCACCATCCAAAGCCCGGTAACTAGATTTACCTTGAATCATGCTCGACATTAGTATTACAATTAGTTTTATAGGGGTTTGTATGTTTTATATAAGTAGTTGTATCCAATATTTCATACTTGCAAATATAATCAATATCATGCTAGAAATACACAACAGGTTGGATTTGCTATATTTTTAAACACCATATGCCCCTTATAAAAGTATGGTGCAACTAAGGATAATCCATAGGTGTTGTATTTTATTAGTTAGAACATATTTGTCTAGTAGATGTAATTTTGCTTTTGGGCTCTTGTAACAGTTCCATGTGATGACCAAGGAGTTGATATACATGGGGATGGTTTTAGTAAAATACCTCAATGTTCGTTTGGTGGACACCTTACTTCTTATGCTTAGCAATCTCAAATATGGAGATTTGTCCAAGTATGGGATTACAAGGCCAAAACTAGGCCCTCTCTCTCTTAAGATTGCGACCGGTAGATCATCAGTTATTGATGTTGGTACTATAGCAAAGATCAAGAGCGGTGAGATTCAGGTAACTATTTTACTTTTTTTGACGAGCCAAAATCCCAAATTATTTATGCTATTTTACTTTCAATTAATTTCTTCATAATATCACGCAAGAGATAGGCCAAGTAATTCGCATGTGCCTGATTTTGATGACGTTTGTTTTGCATGTGTTTATTGAATAGGTTGTCAAAGGGCCATCGAGAATACAAGGCAATGAGGTACTTTTTACCGATGACAAGTCATATCAGTTCGATGCAATAGTTTTTGCAACCGGCTATCAAAGCAAAGTAAAAAAATGGTTAAAGGTATAAGGAAATTGTCAATTGATTTTTTATCATTGGATGTAATTCTTTTCATTTAACTTACTTGGGCTATAGTTCACAAAACTAATATATGGATGTAGGATGATTTTGGTCTCGTTGGCCTAGATGGGTTTCCCATAGCAAAATTTCCAAACCACTGGAAGGGAGAAAATGGGCTATACTTTGCTGGGTTTGCTAGAAGCGGATTGGCCGGAATCTCCATGGATGCAAAAAACATTGCTGATGATATAAACATGGCTTATTATTGATGTACCCACAACTTGTGTTTCATATGATGATGATGATAATCAGTATCGCCTTAATTATTATCATCATCACCGTCGTTATTGTTGTTGGCTATTATTGTTGTTGTTGTTGCAATTTTTACTGCTATCTTAAATAGCTTGAATGACTTTTATAAATATAAATTGGGATTATTTTTGATGCACTTTTTTTGTTTCAAATTCGTCCATTCATATAAACAGGGGTAAAGAATAGAATTTGCACATTAATTAGTTTAATAGGTTATCGATTAAGAATTTTTCAAATCAGAAAATCCTTTAATGATCTGCCCGTTGTTCATGAGCAATAGGATGGTGTCGACGATTTATTGCTATCATCATTGTCATTGTTTTAGTTGATGTTGCTGATCTTGTTGCTGTATATAGCTTGTATGGTATCTATAAATATAAATTGGAATTTGCTTCATTTTTTTATTTCAAGTTCCCCCTTCATTTAAAGAGGGATAAAGCAGAAAATTTATATTAAACCGTATAATAGGTTGCCAATTTTAAGATTTTCTAAATCAAAAAAAATCCGTAGATAATAGAAGAAAAAGAAGAGAGAGAGAAATTAATATGTGTTTTTATGTAAGAGGGAGAGAGAGATTGCGCACATAGAAAGGGGGTAATGGGGAAAGAGAAGAGGTGAATCAGGCAAACGTATGCCAGGGTGCCATGAGGAGTTCTAATCAGCACTCGTAGGGAGAAAAAGCGTTTAATCGACCATATTATATAGGATTTAGAATTTGAATCCTGCACATATAATGATTTGAGGAGATGGACAATTAGTTAGAAAGAATGACTTGATGTGCTTTGTTGTATTTGCAGAGTGTGTGTGTGTGTATATATATATATATATATATATATATATATATATATATATATATATATATATATATATATATATATATATATATATATATATATAAGTATAATCTAATTTAATTGAAATTCCATAATTTTTTGGAAAGCTAGATTTACATGTTCCTTGATATTAGATATATCTGTATAGTATGTACAATAATGGATGTCAATAGTAAGAGATTTTATGATTATATGGAGTATAATATGGATTTGGATTCCAATATTTGTCCATGATTATAGATGGTACAAACATAAAAATGTATCCCAATGATCGTCTATTATTGCAAGGCTTATTGATTTGGTAATTAATCCTTTTTTTGGAGAGATGAGAGTGTGCATATTCGACTCGGTTGCCTAATACAAATATAGAAAAAATAATTCAACAAGTATAGAAATGAATTCAAATGATTGTGGAGAGATAAGAGCTAATAGAGATATGTGAGAATGTTTGTCAGACACAACAGCTAGTATACCTATCATAGGCTAGGCTAGGTTTTGCCCAAAGATCAATACAATTTACTTAGACTCGGGCCCTTAGCCCAGCCCAGCTTTCAATCCTATATTTCGGCTCAACCCCAGGTGGGTTTTGGGCTTAGGATTAGATCTCAGACTTTCTTACCATTTTTTTTTTAGATATCAAAATATTTAAAATATTTTAAATACAAAAAAAATAGTCTGTTCTGGTGCTTTTTAGAGCTTGTACCGATGCTTATATGCGTCAAAAAAATTGGCGCTGATGCTTTCAAAAGCATTGTGTAGGTGGGAGTAGAAACGTTTTTTGCCAACGCTTTTAAAAAGCATCGGTAAAAACTGAAGCTTTGCCGACGGTTATAGGGATCAGGGGCGGCCCAAAACATTTGGGGGCCTAAGGCGAACTCACAAAGGGAGGCCTTTTTTTTTAAATGATGAAAAAAATTTAATAAGTGTAAAATAATTTAAAATTTTATTTAAAAATAACTCGTCTAGCTTTTTGAGATGCAAAATTACTAATCAAATTTTTATACTCAAGATTCATTAAAATATTATTTTCAATCGATAATATAGCTAATCCATTTAATCTTTCTTGTGACATAGTTGACCGCAAATAAGATCCAAAAAAATCACAACCAACCGACAATTAGACCCAAAAAAATAATTATAGTGTCTCTAACTTGAATAAATCAAAATTAATTGGATCAAAAAATTAATCAGTTGGCCATATATTCTCTTGGCTTTTTTCATTATTGTATAACATTAAATGCAATAAGCCAATAACAATAATATGGCATATGAAAGAAATCCTCTTTATAGACAATTGTTCGGTGATCACAGAACTATTAGATAATAAAATAACAATCAACATATACTTCCATGTGATGATGTGAAATAGTTAGTAAATACTGAATAGTGATTAGTCAATATAAAAGTGGCACCGTATAAAACTCACCACTGCGGTCTATGGCACTGCCTGGGATTTGATTTTGCCTTTGCCCTTTGGCCTGGGAATTGGGATTTGGGAATGGATGCTCATGGAGGAGCCGACGAGGCCGGAGCGGCGGAGCCCGGAGGTCGGAGGCTCAGAGCTAGAGAGGAGATCCGGCCGGTGGCTCGCCACTCGCCGCCGTGACGCCGTCGCCGGGTTCTTGCCTTCTTAGAGTTGGAGCCGAAGGAGGAGGACGGTGGCCTTTAGAAGTTTAGAGGCTACAGCGGAGCCGAGGAGCCGGAGGCCGGAGCCCGGAGGCTGGAGGTCGGAGGAGCCGAGCAGAGCTGGAGAGCATATCCGAACTCCGGAGTCCGAAGGCCGAAGCAGGGGCGGTCGAGCCTCAAGCCGTCGACGGTCGAGCCTCCCGGCTGCCGGCAAAGAAGGGAACTAGGGAAGGGCCGAAGAACTGAAGTGAAGAAGCACTGAGGGCCGAGGGGAGAGCCGGAGAGGAGAACGGAAGGTACGCTCTGTTTTTTTTTTTTTTTTTGCTTTGAAGGGTTCTGCCGTTTAGCAAAAAAAAAAAAGCACTCGCGGGTGGAGAAGGGGGGAGAGTCGGAGAGAAGGGGAAGGACCGTTGCCTGTCTCAGCTGTCGTAGGCTCGTAGCCATGCCGTCGCCCAGCCGTAGCCTGTCTCAGCAGCTGAGCAGCGTAGCCGTTGCCTCGTCGGGAAGATGGCAGATGGGGATTGCGATCTGCGGACGCACTGTAGCGGGGGCCAGCAGCATAGCCGTCGCCCGTCACCCACTCACCCTGCTACTCTGGCTCTACCAGCTTTCGGATGTGAAAGCTCACAAAAAAAAAAAAAAGACTCTCCACGAGTCCACGGGGGCGGGGGCCTTCCATGAGCCGGGGGCCTTAGGCGACCGCCTCGGTCGCCTAAGGCTTGAGCCGGCACTGATAGGGATCGGCATATTTTGGAGTCCATCGGCACTAGTAAGCATCGGCGAAAACCAAAGATAGGCCGATGCTTATAAGCGTCGTTAGAGTTAATTTTTTTTGCAAAAAAAGTATTTAAAAAAATTAAAACTCTATTTCTGTTTCAAGAAGCATCCTTTGTTTCCATTCCAGAACTAAAACTTGATACTGACAGAGAACCAGAAAAAAAAAGAAACAAAGAAAGAATTCATTACAATTTATCCAAAGAACATGATAGTTAAATATTGTAGAAGAAATTTCACAATGAAACCCAATGTAATCCAAAGAAGAATCTCAAGTAGAGTCACACCAGTGCCGTTCACCAACCCAGAGGTCCCCCGTTGCTCATCAGCCTCTTCCACAAATCTAAATATATCATTCAATACATTACCACCTTTATCCTGGGTGGCAAGGAAGAAAGACTGAATGAAGCTTCTCCTGATGTTTTCCTTCCCTATGAGTTACCCAGTTATGGGGACGAGCACCCCACTATCAAGCAGTTCCTGAGCATCCACCATCTTTATCTCCGCCCCGAACTCTCTATAGTCCATAGACAGTATCTTCTTGTTGATCGCCTTCCCATCAATCCAACCATGCAACAGAAAAACCAATTAAATCAGAAAAGAAAAACCTGAAACAAGAATTGCCATCAAGCACGACCAGTCTTCATTTTTTTCTTATTTTTCTCTACTTTCTCTCATCAATGAAATTCAAAGATGTTAAATTCCTGCAAGAAACAAGGACAAGCTTACTTGCATGGTGGTGATCGAACTCATGAACCCTGAGCCTTTGGTTGGCCGAGCTTACTGTTCCCCAGGTAGAAGCGGTAGATGAGCTCTGGAGACTGGTGAAGGATATGGTGGTATTGGTGAACAAAGACGTTCCCAAGCTACCAACAATCCAATAAATCAGACAGCAACGAACCTTTCTTCGCATTCTTAAATCAAGAAGAAGAAAAATAGAGCCCAATCGGATTGAGACGCTTACCCCTTGAGCAGAGGGGGGAGATCCGCTAGGAGCCGACTGCTTGGAGGTCGTGCCGTGAGTCGAAGGTCAACAAGAGCTGGAATAACCCTAGTTCGCTGGGAAATGGAGCCAGTGCCATGCATCAATGGAAAGAGTCACGGATTGATCCATCTAGCCCCTAGTATCGGATCCAAGGAGGGATTGGAGTTAAAAGTCGCGAAAATATGGTTTTTCTCCTTCGATCCGTCGAGCGCTCCCAAGGGCTTGAGGTGAGAGAGGAGAGCCATCTCTTCAGCGACACAATCCGCTTCGGGGGAAAAGGGGGAGGAGGAGAACGAGGCCGTCGAAGAGGGGGAGGAGAAGGAGGATGAAGCGGGGGAGGACGAGAAGGAGGCCATCGTCATTGTTGTTGGCTATCATTGTTGTTGTAGTTCTTAATACCATCATAAATAGCTTGAATGACCTATATAAATATAAATTGAGATTCATTTTGATGCATTTTTTTGTTTCAAATTGCTCCATTCATACAAACAGGGTAAAGAAGAGAATTTATGCATTAATTGGTTTAATAGGTTATAGATTAAGAATTTTTCAAATCAAAAAATCGTTCAATGATCTACCCATCGTTCACGAGCTATAGGATGATGTCGATGATTTACCACTATCATCATCGTTATTGTTTCAGTTATTGTTGCTGCTCTTGTTGTTGTATATAGCTTGTATGGCATCTATAAATATAAATTGGAATTTGCTTCATTTTTTTTATTTCAAGTTTCCCATTCATTTAAAGAGGGGTAAAGCAGAGAAATTATATTAAACCGTTTAATAGGTTACCGATTTTAAAATTTTCTAAATCAAAAAAAAAATCCTTAGATAATAGAAGAAAAAGAAGAGAGAGAGAGAGAGAGAGAGATTAATATGTATTTTTCTGTAAGAGAGAGAGAGAGAGAGAGAGAGAGAGAGATTGCACACATAGAAAGAGGGTAATGTAGAAAGAGAGGAGGTGAATCAGACAAACATATGCCAGGGTGGTACGAGGAGTTCTAATCAGCACTTGTAGGGAGAAAAGGCATTTAATCGATGATACTATATAAGATTTAGAATTTATATCATGCACTTATAATGATTTGAGGAGATAGAAAATTAGTTAGGAAGAATGACTTGATGTGCTTTACTGTATTTATGGAGTATATATATGAATATATAAGCATAATCCAATATAATTCAAATTCCATAACTTTTGGGATAGCTAGATATACAAGTTCCTTGATATTAGGAATATCCAATATTTGATTATATAAGGGATTTTATGATTATATGGACTATAATATGGAATTGGATTCCAATATTTATATTTTTTCTATGGTATATCAACAACTGACAATATTCTTTTCTCATTATGTTCTCATATCAACAACAATTGCAAATTAAATATACAAATATGTCAAACATAAATGAACAACACATGAAAAATGAAGGAACATAGGTCGGGCTTTAATCCCTGGCCCAAGCCCGGCCCATTTACAAAACGTGCCTATTTTCTCGTCCTTGCCCAACTTGCCGTGCCTAAAATATTGGTCCAAGCTTGCCCAAACAGCTAAGCGAAGCAGCCTTGATGCGACGGAAGGTCCTTCTTCTATCTACATTAAAAAGAATTTAAAAAAAAAAGGCGAAGCAAACTTCATCACCTCTCCCTCATCCCTTTTGTTGGGCCTCTCCTCTAATTCCTCCTCATTTTTATTAAAGCAATCCTCTAGCCACTTTGCTTTTCAATCGTCCATCACACGTCCCAGCCACGCCTAATTCTTTTAGGGAACAGCCCATACGCCCTTGCTGGCCCATTAGCCAAGTCGGCCCACTCACCAACCCAAGATGCAGCATGTTATACGGGCCAATTCTTTTTCTTTTTTTTTCGAGCTTGGACGAGACAATCTCAAACTGGCTAGGAAATTGATGAGTCGAGGTCGAACTAGATTCTCTTTGCCCAACTCCGGCTCGAGCCGGAATGTTCGTTGCTTCCAAGCCAAGAATATTGAAGCCTAGCTCGCTCATGTTCAACTTGTTTATATCCTTACCGAGATGCAAACTAATGTCCTCCTACGGGTATGTGTGCCTTTTTACCGTCAGAAAATCCACTATAAAAGAGGGAGATGGTGACACTTTTGTTTGCATTTTTTTTAAGGATCTAAAAATGGTTGAAAACCAAGATGGGCCATGGATTGGATCAAATCCAATATTCCCTTGTGCAGTCATAATAATTAAAAAAAATGAAATTGTAATATTTCCATCTCTTGCTAATAATATGCGCGAAAGATTATTAGTTATATGCACCCAAGTCTAAATCAGCTCTATGAAACATAACAACATATGTCATCTGTTTTTTTTGTCAAGAAGACACCAACTAGATAAGCTCATATGCCGATGTCATGTCGATGAAAATTGGTAGCCATATGAGATGTCAACTAAATTTAAACCCTTTTTTCATTTTATTACCATTGCTTATAGTCATTATATCTGCTTCCTTTTATTTGATGTAGATTGTTCCTAGTTCTTAATCCAAAATCCCTTCATTTTTAACATTACTTTGGTAGGTATCATGGTCAACTTCTTATTTCTTTCTATTTTCTGACGATCAGAAGGAATGAAGCCCTCTATATTTGATGAATATGCAAACAGCCAAGTTCATCAGCCTTTGCAAGATCTCAAATCTTCCCCCAGGTACGGTCCAATATTTTAAAGTTCAAAACTCGGTAAACAACAATCTTGATGGAGAAGGCAAAGAGAGTGACAACCAACGTTTAATCTTTCATATTCACATGAATCTTGATGTAGTGAACTTTGCTGTGCGATGACTCGAGTTGTGTGACCCTCATCATCCAATGGCCATACAATAACCACATGATGCGACCTCAGAGTGCAGCGAATGAATTTGTTGAATGATTGGTGGACTGGTAAACTATCGAATACAAAAAGGATATCATAGTTTTCCATCAAAAAAAAAAGGAAGAGGAAAGCATAACATAGTTATATATGCTTTCAAATTCTACAGCAAAACCTTGTCTGCTAAAGGGACAGACAAAAAAAAAAAAGCACAGTTGCAACTTGAGTGAACAAAAAAATTCAAAAACAAAAATTATAAGCAACATATAATGGAATTTGGTAATTATCAAGCATATTTCAAGGTTTTGCATCTACGATTTATTTCAATCATCTATTTGCTTAGCAACCAGAGTTTCTTATTCGATTAAGTATTTATAGTGCAGGTGTGTCCCTTCCTTTTTTTAAAAGGGATATGGCCATTTCGAAGATTAAAAAATAGAAAGTTCTGCTTTTACTAATTTTGGTGAAATTATTGCAAATCTTATCCATATACAAGATAGAGATGGATATTGACCATGGTCATTACTAGATTTAGTGAAATAATAGCAAATATTAAACCATTTCAAAAACAAAAAGGGATATTGGTGCATGTATATAAGCAGGAGGATGCAATGGGGTCGGCAAGTGGGATAATTTAGGGTGACATTTGCGATACCATCCTTATAGCCAATTTGAAGCCTTTGATCTCATCAAGGTTACAATGAAGAAGGAGGTGCTGATTGTGGGAGCTGGTCCATCAGGCCTTGCCACTGCTGCATGCCTAAACATGTTGTCCATTCCAAACATCATACTAGAGAAAGAGGATTGTAGTGCTTCTCTTTGGAGGAGGAGGGCATATGATCGTCTGAAGCTTCACCTTGCCAAGCAATTTTGTGAGCTGCCGCACATGCCTTACCCTAGCACGTTCCCAACCTTCATACCCAAGGATCAATTCATCCAGTACTTGGATAACTATCAAGCACGTTTCAAGCCGAATATTGTTTATTGCACTGTTGTTGATTCTGCTAATTATGACAAATTCAAAGGAACATGGAGCATAATGGCTTGTGACAAGGTCACGGGGGAGGTCAAAGAGTACACGGCAAAGTTTTTGGTCGTGGCCACCGGAGAGAATGATGAAGGGATGATACCAGATATCCCGGGTTTGAAGACCTTCTCTGGGGAGGTCGTCCACTCTTCTTTTTACAAGTCGGGGGCTGCTTACGCTGGCAAGAATGTTCTGGTTGTTGGAAGCGGTAACTCAGGCATGGAGATTGCTTATGATCTCTCAAACTTTGGAGCAAAAACCGCCATCACCATCCAAAGCCCGGTAACTAGATTTACCTTGAAACATGCTCGACATTAGTATTACAATTAGTTTTATAGGGGTTTGTATGTTTTATATAAGTAGTTTTATCCAATATTTCATACTTGCAAATATAATCAATATCATGCTAGAAATACACAACAGGTTGGATTTGCTATATTTTTTAACACCATATGCCCCTTATAAAAGTACGGTGCAACTAAGGATAATCCATAGGTGTTGTATTTTATTAGTTAGAACATATTTGTCTAGTAGATGTAATTTTGCTTTTGGGCTCTTGTAACAGTTCCATGTGATGACCAAGGAGTTGATATACATGGGGATGGTTTTAGTAAAATACCTCAATGTTCGTTGGGTGGACACCTTACTTCTTATGCTTAGCAATCTCAAATACGGAGATTTGTCCAAGTATGGGATTACAAAGCCAAAACTAGGCCCTCTCTCTCTTAAGATTGCGACCGGTAGATCATCAGTTATTGATGTTGGTACTATAGCAAAGATCAAAAGCGGTGAGATTCAGGTAACTATTTTACTTTTTTTGACAAGCCAAAATCCCAAATTATTTATGCTATTTTACTTTCAATTAATTTCTTCATAATATCATGCAAGCGCATGTGTCTGATTTTGATGACGTTTGTTTTGCATGTGTTTATTGAATAGGTTGTCAAAGGGCCATCGAGCATACAAGGCAATGAGGTACTTTTTACCGATGACAAGTCATATCAGTTCGATGCAATAGTTTTTGCAACCGGCTATCAAAGCAAAGTAAAAAAATGGTTAAAGGTATAAGGAAATTGTCAATTGATTTTTAATCATTGGATGTAATTCTTTTCATTTAACTTACTTGGGCTATAGTTCACAAAACTAATATATGGATGTAGGATGATTTTGGTCTCGTTGGCCAAGATGGGTTTCCCATAGCAAAATTTCCAAACCACTGGAAAGGAGAAAATGGGCTATACTTTGCTGGGTTTGCTAGAAGCGGATTGGCCGGAATCTCCATGGATGCAAAAAACATTGCTGATGATATAAACATGGCTTATTATTGATGTACCCACAACTTGTGTTTCATATGATGATGAGGATAATCAGTATCGCCTTAAATATAATTATCATCACCGTTGTTATTGTTGTTGGCTATTATTGTTGTTGTAGTTGCAATTCTTACTGCTATCATAAATAGCTTGAATGACTTTTATAAATATAAATTGGGATTAGCTTCGATGCACTTTTTTTGTTTCAAATTCGTCCATTCATATAAACAGGGGTAAAGAATAGAATTTGCGCATTAATTAGTTTAATAGGTTATCGATTAAGAATTTTTCAAATCAGAAAATCCTTTAATGATCTGCCCGTTGTTCATGAGCAATAGGATGGTGTCGATGATTTATCACTATCATCATCGTCATTGTTTCAGTTGTTGTTGCTGCTCTTGTTGATGTATATAACTTGTATGGCATCTATAAATATAAATTGGAATTTGCTTCATTTTTTTATTTCAAGTTCCCCCTTCATTTAAAGAGGGATAAAGCAGAAAATTTATATTAAACCGTATAATAGGTTACCAATTTTAAGATTTTCTAAATCGAAAAAAATCCTTAGATAATAGAAGAAAAGGAAGAGAGAGAGAGAAATTAATGTGTTTTTATGTAAGAGGGAGAGAGAGATTGCACACATAGAAAGGGGGTAATGGAGAAAGAGAAGAGGTGAATCAGGCAAACGTATGCCAGGGTGTTATGAGGAGTTCTAATCCGCACTTGTAGGGAGAAAAAGCGTTTAATCGACCATATTATATAGGATTTAGAATTTGAATCCTGCACATATAATGATTTGAGGAGATAGAAAATTAGTTAGGAAGAATGACTTGATGTGCTTTATTGTATTTATGGAGTATATATATGAATATATAACTATAATCTAATATAATTCAAATTTCACAATTTTTGGGATAGCTAGATATACAAGTTCCTTGATATTAGGAATATCCAATATTTGATTATATAAGGAATTTTATGATTATATGGACTATAATATGGTATTGGATTCCAATATTTGTCCTGATTATAGACAGTACAAACATAAAAATGTATCCCAGTGATTGTCCATGATTGTAGGGTGCATTGACATGGTAATTAATCATGTTTATGGAGAGATGAGAGTATGCATATTTAACTAGGTTGCCTAATACAGATATAGAAAAAAGAATTCTACAAGTATGGAAATAAATTCCAATGATTGTGGAAAGATAAGGGCAGACAGAGATATGTGAGGATGTTTGTTAGAGACAACAGCTAGTAGACCTATCATAGGCCAAGCTAAGCTTTGCCCACAGGTCAATACGATTAACTTAGATTAGGACCCTTAGCCAGGCCCAGCTTTCAATCCTACATTTTGGCTAAACCCTAGGTGTTACTTGGATTTTGGGCTTCAGATTGGATCTCAAACTTCCCTGCCATTTTTTATTTTTTTAAATATCAAAATATTTAAAATATTTTAAATATACTAAACATTAATGATAAAATATTATCACTATAGAAAAATACTTTTTTGGCATTTTTAGAGCCTATACTGATGCTTATAAACGTCGGTAATTTTGGCGCAGACGCTTTCACAAGCGTCGGATAGGTGGAAGTAGAAACTTTTTTTGCCAATACTTTTAAAAAACGTCGGTAAAAACCGAAAGTAGGCCAACGCTTATAAGCATCAGGCTTATCCAGGCTTTGCCGCCGCTAACAAGCGTCGGCCTTTGCCAATGCTTATCAGCATCATTAGAGTTAATTTTTCTGCAAAAAAAAATATTTAAAAAAAAAATTAAAATGTTGTTTCCATTCCAAGAAGCATCCTACGTTTCCATTCCTGAACTAAAAACTTGATGCTGAGGGAGAACCAGAAAAAAAATAAAGAAACAAAGAAAGAATTCATTACAATTTGTCCAAAGAACATGATAGTTAAATATTATAGAAGAAATTCCACAATGAAACCCAATGTCATCCAAAGAAGAATATCAAGTAGAGTCACACCAGTGCCATTCACCAACCCAGAGGTCCCCTACTCCTCATCAGCCTCTTCCACAAATCTAAATATATCATTCAAGACATTACTACCTTTATCCTAGGTGGCAAGGAAGAAAGACTGAGTGAAGCTTCTCTTGATGTTATCCTTCCCTGTGAGCACTGCCGGCTCGAGCCTTAGGCGACTGAGGCGGTCGCCTAAGGCCCCGGGCACAGGGAAGGCCCCCAACCCAGCCACGTTTTTTTTTTTTTATTATTCCTCCATAAAGGTCTGCAGACGGGGAGTGGGTTTGGGCGGCGACGTGAAAGGCTGCAGACGGGGAGTGGGCGGTGGCGTCTGTGGTCTGGCAGACGGGGTCACGGGGACTAGCGACGGGCGACGGGCGACGTCTACCGGCAACGTCGAGCCGTTGAGTCGTCGACAAGCAACGGGCAACGCAACGGCCAAGTCCAACGGGCATTTCCTCCTCGGCTCCCCCCT
The DNA here is from genome assembly GCF_051530095.1 of Phoenix dactylifera. Taxonomy (NCBI): domain Eukaryota; kingdom Viridiplantae; phylum Streptophyta; class Magnoliopsida; order Arecales; family Arecaceae; genus Phoenix; species Phoenix dactylifera. The sequence continues at coordinate 25,513,238 of NC_143202.1, read as the reverse complement.
TCTCTGCCTTTTTAATGCCGGAACCTTCTCCGGTTCCCGGCAGAATCAGCTTGCAGAGTGAGAGCGACGAGCGCAAAACCCTCTCTAGCTCTCCTCGCCGACGTCGCCGTCCTCGGCTCCGAGCTCCGGTCCACCGTGCGTCCGTGACTCCGTGCAGTCCATGCTGCTTCCTCCTTGGCTCCGAGCTCCGGCCTCAGCTCCGGGCCTCCGGCCTCCCGTCCTCTCCTCGCCGACTCCGAGTCGCCGTCCTCGGCTCCTCCGACCTCCGGGCTCCACGGCGACCGAGGCGGCGAGGCCTTCCGAGTTCCGAGTCCCGACTTCCGAGTTCCGACTTCCGACTTCCTCCTCAGGCTCCTCGGCTCTTCCGACTTCCGAGTCTCCGACCTCCTACCGAGTCCCGACTCCAGAGTCCCGGCCCAGGGAAGCCCCCACCCACGGTCCTCCGTCGCTCCGACCTCCTCCCGTGACCCCGTCCTCTACTCCTCTCCTCAGCTCCTCCGCCGCTCCGGCCTCCTCGGCTCCTTGGGATCCCGGTTCCCGAGTCCCGACCTCCTCCCACGGTCCCACCTCCCGACCTCCTCCCCTGTTCTCACTTCCCAAATCCCACTGGCCACTGATCGCAGCTCCCACTGATCCCGGACCCCGGTTCGAATCGGCGGTTCACCGTGAGTGTGACTGTGTGAGGCAGGTGAGTTAGTAAGTAACGGTAGTTACTTAGTTTATTAACAAAAAAAATTATTATTTAAATAATAATAAAAAAAGGCCTCTTCTAATGAGTTCGCCTAGGGCCTCCAAATGTATTGGGCCGCCCCTGCCTGTGAGGTACCCAGTAACGAGGAGGAACACCCCACCATCAAGCGATTCCTGAGCATCCACCGTCTTCTTCTCTGCCTCGAACTCTCTGTAGTCCATAGACAGTATCTTCTCGTTGATCGCCTTCCCATCAATCCAACCAAGCAATAGAAAAACCAATTAAATCAGAAAAGAAAAACCTAAAGCAAGAATTGCCATCAAGCAAGATCGATCTTCATTTGTTCCTTATTTTTCTCTACTTTCTCTCATCAATCAAACTCAAAGATGTTAAATTCCTACAAGAAACAAGGATAAGCTTACTTGCATGGTGGTGATCAAACTCATCATGCCCTGGTCCTCTGGGCGAACGAGCTTGCTGTTCTCTAGGCAGAAGTAGTAGACGAGCTCCGGAGACTGGTGAAGGATATGGTAGTATTGGTGAACAAAGGCATTCCCAACCTACCAACAATCCAATAAATCAACATAGCAACGAACCTTTCTTCGCATTCTGAAATCAAGAAGAAGGAAAACAAAGCCCAATCGGATCGAGACGCTTACCACTTGAGCAGAGGGGGGAGATCTGCCAGGAGCCGACTGCTTGGAGGCCATGCCGCGAGTCGAAGGTCGACAAGAACCGGAACAAACCCTAGTTTGCTGAGAAATGGAGCGAGCGTCGTGGATCAACAAAAAGAGTCACGGATCGATCCATCCAGCCTCGAGGGTCGGATCAAAGGAGGGATTGGAGTGAAAAGGCGAGGAAATTTGGTTTTCCTCCTTCGATCCGTCGAGCACTCCCAAGGGCTTAGGATGAGAGAGGAGAGCCATCTCTTCGGCGGCACCGTCCGCTTTGAAGGAAAAGGGGGAGGAGGAGAACGAGGCCGCCGGAGAGGGGGAGGAGAAGGAGGACGAAGAAGGGGAGGACAAGAAGGAGGCTGCCAAGGGGCAGGAGGAGAGGGGGAGGCGGAGGCTCCTTTGGATCGAGTGCTTAAATTGATGGATATGAAAAGGGTCAGAGGGTACTTGAGGGAAGAAATGGGTCCCAACTAGAGCTGATCACGGCCTTCTGGCCCGCCCAGCCCGCCCAGCCCGGTCCGAATTTTTTCGGGCTTGGGCATTAAAAAAAGGCCCATGGGTCGGGCCTGGGCAAGAAAAGTGGCCCGACCAAAAAAATCGGGCCATTCTGGCCCATTTCCAGATTCCAAACAAAGAAAAAATCGGGCTTGTCGGGTCGGGCCTATCGGGTCGGGCCTGGACAAAAATTTAAGCCCGACAGTCGGGCCGGGCCAGGCCTGGGCATAGCCATCGGGCCTAATTTCTGCTGTAGAGCCCGGCCCGAGCCCGGCCCGGCCCGAGTTTTGATCAGCTCTAATCCCAACGAAGCTTTTTTTTTTTTAAGCGTAGGAAGGCTCCCGCCTATGCTTTATATAAAGCGTCGGTACCTTCTATTGTCTTTGGTTTCCTACGATACTTTTTAAACTTCTATCGTATTTTCTAACGCTATTTAAAAACATCGATAAATTTTGGCGCACCAGCCAAATTGCTGATGCGCCTCCCTAGCATCGGCAATTGGGTGTCCACTGCCTAGGGATCAAAGGAGGGATTGGAGTGAAAAGGCGAGGAAATTTGGTTTTCCTCCTTCGATCCGTCGAGCACTCCCAAGGGCTTGGGGTGAGAGAGGAGAGCCATCTCTTCGGCGGCACCGTCCGCTTTGAAGGAAAAGAGGGAGGAGGAGAACGAGGCCGCCGGAGAGGGGGAGGAGAAGGAGGACGAAGAAGGGGAGGACAAGAAGGAGGCTGCCGAGGGGGAGGAGGAGAGGGGGAGGCGGAGGCTCCTTTGGATCTAGTGCTTAAATTGATGGATATGGAAAGGGTCAGGAGGTATTGAGGGAAGAAATGGATCCCAACGAAGCTTTTTTTTTTTTTTTATAAGCGTATGTTTCTATTTTAGTTTCCGACAAAGCTTTTAAGCCTCTTTTAAGAAAAGCTCCTGCCCATACTTTTTATGAAGCGTAGGTATTGCTTTATTGTTTTTGGTTTCCGATGATGCTTTTTAGCATTGTCTGAGTTAGGCTTCCACCGATGCTTTAGAAAAAATATCAGTATTTTCCAATGCTATTTAGAAACGTCGATAAATTTTGGGGCACCAGCCAAATTGCCGATGCTCCTCCCTAGCGTCGGCAATTGGGTGTCATGAATTTGCGTTTTTCCTATAGTGTATCAACAACATACAATATTCTTGTTGTCCCATTATATTCTCATATCAACAACAATTGCAAATTAAATATGCAAATATATCAAACATAGATGAACAACACATGAAAAATGAAAAAACTTAGGTTGGGTTTTAATCCCTGGCCCAAGCCCGGCCCATTTACTAAACGTGCCTATTTTCTTGTCCTAGCCAGACTTGTCGTGCCTAAAATATTGGTCCAAGCTTGCCCAAAACTCTCTAGGTTTGAGCGGGCCGGGCTGGCCTCTCGGCCCGTGAACAAGTCTAACAGCTAAGCAAAGCAGCCTTGATGCGAGGAAAGGTCCTTACTCTATCAACAATAAAAGGAATTAGAAAAGAAAAAAAAAGGCGAAGCAATCTTCATCACCTCTCCCTCACCCCTTTTGTTGAGCCTCTCCTCTGATTCCTCCTCATTTTTATTAAAGCAATCTTCTAGCCACTTCACTTTTCAGTCATCCATCACATGTCCTAGCCACACCTAATTCTTCCAGGGAACAGCCCATATGCCCTTCCTGTTCCATTAACCAAGTCGGCCCACTCACCAACCCAAGGTGCAACATGGTTGAGCTTGGACCAATTCTTTTTTTTTTTCGAGCTTGGTCGAGACTATCTCAAACTGGTTAGGCAATTGATGAGTCGAGGTTAAACAGGATTCTCTTTGCTCAACTTGAAACTTGCTCAAACTAGCTAGGCAATTGATGAGTCGAGGTCGAACTAGATTCTCTTTGCCCAACTCAGGCTCGAGTAGGGATGTTTGTTGCCTCTAAGTCGAGAATGTTTAAGCCTAGCTCGCTCATGTTCAACTTGTTTATATCCTTACCGAGTTGCAAACTAATGTCCTCCTGTGGGTATGTGTGCCTTTTTACCATCAAAAAATACGCTCTAAAAGAGGGAGATGGTGACACTTTCGTTTGCCTTTTAATTAAGGATCTAAAAATGGTTGAAAACCATGATGGGCCATGGATTGGATCAAATCCAATATTCTCTTGTGCAGTTATAATAATTAAAAAAATTAAAATTGTTATATTTTCATCTCTTACTAATAATATGGGCGAAAGTTTATCGACAATATGTACCCAAGTCTTAATCAGCTTTACAAAACATAACAAAATGTGTTATCAGCTATTTTTGTCAAGAAGACACCAATTAGATAAGCTCATATGTTGATGTCATGTCGATGAAAATTGTTAGCCATATGAGACGTCAACTAAACTTAAACCTTTTTTGGGTTTAATTAGCGTTGCTTATAGTCATTATATCCGGTTCCTTTTATTTGACATAGATTGTGTCTAGTTATTAATCCAAAATCCCTTCTTTTTAAACACTACCTAGGCAGGTATCATGGTCAACTTCTTGTTTCTTTCTATTTGTTGATGATCAATAGGAATGAAGCCCCTCTACATTTGATGAATATGCAAACAGCCAAGTTCATCAGCCTTTGCAAGATCTCAAATCTTCCCCCACGTACGGTCCAATATTTTAAAGTTCAAAACTCGGTAAACAACAATCTTGATGGAGAAGGCAAAGAGAGTGACAACCAACGTTTAATCTTTCATATTCACATGAATCTTGATGTAGTGAACTTTGCTGTGGGATGACTCGAGTAGGGTGACCCTCATCATCCAATGGCCATAAAATAACCACATGATGCGACCTCAGAGTGCATCGCGTCAATTTGTTGAATGTGCGACGGACAGGTAAACTATGGAATACAGAAAGGATAGCATAGTTTTCCATCACAAAAAAAGAAAAGAAAGGACAACATAGTTATATATGCTTTCAAATTCTACAGCCAAACCTAGTCTACTAAAGGGGCAAAAAAAAAAAAAGCACAGTTACAACTTGAGAGAACAAAAAAATTCAAAAACAAAAATTATAAACAACATATAACGGAATTTGGTAATTATCAAGTATATTTCAAGGTTTTGCAACTATGGATCATCCATTTGCTTAGCAACCAGATATTCGAATTCGATTAAGTATTTATAGTGCAGGTGTGTCTCCCTACTTTTTTTTAAAAGGGATATGGCCATTTCAAAGATTAAAAAAATAGAAAGTTCTACTTTTACTAATTTTGGTGAAATTATTGCAAATCTTATCAATATACAAAATAGAGATGGATATTGAATGCATATAAGCAGAAGGTCATTGAAGTTATATTTGGGAGGTCATTACTAGATTTAGTGTTATAATAGCAAATATTAGACCCATTCCAAAACAAAAAAGGAATATTGGTGCATGTATATAAGCAGGAGGATATAATGGGTCAGCAAGTGGGATAATTGCATGTAATGGTCCTTTAGGGTGACATTCGTGATACCGTCCTTATAGCCAATTTGAAGGCCTTGATCTCATCAAGGTTACAATGAAGAAGGAGGTGCTGATCGTGGGAGCTGGTCCGTCAGGCCTTGCTACTGTTGCATGCCTAAACATATTATTCATCCCAAACATCATATTAGAGAAGGAGGATTGTAGTGCTTCTCTTTGGAGGAGGAGAACATATGATCATCTGAGCTTTACCTTGCCAAGCAATTTTGTGAGCTGCCACACATGCCTTACCATAGCATGACCCCAACCTTCATACCCAAGGATGAATTCATCTAGTACTTGGATAACTATCAAGCACATTTCAAGCTTAATATTCTTTATTGCACCATTGTTGATTCTGCTAATTATGACAAATACAGAGGAACATGGAGCATAACGGCTCATGACAAGGTCACAAGGGAGGTCAAAGAGTACAAGGCAAAGTTTTTGGTCGTGGCCACCGGAGAGAATAGTAAAGGGATGATACCGAATATCCCAAGTTTGAAGACCTTCTCTGGGGAGGTCATCCTCGATCTCTTCTTTTTACAAGTCGGGGGGCTGCTTACACTGGCAAAAATGTTCTAGTTGTTGGAAGCGGTAACTTTGGCATGGAGGTTGCGGAAGCGGTAAATATTGCTTATGATCTCTCAAACTTTGGAGCAAAAACCGCCATTGGAATCCAAAACCCGGTAACTTGATAGACCCTGTAACATGGTCTACATTAGTTTTACAATTTGCTTTATAGGATTTTGTATGTTTTATTCAATGTAGTTATATCCAATATTTCATACTTGCAAATATAATCAATATCATGCTAGAAAAACACAAATAGGTTGGATTCGCTACATTTTTAAACATCATATGTCCCTTGTGAATGCACAGTGCAACTAAGGATAATCCATAGGTGTGGTATTTTATTAACCAGAACATATTTGTGAAGTAGATGTAATTTTACTTTTGGGCTCTTGTAACAGTTCCATGTGATGAGCAAGAAGTTGATGTACATGGGGATGGTTTTAGCAAAATAGCTCAATGTCAGTTTGGTGGGCACCTTGCTTCTTATGCTTAGCAATCTCAAGTACAAGGATTTGTCCAAATATGCAATTACAGGGCCAAAACTAGGCCCTCACTCTCTTAAGATTGCGACCGGTAGATCTGCGGTTATGGGGATATTTAATATCTAAATGTTGGTCTATATTCAATATTTCCAATATTTGGATTTTCAAAAAACTTGTTCAAAAGCACTATGTCCCTTTAAAAATTTGATTAAAGATCTATGTTATTGCTTTTCTTATAAACTATGAATCTGGAATAGAGATTTTACTTACAATTCTTCCTATAGGAAGTTGTTAAGAAATGATAACAAATTGCTTATTTTGAATTATATATATATATATATATATATATATATATATATATACACACGTATTGGCATGTCTCTAATCCCACATTGATTTTGTGTTGGGAAGATCTTGGATACCTATATAGGGCTAAAGAACTCAAGTAATACCTTCCTTGCCTTTTTAGATGAAATCCTATTTTGTTACAAATGGCATCAGAGCAAACTCGATGATGGCCTATGTGGATTAGGGGATAATGTACCATAAACCTATTTTGGACTTTATTGGATTTGGATTCTAAGCCTAGTGAGAATGCTAGAGCTTAAATGGAGAGAGTGTGTAAGATCCCATACTGGTATATATTTAGTTCTATAATAGTTGTATGCTGGGAAGATCTTGGATATTTATATAGGATCAAGAAACTCAAATAATATCTTTCAGCATCTATTGGGATGAAGGTATAGATTGTTACACTTTTGTTTTAAAGGAAGGCCTAAACTTGTTAACAACCATATGGCATTAGTTTTTCACTTGCAAACCCTAGCATACTGACTAATTGGTATGTCAACTAGCAAGCAGTTATTGAAAGGACACTAATGGTTATAGATGCATCTATTATATGTGTGTGTGTGTGAAATGAAGGTTTAGTATATGCAAAATTCTAAAATCGCTATATGGATGTCTATATGAATGATGTCGATATTAATGTGCTAGGCCTTTATTAAAGTTTATTACTTAATCTACAATAATTATTAATGTTGTCAGTATTAATCTGCTTGGCTATTGAAATCTTCTATTTATTATAATTCTTTATATTGTTATATATTTGTGTGTGCGTATATGTGAAACGAAGGTTCGGTTTATGTAGAATTCCCAAATCGCAATGTGGATGTCTATACGAATGATGTCGATATTAATGTGCTTGGCCTTCGTTATAGTTTATTGCTTAATATACAATAATTATTAATTTTGTCAAAAATATTGTCCTTGACTATTCAAACCTTTTATTTATTATAATTTTTATATTGCTATATTTCATTTCATCAATACTTGACAAAAGGAGAAAAAAATCATACTTAAGACTAGTATTAGTGATGCCGGTATTAATTATGGGAGTTATTGCATGGAGACTCTTTTGTAAAGCTTTTTTGTTCACCATGTAAATGCCGGCATTAGTAGCGGAATTTTTTACTTGACTGTCGTTAACCAAGGAACCATTACATGCCAAGAACCCTCCTATCATCCTACAACAAACAGGCTGACAAGTAGTTTATAAGTTTGTCACTCTCCAACAAATTTTGGCTCTTTCTTATCTCTTCATTAATTATGCGCACGAACTTCTTCTATGGTATCCACCTTTTTAGAAGGTTTGGAGGGTTGGGAAATCCCATAAGCAAAACCTTAGAGATCATAGAGAGGCAGAGAGTGGGATAAGCACCATCCATCCCTTAGGAACCATGGAAGATCTTGTTTTGATTATTGGTTGTGGCCCTTCGGGACTTGCCATGGCCACTTGCCTTGCAGTCCTCTCCATTCCCTTCATTATACTGGAGAAGGAGGATTGTATTGCTTCATTATGGAAGAAGAGAACTTATGATTGCGTGAAGCTACATTTAGCTAAACAATTTTGTGCGTTGCCTCACATGCCTTTCTCCTCGACAACCCCAACATTCATTCCCAAAGCTAAGTTCATCCAATATTTGGATGAATATGCTGAGCGTTTCAATATAAACCCTATGTACAACATGAATGTGGAGTCAGCTACGTATAATCGGGGCACCAAAAATTGGATTGTCACAGCCTGCAACACTATATCCGGGGAGGTCAAAAGATACACAGGAAAGTTTCTTATTGTGGCGACCGGGGAGAACAGCAAGAGCTTTATTCCAAACTTTCCTGGGCTAAATAGCTTCACTGGTGTGGTCATCCATTCATCAAACTACAAATCGGGGGCCCCATATGCAGGACAAAATGTCTTGGTGGTCGGCAGTGGCAACTCGGGGATGGAGATCGCTTATGATCTCGCCAAGTTTGGTGCAAAAACTTGGATTTGTGTTCGAAGCGCGGTATATAAATTTTGCATCACAATATATTGTTTATGATTCACAATGCAATTTTATTTTAGTTAGTGTTTGCATGCCTAGGATTTTTCCGTTATCTAATGTTGTTCAATTACTTCTAAATTTTATCAATAAATAGCACAACATAGATCATTACTTCTTGTTAAATTCTTATTATGACGTCTGTCGTTGCTTTCTTTTCTTGTTCATGCGAGAGAGTTGTCCAATAATGGATTTGTTCTCCTTTTTAACATTGTTTGCTTTGGCTATTCAAGCACATATGCATGCAAGTGATGCTATTAGATCACTAATTATGTTTGTTTTGGGGTGTCAACTAGTCTAATTTTTGTGCACGACAAACACCATTATAAGGCATCCAAGATGCGCACTTGTGGAATACTTCTTTTTAAAGTATTGGAAACCTAAATCAAAATTTAGTAGGTCAAGTTCAATGACAGACTAGACTCGAGAACTATAAAAAATAAATTCTACGCGCGTCTGTGAACTATAAAAGAAAAAAAAAAAGGGGTTCGTACCGGACTGGTTCCGGTTCGAACCGGTCTGGTAGGCGGTCGGTATGTCTACCGATACCGGTTCAGTATATCTTGGATTCTGGTGTGATAATCATCAAGGAACTAATAATTTGGAATGGAGCATGGGTGGTAGTTCCCAATAGGTAAAATCTTCATTGGAAGAGTGCAGATTTGTCCTCATGATGAACCCATTCTATTTTGAGTCTCTAGCCCCACATGGATTGGAACATATCCAGTGCTCTTACCTCTTATTCTCTGGCATGTAAGCTGGGGCATACAATAGATGATTATGATCATTAATGGGGATTTGTATTGCTTTTGTAAATCCTTAGCTATAAAAGCTATAAAACAACAAAGAATTAAACTTTTGGTGCTATGCATTGTAAATTACAGATTAAGATATAATGCAAAAGAAGTAAATTTATATTAACAATTAGCATCTAATTAATTTCCTATTAATTAGCAATGTTATTTTGTCATTTTACATTCCAGTATATCAATGCACTTATCAAATGTAGATCATGAATGTGATGGTGATTATGTGATAAAAATTTTGCAGTTCCATGTTGTTACAAAAGAAATGATATATTTGGGAATGAAACTCTTGAAGTACCTTCCAGTGTTCCTGGTCGATGCCCTTGTTGTCCTGCTTGCTAACTTTAGATTTGGAGATCTGTCCAAGTATGGCATCGTTAGGCCCAAGAAGGGTCCATTTCTCCTTAAGGCTACAAGCCGCAGGTCTCCCGTCATAGACGTTGGAACAGTTGACAAAATCAAAGCTGGGGAGATTCAGGTACCAGTGACCATCTCAAGTTTCCAAACTATTTTCATATCATATTATGTTCTTAAAATAATTTTCGAAACAAGGAGATATTATGGAGTAAGGCCTGATGAGTGTATGTCTTGTATTATATACTTTTTTCATAGTACTAGTATTATGTCTGGTAACAGGTCCTACCAGCAATGACAAGTATCAATGGCAATGAAATTGTATTCTCGGATGGAAAATCACATTATTTTGATGCTATCGTTTTTGCTACTGGATATAAAAGTTCAGCAAACTGTTGGCTCCAGGTAGGAAATTTATTTATTTATTTGGCTTGAAGAAAGAAATATCATACGGGTCTCCTTCTTGATTTTTGACTGCTAATTTTTTTTTTTCTGTTGGATGAGGATGACCTTTTAAATGAGCAAGGATTCCCGAAACAAAAATTTCCCCACCATTGGAAGGGGAAGAATGGTGTTTATTTTGCCGGGCTATCAGGAATGGGACTTGCAGGCGTTTCAAGGGATGCTCAAAATATAGCAAACGACATCCATATGATCCTAAAAGCAAACGGAGCTATGTAAGTTGTTGATCAGTGCTGTTTGACTGTAATAAATTTTGGAAGATCTGGTATGAATGGCTTTGAATAGAGACTTGTCAAACATTATGTAATATAGCAAAGTATGGATGGTTCTGTTTGTATTGCTTATCAGAGACGTCTGGTTCAATAATTTTTGAGATGGTCATGGTATGTTGGATGTTGATTAAATCATATCACAGTTTCAGACTGCCTGGTCTAGGTTAAAAGATGGTATCGGAGGTCGGGCTTCGCCGCACTCAGCCAGACCCGATCCGCTGAAAACTGACTGGAATTGTGTGGAATTAGGGGAATGGAGAGTGTGGAACTGTGGGTACTTAGGGAAAGATCAAGCTTTCAAAGGTAAAGATTGAGTCAATATTATCGGCAGGGAAAGATGGAGCTTTTAAAGGTAAAGTTTGAATACATCCAAATGATGCTAAGAACAAAGAGAGCCATGTAAATTGAACAGCACTGTTTTGATCAATATGGTTGGAGTGCATGCCTTAGAATACGACATTTTTCAAACATAATGAAAATAGCAAAATATGGATAGTTTGGTTTGTATTGCTTTTCAACAATGGGTACCTTTTACCAGAAAAATAGGTATTGATATGGTCATCAAATGTCCAAGTTGATTAAATGGTATCATGATTTCACATTTGCGAACAAATGGTGCAGATTAAAATTGGTACGATGCAAATGGGTTGGTTCAGACTGGTTCAGGCTAGGTCAGCATTAGTCCTCTACCTGATCCTAGATGGTTGATAATTCCTGTGGCACTACCAACATGTCCTTAATGCAACGTCAAACTAGAAATTAGAAACTGGGTTGTTTTGGGGGCTTCAAATAATTGAATGATAGGGTGTAGAATAATGGGTACGGCCAAAATGTGAAAGAAAAGGATACATTTCATCCCCCAAAAGATGGAATGGGGGTGATATCGATCTTTTAACAGCAAGATGGGGTCAGTGTTACCCATTCATCGAGTAATTAGCTGCAAAACTACGGAATCTTATCCCATAAACCGGCTCCATCAACTAATAACTGAGATTCTAAGGGAATTAAATTCAAACTCTAAAATATGGAGTTGATTTAGGGAAGTTTTGATAAGAAGAGATGCACCTTTCATGAGCATATATGTGGTTGCATGAATAGGAAGTGTATGAAATGGCAAGTAGACACAAATCGTGAGCAGAATCCATGGAAGGAAGTACTCCAGAGGGACACAATTATTCTTGCTGCAAGAAGAACCCGTGAGTCGCGGCGAAAATTTCCATGCATGCAAAGTGCCGCCGAACTAAACGGATCACGAGCTCCTCGTCCGGCCGCATTATCGTACATCTCGGAGCACGTTAAGCCACAGCTCCCTCCCACTACGAACCCACCGCTTCCTTGGAGTCGGTTCGAAAATTGCCAGCCATGGAGTACTAAATTTACTCCGCGGATTACCATAATCCCGTGAGCTATCTTATTATATTAGTGCTATTCCAGAGGCTGGCTCCTGACGTGGGAAATGAGACATGGAACTCCCGCAGAAGCCATGGCTCGCTTGCAAGGCATGGTGGTGGGGTGGTCTGAGGCGGCCTTCATGTGCCATCCTCCTCGGAACCATGGCCCTTTTGGGCCTTTCATGGCTCCAGACCACCCCTTCCCGGGTGGCGGTGGTGCCGGCGATAACACCGCCGGCCCCTGATGATGTCGGTGCCGGGCCGGTGAGAAGCTGCTCCAGCTTCTACCGGCCCGGCCGGTCAAGAGGGGTGGTCTTTTCTATAGAAAGATTTGGCGGGGTGGGAGACGGCAAGGCTTCAAACACCGAGGCGTTTCGGAGGGCTATGGATCATCTCAGGAAGTTTGGAGACAAGGGTGGGTCTCAACTCAATGTTCCAAAGGGGAGATGGGTCACCGGAAGCTTTAATCTCACCAGCAACTTCACTTTGTTTTTGGAGAAGGGAGCAGTTATCTTGGGGTCACAGGTATTCTCATGGAGTCCTATATATTGAATATTAAGTAATAAAGCTGTTCTTGATTTTTATTGGACCAATAGTATAATTTAGCTTGAGGTTTTGATTACTAGAACAGGGGGGGTTATAGTTTGTAGGCAATGAAAGGGACTATGATGAGGCCGGAAATTAGTTTATATTTTCGTTTTGTTCTTTTGATATAAAACGAGAGTGGTTATTGAAAGCTTTGATGTTATTGCTAGTGAGAAACTGTCATGGTTTTCTGAATTATACCTTTGGATTGGAAACAATAAAAGATGATGCCGCACAAAATATAGTAATTTTAAGAAACTTTATTGTGAAAAATTGAGATAATCTTGGAGCCCTGTTTTTCTAAATTCGTGATAATCTATATCGATTTATAAAGCAATTCTCATTTATACTTTTCTTATTTTTTATCCATCTTCTTGATATAAGGAAATGGAATTTGGATTGCTCTGTTTAGGATCCCAAGGAGTGGCCTGTTATAGAGGCCTTGCCGTCGTATGGACGTGGGAGGGAGAGATCGGGAGGGCGCCATATCAGCCTCATCCATGGGGATGGACTCACTGATGTTGTTATTACCGGTACACCTACTTCTGCCATGTATGAATTTTCCTCTCTGCTATGAAGCTGTGATTCTATTTGACTCACTTCCAATGCTTCACCATGGTTTACCATGAGTAGTTGTCTCTTCTCTAAAGCAAAGTATTAAGGTACCATCAACAATACCAACTTCAGATAATTGGATCGAATCCTAGCGTAGTCGCAATTAAGGTTGTTTGCGTCGGACTTGTAGTAAGATGGCTGGCCTCTTGTTGCATGAGGACATAAATTTACTAAGGATTCAATCACATATACAGGGCACATGCAATGATTCTACTAGTAGATGAATTTAGTTTGGATACCTAAGAAGGAAAATTTGAAAACTATCATAGAATATGTGAGAATATAGAAGAAAAAAAAAATTGTACTGATAGAGGATATGTAAGACCATGTTGGAGTTGCTCCAAAGGGCATAGTGCTTGTTGAATTAGATAAGGGTTACACTATAGTTAGTGGATGTGCAAGCTCTGAGTTGGTATATATAGCCCATTCCCCACTTCCACATGATTCATGTTAATAGTCCCCATTCTCAACTTGGCTTCTTTCTCTCACCTTGTCTAGTTAATCACAGCCTTCAAAGGTGCTAAACCAAATTGATGCACTGGTATGTCATAGCAGTGAACTACTACTTTTGCAAAGACATCAATGGTGCACATCCAATAGCCATTGCAGACAGGATGATAACATGGAAGAGACTCACCAGCCTATGCTTTTCAAATATTCCCGACAAACTTTACAAGTGATGTACAGAACTTATATATCTCAAGATAAAAGAACTTTCTTCGAGACAGACAAACAATTATGGTTCTTTTTCTCCCTCAGATGCATCCCGAACTTTAACCCATAAACCAATTACCTGGTGTCATGAATTTTCACAAACTGCCACTGACAGTAATATGCACTTTGTCAGACAACCACCTATCTTCATTTGCAAAACTGTTGCCCAAAATTAGGAGATTGACACAATGTTGAAGACATGAATTCATGAAAAATAATTCAAAGATTATGTAGGTACTAATTAGCTTATCCTTCATTAGATAATTTCATCGTATATAGTCACCACACATCTGATCTTCATCTAAGGAATCCTAGATGAGTACATTCACTTATGTCCATTTGTTTTTCTTTTTGCTCTTTGAAATATGCTGATGTACTGTGTAAAGTCTTTCTTTCACAGCGTCCTCCTCGTATTTTTCTTTTTTTCCCTTATTTTTTTGTTTCTTAGTTCCTTGTAGATGTTCTTTATTATTATAAATACTGAAAGCTACCCTTGGTTTACAGGACAGAATGGGAGCATCGATGGGCAAGGAAGGATGTGGTGGGATATGTGGTGGAATAGAACACTGGAACGCACTAGGGGCCATCTCCTTGAATTGGTTAATTCAAACAACATTTTAATCTCCAACCTCACCTTCCTCAATTCTCCTTTTTGGACAATTCATCCAGTTTACTGCAGGTAAAATCTTCCCGAACTTAAGCTTTCATGGTCGCTTCAGATTACTTCTCCATTATCCTCTAAACTAACAGACAGCTTTTATGTCCCCTCAGTGATGTGGTAATAAAAAATTTAACAGTTTTGGCACCTCTTCATTCTCCAAACACTGACGGGATCGATCCAGGTAGGTTAATTTTTTCTGTATTAATCTTACTCAGTTGGTTCATTTAAACAAAATTTCAACAGATTCTAGGAATGATCTTTTACCAGATAGTCTGGAATTGTTGTTCTAAAACTATATTTCCTCAAGCTTTTGCATACAACAGTTTACCGTTTCCATAATTATAGCAACATATTAACTTCAGAGTTGTTTTTGGATATATAAGAAGGCAAATTATGACCTCAAATCCATTAGAATGTTGAAATGGAAAATGGCGCTTTTACTAGAATTTTCAATGTCCACGATATTTTCCTTTTTCTGGCTATATGCTTTATCAAATAAAAGCATTGAAACATAAAAATAACCTCAACTTTTAGTTCAAAATTTCTACCAAATCCAATTGCTAATTCTTCTAGCATATATTTCAGACTCGAGTACAAATGTGTGTATCGAAGACTGTTACATCGAGAGTGGGGATGATCTAGTTGCTGTAAAGAGTGGATGGGATCAGTATGGTATTTCCATGGCTCGTCCTAGCTCAAACATTGTTATCAGAAGGGTTTCAGGCACCACTCCCACCTGCTCAGGTGTCGGAATTGGAAGCGAAATGTCTGGTGGGATATCCAATGTGGTGGTGGAAGATCTGCATGTCTGGGATTCTGCTGCTGCAGTTCGAGTGAAGACGGATATGGGCAGAGGGGGATATGTTAGCAACATTACAATAACTAATGTGAAAATGGAGAGGGTTAAAATACCTATAAGATTCAGCAGGGGTTCCAACGACCACCCTGATGAGGGCTGGGACAGAAAGGCACTTCCTAGAATCAATGGTGTTTACATCAGCAATGTTTTTGGTCTCAGCATAGAGAAAGCACCAGTTTTAGAGGGCATCAAGGGTGCAAAGTTTGAAGGTCTCTGTTTGAGAAATGTTAGTTTGGGTGGTTTAGGCCCTGAGGCTAAATGGCGTTGTGAATTTGTTGCTGGAGAAGCCTATGATGTGTCCCCAGTACCATGCCTCCAGCTTAGGAGCAATGGATCTAAATCTTGGTGCAAGCACACCTAAGTCTCAAATTGCCTATGAATGTGACCATCCTCACATCAGCTTTTGGAAGAGTAATAGCCTGAATTTTATCATTTTTTGTACTTTTCTTTTCTTTTGATAGGTAAAGTCGGATACACACAAATTCTAATGTACAAAGAAATTTTCAGAAAAGAGTAGTGTCTATCAATTTTCAATAGCAAGGAAGCTCATAAGTTCTATGCAATTCCTTCATACAATGAAACCGAAATACTGTTCTAGGTATCTTGTCTGCTTGTTCTACTACAGAGAAGCCTCTTCTCAATGTCATTATTTTTTCATTTATACCTCTGTAATCATTTCCCTAAATGCTCTGTTATTTTTTCTGAAACAGTATACTATCATTTTATCCATTTGGCCCGGATATATTTTTGATGATATACATACATATATACATATATCCAACTTGAAATCTGGTCAACTGGATTCTGCTCTCTCCGGATATATATAGTATGTGAGGATCCGTGCGGCCATGTGTTTAGTTCTGCATCGGTTATTCGCCGGAAAGATCTTGGATACTTCTAATACCATGAAAACCATAAAATAACTTCTGGCTAGTCTTTTTAGATGAAGTTTTGGATTGTTACAAATGGTATCAGAGCGAACCTGGTCTATAGCTTATATGGACTATAGGACACTATGGCAAGGGCTCATTGAGGCTGACTTTATGATTAGATTTGAATGGATTTGGACTTTAGCCTGACGAAGATGCTAGAGCATAAACGGAGGGAGTATGTGAGAATCCGTGTGGGTGTGTATTTAGTCCCACATTAGTTATTTACCAGAGAGATCTTGGATACTTATATAGGACTAAGAAATTCAAAACAATAACTTTCAACTAGTCTTTTTGGATGAAGTTCTGAGTTGTTACATAGCAAACAATAAGAACAAATACACCGAAACAATTTCGAAAAGGCATATGAGGCATATACCTTTCTCACTGTTTGCGTCATGTTTTTGCTTCTTTTTTTATTTCCCTTTTTTTTTGAGAAAGTTTTTGCTTCTCTTATTGTTTTCTATACTCCTTTCTTAGCCAAAGGACATAATAATGGCCACCTGAACACGTTACATACTTTCTCTTAGATACTGAAATTTGGTCAGGTGTCTGTTGTCGAAAGCTGCATCTTAAAATGGATATTGGCTTGGAACATCCATAGACTTGGACCTGTATTTGGCTTGGAATAACTCTATGATGCATACTAGAAGATATACTGCTATTAAGTATACTATCACACATTATTTCTTGCTTCATGTTTCTAAAACTTTGTTTCTCATTGTGGTGATTGTGTATGTAACATCAGATGCAAGACATGCAGATGTATTTCGGGATGCTACAATTAGCTAGCTAATTACCAGGACAGCTTATGCAACTCTGGTCATGTACTTCAAATTTGATTCTGTTTTTGGTGCAAAAAAGAAGCACTAAAATACAATCAGGGGAGAGGGAGAGAGAGAGCGCAAAGATTGATGGAAATAAAAGTTGGTTCGGTGGACTAGTTGAACAAAGGAAGATTGACTTCACTGTGCGAGTTTAACTCTATTGATTTACAAGCAAGAACACAGGAGGCTCTCTAATTGCCGATGGTCATAAAGGGAAGAAAATCTTCAGTAAAGGTCATTATAGGTTTACTTCAGCATGATGAAAGCCTTCGCTACGACTTAGAATATCCAAACATTATAATACAATTAAACATTTTTAGCGATAACAGTGAATACTTTGGCAAATTCTGTCAACAGAGTAACATTGTCTTCATAGAAAATCCTATTATTACATAAGTATTCATCAATTTTCTCGGTTGTTTTTCATTGGCTCATGCAAAAAATTTTGCATGCACACATGCATTGACATACAACTAAGGCATGCATTGTATATGTTGAAATGAATAGTTGCAAGAAAAGAAAACCTTAGTAATGAACATTAAAGATAACATCTCTAAAACCAATATTTCTCCAAAAATAAAAAGTAAATTCAATTTATTAGATACTTAAGATTAAATATTATGTTTATAAATTCGTATTATTGATCCCATCGCTTTGCTATGCCCAAGATCCAATTAGGGGATTAGCATTTTGCAATAATCTTGATCAGAAATTGGCTACCAACGTATTTCATCTTTTTTTCATTTCATCTATAAGTATAAGCTTATCTTTGCCGAATAAGATCAAAGAAGAATTGACAAACTTGTTCAGTTATTTCTTACTAATAATATTAAATTATTGATTAAACTCTACCGATCCATTATGGATTTCTGAAAAGATATAGAACCAATGTAACTAATCATTCTCTGCATTTATTTTATCCTATCTCTCTAATCTTAGAGTAGAAAGAAAACAATATAAGCAGCAGCAGCAACAATGTACCTTGTTGGCTTTGCTTTTCTCAAGATACTCCTCGATGATGCCGGCAATTAACTGACGAGGCGGTGGCTGCTGTGGTGAAGAGAGCGGCAGCCAGGCCAAGAAGTGCAGGCCTTCTTCCTTCAATTCCTCTTCCTTCTTTTGGTTCTGCTGCCCAATTATGGGCAAGAAGACAATCGACGTGGTCGATGCTATAGGTATGAGCTTCAAGCTGGATTCTGGTGCTCCTGAGCGCATAGTACCAAGCCAAGGCACCGGAGTTCATGGCAGCCATTTATTCTTATTGGAAGGAAAAGGAAACCCACTTGCATGAAGAGATGTGGGTGTTCTTGGCTATGAATGGGCTGGGAAAGAATGGTGGTGAGAGAAAGAACGG
This sequence comes from Phoenix dactylifera, assembly GCF_051530095.1. Classification (NCBI taxonomy): domain Eukaryota; kingdom Viridiplantae; phylum Streptophyta; class Magnoliopsida; order Arecales; family Arecaceae; genus Phoenix; species Phoenix dactylifera. The sequence goes on along the minus strand of NC_143202.1, from coordinate 25,494,639 downwards.
GTGCTGGGATTTTTTTTGTTTTTTTTGTGGAAGCGGTCAGGTGGGGTGGGATATAGCACAATTTTTATAAAAAAAAAAAAAATCGAGTACACGAAAAAAGTCAGACATATGCAGCCTTAACCTCGCGCATAAAGGGATTCTACCATGTTTTTAAACTCTGACATCTAATGGAGTAGCATTTTCATTGGGCAAAGCCCTCACAGCATGATTAAAAAAAATAAATCTCAAAATGCCTATTTTCAATCTCTCTTAGCTTAATAAGAAATCTGCCAAACAGTTCCCAAGCCCATATATCCATGGCCATATAATTTTAAAAAGCAGTAATCTTTTGGTAGCTGAAAAGAGAAAAAGCAAACAGCCTGAATAAATCACATCCATCCACAGGATATTTGTCATGCAGCCATGCTTGATGATACTTGATCTGGAACTCATCATTATACTTCTGGTACCCAAGTGCCTCCTGTACAGGGGTTTCTATGCACCATTACTCCCGTCATATTCATAGTTCAAATTCATCAGAAAGAGAAACCACACAGCTCCTGTCACAATTGATGATAAAACAAAAATAATTGAACCCATGCACTAATGCACAGATCTTGGATTTATTCTGAACCCTCTTGCATTAGGATTACCTCCATGGCTGTCTGTTATATTCCCCAAAGAAATTCTATGGTATCATCTAAAATAATACCAGAATTCTAACTAACATAGAAAGAGTATCATGCTAATTTATCTTCAAGAATATGAATAAACTCCTCACGTGCCTTAGTAATAGAGAAAATAAGAACAAACTTCTTTTCAAAAATTTGATCAGTGGATTGGAGATGGTGACTGCCAAAGCTTTTAGATCAAAATCTAATGAACAGCATATGAAGCATTCCTGTTCCGCAAAAATTCCGGACATTGTTACAGTTCTTCAGACTTCAACAGAACTTTTGAGTTTAGAATATCGAGATTCAAGTTCAAACCAGGATTCCAATCCAATCAACTTGTTGAACTCCTCAAATGTAGCAAGCTTGTAGAGCTGATCTCTGGTGGTACCTGCCTCCTTCAAAACCTTGAGAATGTCAATCAATGCGCGCGCAGATGCATAGAGAGTTGTAAGAGGATGCACAATGAGATGGAAACCCATTGCTTTGAGTTCCTGTGGCGTGTGCAAGGGTGTAACTCCACCTTCAAGCATGTTGCAGACCCTGTAACCTTCTGTCCTCCTACCAATTTCCCTGAGCTCATCATCATCCCTTGGTGCCTCTACAAAGCAGGCATCTGCTCCTGCCTGCATAAGGTAAAAATACCACTTTTTAAGTCATCAAAAGTTTCTCTACAATATAGAATCAATTCATCCACATCTGGGAGCTCCTAGGCTCTTTAGCTTAGCCTAAATGAGATAAACTTAATTATATAGATGTTGCATTAAAAAAAATAAGATATCACTGCAACCGCGTCTTAATATAATTATGAGAAACAGTTGTAGTAAGTCATCAAATCATGATGGTCCATACTTTGTGTCACAAGGTCGACACTAGCAGAATTTCTACAGTCTGTCTTATTTGAGGGCTTACCGACATCAGATCCCTACAAAAGTCCATTAATATATGTTGTAATCCAAAGAAGGGTGGAGATTGTTAAACTATCCCATGAGTTACAATAAAACCATGGGAAGGTATTTCTATCATCTGAGTGCTGCGGAAACACTAGGAATTTAAAAAGAGTAAAATGAATGTCAGGCTATATAAAAAAACTTTTGACAATACCATTAAAGCATATGAACAAAATTGGCATTGGACATATGGTAACCGGAATATAAAAGGTTAAAGATCAGTCCCTTTCGTACCAAGGTATGCTGCATACTGTACCGTACCATACCGGTTCGGTATCCGGTACCGTACCGATACTCGATATGCCAAAAAAATTCCATACCGTACCATATTGATACTATACTAGTATGGCACTGGTACGGGGTCCGGTACCAAGACGGCAGACCATATTTTGTACACCATAAAATATTAACAGATACCCAACCATAGAGTTCATTTCTTGAGGAGATCACAGATTCTGTTAGTAGAGAACAAAGTGACACACACTATAAGTCTAATAGAACGCAGAATAGTTTTTCATTTGCATTTCCCATGGTAATATTAAAGGGGGCATATCAAGCATAAGTTATCTCAGTATAAATCCATTTTTAATTGGATAAATAATAAGAATATCATAGCGTAGCAAATATAAGCAGAAACATGCACAGCAGAAAAATGGTTGGAACAGAAAATTGCAGATTGTACTTGAAAACGTTTAGTTTAAGAAATTACTTCTTGGAGAGGTTTATATAGATAGACATTGTTTGAGAATAGCCAAATTGTTAGAGAAGTTTGGTTTGTTAAAAAAAATTGAATTTATACTCTCTGTCAATGTCCAAAACATTATCATGCAATTGTTAAAAAATATATCTACATGAATAAGAATGTTAGAGATACTTGTTTGTTGTACAGGTGTCAATACTCATTGCAACTCTTCCAGCTTTATCTCTCATATCATGATATTTTTCCTAGCTCATTATGCAGACAGGCATGCACTCTTTAAAGGAAAAAATAAATGCCATATATATTGGTAAAAGCATATGCCAATACAAGAGTATAAAGTTAGGTAGCAATTTTGGGTATTGACAAAAATTCCAAATAAACTGCTAATAAAAATGCAAATAGTTAGAATTTTTAATAGAATACCTCCATGTAGAGGTTAGCTCGTGAAATTGCATCAGACAAGCCCGACTTAGCAGAGGTTGCACGAGCATCAGTTCGAGCAACAAGAAAAAAGTCACTATCGCCAATAACATCTCTTGCAGATGCTATTTTTGCTGCATGTTCCTCTGCCGATATCACCTACAATTAGGAATTGACAAATAGCCATATTTAAGGGTCAATTGTCAAAGCAGAAAACATTTTATAAAGATAATATTCACTTAAGGCACAAGCACACATAAATTTTGTCTATGTAGAGAAAATGGAAATGCATGTAATTTCTACCAAGTAAAACGTTTGCATGCATGCATAGATAAACATCAGTGAGTAAATTTTTGTACAGATTATCAGAACCAGTCTTTGATATACAAATAAGATTTTGTTTGTAACATCTAAGAGAAGTTGCAGGGAGAGAAGAATTTAATATCACCCATAATAAAATTACCTGTTTGCCTCGCATATGTCCTTGTCACCCACATACCAGACGAACAATAACAATTGTTAGAATCATTGCAAGAATAATGTCAAAATATAACTGAAAAAAGACAATGTGCTGCATATATCAGACAATAACATAGAATAAAACAAAAGTAAAAGAGGAAGGGAAGATGGTTCTCTCACCACATCTCTTTGGCCATGCTTGATCCTGGAACAAATGTGAAAATTTGAGAAGTGATACTAAAAGGTGCCGACATAGTAAACCTATAATTTTTAGTATAGTGGTTGTTCATACCTCAAGAAAGCAACCAGCAGCACCGGCTGCAATTAGATCTTTAACAGTCCTTTGAACATTGAGAGCATTGCCACCTCCCGTATCTAGAATATTTTTAACAAAGAAAATATCTCAGATGCACCTTACAAGATGTAACAACACAGTCAAATAAGCAATGAAATTGATTGAAAGGAGACAATGTTTAGTAGCTAGAGAGCGGCAATGCTTGTTCTAGAAATAAGAGTTCAAGATAGAAAAGAATGGAAAAAGTGAAAAATTTCTGTAGAAATATGTCTCAGGAAACTACACTGACAGATGCAAACAATCAAACTTCCCCATAAGTTCACAATTATACCAACTTTTTTGGACCATAAAATTCTGGCTTCTGATAAATGTTGTCTTGAACAGAATTCAGTAGCTCCATTTGGTTCATATTAATTTTATGTTGCATTGAATCCTGGTCTATTATTAACTTGCACATTGAAACCAAAAGAATGAATAGCTGGCTTGGGTCTCATTTGTGATCTATCCAAAAACAACATAAAATATTTTGAAAGTTGGAATTGTAATGCATGATAAGCTAGAGCCTTACGACAAGTAACAGGTAGATAGTTTGACTACTCCGTAATTGGTAGTCCTTCCAAAATTAAATGGATTTTGTATATTAATTATGTCTTTGTTCTCATTGGAGGTTGAATTTGAGCTATGAGAGTACCAATTCATTTGATGATGAGCAATAAAAAAATTGGGTTATTTGTGGAAATGAATTTAGGTCAGCAACAAACTGGATCCTGCAAATGATAATAGAATGTTATCGTTCTTAAAGGATCTTCATAACCAGAGAACCAATTGAACCATTTGTACTTCCTCTAAAACACAAACCTTTTTCATAGTTTCAAATGAAATAACATTTGAACCATGATTCTGATTGTCACAAGCAAGAAGCAAAACTTCTGTAAAATATTTGAGCTTCTTTTATCTAATTCCTTCATGAAAACCAGAGGTTATTAATGATGAGTTTGTTAGTCCTTAAGAAGTCAAGAACCAACAAACAAGTAATTTTCCAATCTTAATTTTTAACAAACATTATCAGAGGCATAACTTTGCCAAAGTTTGTAGTAACATCAGGCATTATCTCATTATCATTATCCAATCTTATTATTAAATTGTAGGAAACATGAAATTTTAGCAAATACTCTAACGTCATCGCTATTGTTATATGAATGTGTTTCTTTTGTACCTAACTAGTGGTTTGTCAAATTAAAACACTTAAAAGCATACACTTGATCATACAGGAACATCTGACAATTAAAATAGAACTTAAAAGCGCTAGAATGGGTGAAAAATGTTAAGGTGCAAGATATGATTGCCAAAAACTATGATTTTCATCATAGCTCATATTATAATTAGTAGATATGTCTTTTCAATAAATCTTCTTTTTGCTTTGCACAAAAATCCAAAAAACAATTTCATAAGCAACAAGATACAACTGACAAGCTCAAGCCACAAGATGATGGAGTCATCAGTCCATGATTTTCTTTTCCTTCTTAGGCAATGATCAGAATTTAAGGCACATCTGTATTGGAGTATTCTTTTATATATTTCTTTTACATGTTATAAGCTTTTTTGAAGTAATTTTTTGGCATAATGTTTGCTGAAGTTGGGACATAACTTTGACCAAAAAGGGTAATATCACAATTATGTAAGGTCATCCAACATGAATTGATGAATTGTTAATTTGACAAGTTAATTGATTTCCTAGTAACATGATTTAACTGAACAAAGGTTTCATCCAGCTCCAGCCTGAATAAGAACTATAAAGAATCCATTTAGGTTGCTATACGATGTTTTCTTAATGAAACAATAGGTTGAACAGGTTCTCTTTAAATTTAAAGCAAAGTCAAAAAAAGAAACCAGTAAGAAAGGGAGGGGTTTGGAACAAAAGTCCTTTCAATAATTTTTTATCAATTAGAGTAATTAGAAAGAGAACTCTTTGGCGGAAAGTGAACCTCACCAAATCCACTGTCTACTTCAGCCCCAAGATCAAGCCTCAACTCAAATCCAGCATAAAGCAGATATTGAGGGTGGGTGAGCAGGATGGGGTCCGGCGATACCTGAGAAAACCTGTCCCTAGCAGACGGCCTCGGAGGACTGATTGCAACAGTATGGAGCATAGCATCCGACAGAGATTAGAGGGGTGGTAGGCTAAGGCACTGTCGATGATGGGCAGAGCCATCTTGCTAAGAGTTGTCTTAAGTTCGATGCCAGTCTGCTTGATGATCGACACCCTCATGCCTCAAGCCCTGCTGATGAGACTAAAGCAGATATTCAAGACCTTCCTTTGGGGAAGGAAGGAAGGCAGAGGCGGTGTGCACCTGATTGCCTGAGATATTGTCTGCCAGCCAATGCATAGTGGGGGTCTGGGTATCCAGTCACTTCAGATGAGGAGGCCCTAGCTGCTAGACATGTGGCGAGGTTCTTACTTGAACCGGATGGCTTGTGGTGCACCAAGATGAGGGCCAGATATGCGACATGTTCCACAGTATCTGATTTCCAAGTGACTCGGCACAGCTCCCTCATATGGCGAGACATGTGTGCTCGTGCTCTGCTGGTGCTGGCTAGCATTAGATGGTCAGTTGGTGATAGGCGATTGATTGAAGTCATGGATGATGCCTTGGTGTTCGATCAGTCGTTGCATACCTGGCCCACCTTGGTCGATGTTGAGTACCAAGGGGCTCAAGGTATGCAACTTGTTCATGCTTGGGGAAAGGAGATGGGATGTTGCGACTATCCAACGCATCTTTGGGGACCAGTTGGCTGAGAGAGTTCTGGCCTTGCCAATTCCTTTGGAGATACTCTGGATAGAAGGGTCTGAAAGACATCGTGCAAATCAAGGGTGAAGGCCAGTGACCTTTGTGATCTTTATAAGGTGGAGCCCACATAGAGAATGAGCGGTGGCTAGATTTGGAAGCTCCGTGTTCACCCCCGAGTTGCCTTGTTCTTCTAGAAGGTGGCATGAGAATGCCTACCAACCAGGGGCATATTGCATGGTAGAGGGCTGAGTCTTCTATCGGCTTGCGACAGATGTCTAGAGGAAGAGACGGTAGTACTGCTCGGGGTCAGGCAGACCTAGATGTTGGCTGACACCAGGCTCAATTTAGCTGCCACCTAGTCGCTAACAATAAAATGAGTAGACGACTTTTGTTGTTGATTGGAGGTTTTGGCAATCCACGACCCCCATCACTGCCTTCCTGGATTACTTGGAAGGAACTATAAGGACTTCTGCTTTGGGACCGTGGGGGGTGAGGGCTGCTTACCTTGCCTACCATATCTAGCCAGACAAAAATGTTCCGGTCTTCGAGAATAGGAGACAACACCCAAGGCCGGTGGTCGATAAAGCCTTACTTCAGGTGGCCTGGTTCTCTCAGTCGTCTTTTGTTGGAGATGCCATGATTGCGAGGGACATCTAGGACTCCTGTTCAGCTCTTGCAGCAACCCAGGCGGTATTTATCCGATGGGAGCCCTCACCCTCGAGCTTTCTCAAGGTTAATTTTGATGGCAATGTATCTGCAGATGATTGCAGAGTTAGAGCCGGATTTATGACCAGAGGTTCAGACTTTAGATTGCTTAACTAGGCTAGGCTCACCCTGAGAGCGGATCACATTCAGATTGAAGGCAACTCTACTGTG